>NW_024581137.1:13029342-13209546 GCF_017639235.1 Corvus kubaryi
ACCACAGGGCTTCTTAAGGAGTCACTGTCTTTCCAGATTGACTTGCGGAATTCAAACCCAAGAATAAATACAGACAATAAGTAATAAATCACTCAAACCTTTGCATGAATAGTGAAGTAATCATTTCAGAGCTTATGGATACAGAACATATAAACAGTGACATAAAAAACAACACACAAAAAGAAGTTTTCAGAGACACTATCTACTCCAAAGGTTGACGTACTTAGTCTAAAACTGGACAAGCCAAGCAGTTTCCCTATAAATGCACTGCTGGTGTTCTCCCTACCATTTAACTTTTTTTGAGAAAAAGTTTAACACATTTCAGGAATTAAAACTGATTTTCACAGGAAATAAAATATTCACTAGAGGGCAAATGTTTATCTGCTCCATAGATGGGTTTCCCAAAGAATCAAAAACATATGAACAAGATGATGAAGATTTGCATCAACGTGTTTTTCTCCATTTGCCTCTGTTGCCTTTGTATTAGAACCATACAGATAAATGGAGAGTTATCCTTCAAACTATAACCGTGCCAGTCTGCACTTTTTAACCTGCAATGTAACAAAACATATGGGAAGAATGGGCGAAGGAACTTTTTGGAGACACTGGCTTCCAAAAGCAAATGGACAGTGCAGACAACAATTTAATAACTAGATAAGGAGAGCACTAGTTAGGTACTGGGTAGGAATCAAGCCAGATAGACAAATCTGTTGTAAACAAGCTTCCATTACTGTGGATCTTGAGGGGAAAAAAAAAAAAAGAAAGAAAAAAAAAAAGTAAAATAGGAAATTAAACAGGATACCTTTGCATATGACAGGGAGTTTAACACTATGGAATTCTAACTAATCACAATTTAAATTATAATCTCTTCACATGCTTTTATACAAATGAAAAAACAGCAAAAGACAAAGCAAAAAAAAAAAAAAAGAGCAAAAATACATGGATGTGAATGAAATTCTTAAGATTAAGGCATCCTGCAAGCTGTTAATAACGTCTGCAGTGCAATTTCTGCATCCAATTAAAAGACCAAAGAGAAGTGATCTTTAAATTTGTCAGAAAAGACAACTCAGCAGATGTTTTAATGAATAATATTCCTTGTGATTCTGACCAAACAATACAGCCTTCCTCCCAAAAGGAGGTAGAAGCCTGGAATATAGCTATTAGTAGCCAACAAGTAATCGGTTTCATATTTGTTTCCATAATAAAAACAGTAATTTACTTATACTTATTTGCTTGTAAAAGTTAAAAGGAATAAATGTAACTAGAAGACATAGACCATGTTGAAACATAAGTCTTTTCAAAATAGTTATTTTAAGACAAACTTTCAATTAGCTATTGAATTGCAACAGACAGCTAATAAAATGCTCATTAAGGAGATATCAAAAAATAAGGAAAATGCAAAAAAGTAAAGCACATGAAGCACATAATTTCTCAAAACTCTGAAATCCTAAACACATTACAACTGAGGCAAGGGCTACTGTTTGCTTTAACATGACAAATCTATTTAGGTAGCAAATATTTAACCAGTAGCTAGAGGTTGCTCTTTAAGTACTAAATAATGAGATGTAATTAAGGTAGCAAAGGCAAAAGGTTACTAATTTAGAGCATTTCTATGGAGTAGTGTTTAAATTATAGGTTTTATACAAAATGCATGGGCCAGTGCACAAGAAAAAAAATCCAATTTTAACGGAATGCAGAACAAATTAACATTTTAACATTATAATACTACTCAATTGTATAATGGGATTTTGCTAAGTGTCACAGAACAGAAAATAAAAGCAACACTCCAAGGTATGCTTGTTAACCTCTTCAAGCTAAATATATTACAAGCCTATTGACAGCAGTAAATAGACTCATTGTAACATGAAAGACTCTGAATTCAAAGGCCTTTAATAGGTGTTGTTTTTTCTAAGTAGACTGGCCTTAAGAGTATAAACAGTGAACAAGATAAAAATTATGTTATCCATTCCAAATACTTTCAAATTTCCTAAAGGGAAATGGAATGATTCCTTTAAAAATACCATTTTAAAAAATCCAATTCCTGTGATATATAATGTCTTTTTCCATACTTCTCCTTCCCATATTACAGGAATTTAACTGGCAAGTATAGCCTTCAGCAGCCATACATACAGTTGTCTAGGCTCACCAAAAGGCTTTCTGGAAAAAGAAGGATTACAGTTGTTATGGTCAAACTCTGTCACCTGAACATTTCAGCGTCCTTGTTGTCTATCCAAAAAGAAATTCAAGCAAACACTTGATTTTAAGATATCTAAATAACACTAAGTCTGTATCCAAAACAAATTGCCAATATTAAACCAAGAAACTGGCAGCCACAAAACTTTGTCAAAGAACTCAAGGCAAGCAGAATGGGCAGAACATTCTATTTAATAAAAGCCTAAAAATATTATGTCTGTAGTTATGATACTCATCATTACTGTCTTCTTCGTTCCTGACATCTGAACCCCATTGTTCATTATGCCAAATTTTCCTGCATTAACCAACTTTCCCCTTTTTGTACTGGTTTAAACTAGCCACAACAGAATAATTAAAGGCTTCACAATGTAGAAATACTTACTCTGTAGAAGTTAGTAGTTAAGCACAACTGAGACATAAAATAGACCTGTTGAGATGCCAACTGGCAAGAAGAAATGGAGAAGAAAGTTCTTTTCCCTTTTGTTTTTGTCAGTTTACAGATTTAACCAACAGTTTAGTTCCAACATAAACTGTACCTTTTATTAAAAAGATCTAAATTGGGAGAATGACCACACAAGTTACATGTTTCTGCAGAAAGGTAGTGGCTAAAGCAGCAGCTCTGACCTGACTGCAGGGGACACACACAGAAGGAAGCAGATTTTTATTTTTTATTGATAAATCACCTATACTATTTAATTTTTTCTTTCTTCAGGAATCCACAGTCTACTACTATACTGCCTCTGATAAGTAATACCAAGCAGAATCTTAACAGAGCTGATCAGGAGTGTGCAAAGCAGGGGATTGATAATGCGAGGTCTTATTTCCACCTCTGACATTGGTCTTTACAAGTCATTTTGGGCCAGCCATCACCAGCGACTAAATTAAATGTCACACCTGCAAGATTACCCAGAAACAGCAGAACAGTAATTTAGATGCTCATTCTCTATATGGTAATGGAAATAAGTGGTTGTACAGACTGATGTAAAACATTTTCAGCTTAAGTTTGCAGACAAAACAGCTCAGTATTACTGGGCTTACAGTACAATTACAACAGTAACCAAACCCACTTCAATATCCAACTCATACCAACATCTGCAGGCATTAGAAGAGTAAATAATTTAGTTAATTTGGCCACCAAATACTTATTTTCTGTATGGTTTTCAGTTTTGTTTTGAGGGAGGGAGTATTTTTTGTTTGGTTTTAAATCAGAGTTTGGCATTAAATGCTATTGAATCACATTAATTATGTAGCTCTCCCCCTAAGAATTTATTGTTGGTATAATGAACATATATATTAACACAAATCCAGGCATTTCACTGAATCCAAGTGTGAAAGTCTGTGAAATATTTACTCTGTGTGAATTTGAAACCAACATATAGTTGCCATCCATCCACAATGCAAAACTGTCACCTACTGTATATCAAAGAAATCGGAAGTACTTATCATGACTTTACAGCAGAAATTGATCTAGTTCAATGTTATTTCAGCTATCTGAAGGCACTGCACCCATATACACACTGGTAAAACAATTATAGTAGCCACCCAAAAGCAAACTAGTGAAATTACATCACAATCCACCAAAAATGCTCTTAGTACCGCATGAAGAAATCAACCAAAATGGATAATAATGTAATAGTTTTTTAATGCATCATAGCTGGACTATTCAATTAGAATGAGAAATTTCACAAAGGTCATGTATAAAAACTCCCAAAGTGAACACTGTGACTTCTACCAGATATGCTCACTGGTTCTTAGCCATGTATTTTTTATGCCTCAAATGCTTCCACACTACATAATCAGAGGGCTGATACAGAAAACTTTCTAGGGAGCACAAAATAAGAGTGTTTCCCTCCTTCCATGAAGATGGTATCAATTTTTCTATTCAAGTTTTGATTACACTACTGTGTAGCACTTCCTCCCTTGCCTATGGAGTACACTTATCCCAGTGAAAAAGACTGCCAATGATTTAAACTTCAACAAGGGTATCCAATAATTCAGATTATCAGATATGTCATTCCTTTCAAAGAAATAAAACTTATCAGCACTCCTGTCTTTGGGGAATTGTAGCCAACTGGTTCCATTTTCATTCTTTCAAATGCACACAGGCTCTTTCAGTTCCTACAGAAAGCCCTCATCCATGGTCTGGTGACCTCGTATTGGGCTGAGGATACAAGATCTACCCCTAGAAAGGAATATTATTTCTTCCCCCTCAAAAAGTCAATATCCAATGAAACAAATGCCACAAAAAGTGCTAGAGAATGTTTACATCACAAGTAGTGACATAAATCACTTCCTACCATTGCCTTTATACACCAGAGGATACAATCTGCCCATACCCCTGAGGACTGAAGCAAAGGGAATCCTTCAATAGGTCACAATGGTGCTGCAGCTCTAAAGTGGGAACTGTACCCCAAGAGGAATGGGGGGAATGAAATTAATAAAAATCACACCTCTGGTCCTTTACTGATTTGAATGGAGCAGTGGGTGTTCAAAGCTGGCTATTCGCAAGTTCAAGGGGAGTAATTCAGTAGATGGGGCTGTAGGATACAGCACAGTGTAGCTGGAACCGTCCTCTGTGGAAAATGTGACAGACCAGACTGAATGCAGTCCAGCAGAGCCCAGTTGAGGCACTCTATGCCATACTTACCCACACAAGAACATTTTACTTCCAATCTCTTTCTCTTGTGATGGCTGTGCTGTTTCCTGCTTTTACATGTGTCTAACTCCCTTCACCAAAAAAAACACTTTACTGACAATACGAACAATTTCACCTATTTGTCCCACAAACTGACTAACCTGTTAGAAGACTGTCCCACACTGAAGCAAGTAATTGCTACTACAGACCTAAGTATAGAAGAGTTTTGCCAGTAATCCTAATTTATGCTTCCCAAGCACAGCTAACTACTTTCAGACATTTTTGGAATACATCTTCTAATAAAAAGGGGCTTTGATGATATTGTAAGTATTCCACTGTTAAAGTTAAATAAGTCTTAAGGAAATAGAAATATAACACTATTTGAACACCAGTAAAACTGAGAATTTTAATTATATGTAATAGCCAACAAGCTGCTTTTAGTGGCTATGAAAAAACTACATTTAGCAGAAACAGCAATAAAACAAGAGAAGTTAAATATAACTCCTCCAAGGAACAGCATATTTATTCAAGCCAAAAAGACCTAATTTATACTATGGGTGTAGTTCCCACTGACATTATCTGGGGAAAATGACTATTACAGGAGCGGGTGTGATATATAGCCTTTGAGTCATGCATGATAAACCCTAATGGTTTTGCTTTGAGGTAAAAGTCCTTACTAATCAAGTAATGAATCATTCCCAAAATGTCAAGTTCCCGAGGCCATGTGTGTCAGAAGTGCCACTCAAGAGAGAATACTCAATCATTAATGATCACTTTTGAGATTTTTATCAACTGATTAATAAGCAAGGCAAAGAGTTAAGGGGCTCAAACAAAGAGTTAATGGACCTTTAATGACATTCCCTGTGTTTTAGTGAACAGAACATACTGAGTTTTATTTGCCACTGACTACAAACCACCAACGATCCAAGTGCTCCACACATTGCAAAAATGTTAAAATACTGCAAGGAACAGTACTTTGTTTTTCAAAACATCAGAAAGTTATGTTTATTTTAAAAATTGTAATGAACATACTTACTTTGTATTTTACCTAATAGTGCAGTAAAATTACAGATTAGAAAATAAGAAAGTGGCTTCCTAATCAGTAGATGCAAAAGAGATACGCAGAGAAATTAGGAGATTATATTTTTTCTGCAGTATATTAGGTGCTGGACCTGTTAGTACCAACTACCATACAAGTAGAAATCTGGATTTCATATAGACAATACTAAAGACACCCAGGAACAACTCTGAAGACTAAAATGAAGATATGAATTATGAGTAGTTAAACACATATATGTATGTGCACATGTACATGAACACTGACATCTAAGGAGGGCAAAGGCATTTGCCTTCAATATATTTTCCATCTTTGTGCTGAAATCATTATGGAAATATCAAAAGAAGTTACTTTATCTAACAGCCTGAAACCACCAAGGATTACTAACTTAAAGGTATTTCCAGCTCCCTTGAACAAAAAAACTGTCCAGACAGAAGTCAGCTCAATCATGTGAGTCTCCAGCCAAGAACCAGAAACAACAGTGTCAAAAATCAAATGAAAGGGTGTCATTTGATAGCTGGGGGAATCTTATTCTGAGAGCAGAGAAAAATGGAAAAAAAACAGAAGCAATGAGGAGAGAAAGGAAGCACAAATGTAGCAACAAGATCCAAATCTCTTGCTGAGCAGACGAAAATAACTTTGGACCTCCCAATCTGAGTGGCTCTCTTTTCCACACACCTGTATTTTTCATGATAACAAGAAAATTCATGTACACATTCACATAAAAATTCCTTCACAGAATTATAATGTACTGTGTCAAATACACATTCTTTCAGTAGAGGGGGAATTCAGTACCAGGAGCTGGATAAAGCTCTGAGCAGGAGAGATACAAGATCACACCTAGATCATATACTCAGAGACCAAAAGACAGAGCACCTGAAGTACTGCTTGGTCCAGCACCCAGCAGCACAGCAAAAGACTAAAACAGAGCTGCAGAGAATGGTGCAGACGGTCACAGAATTGTTCCACACCAGCTGAAAGACAGGAGATGAAGAGCCATCCCCACCTGGGAGCCATATAGCTACATTAGCACAGTACTATGGGAAGGTGTATTAGTACTTTTTTTTGTTTGACTTTGACACAGGTGTAAAGCCTCCAGATGGCATCACATTCACATCTAGCTGATGCTGAACACAAGTGAACCAGATGTGTGACAATAACCCCAGCAAAAGGCAAGCACTTGGACACTGGGCCAGAGCCCCATGCCTTATAACCAGGCTCTCAGGAATAATGGTGGCTTAAATCAGCTAATGATCTGTTCTGAAAAGTGATCACAAGTGTTAGACAAGGAGAACAAAATACGCTAACCTTTAGATATGCATCAACTGTTAACTGGTTTTTATATGAAGTGCCAAAATTTCAGAGAGGAAGTCACGTGATTTGGAAGGTACAATTTGGAATCAAGTAGTTCTCTCAATAGTGTAATGATTTCCGTGTGAAACTAACTCTGCCTGATACTGTCAAATGCTATAAAATGGGCAAGAACCAGCACACAGTATTTTAATACATAAAATAGTGCTTGACAAGGTTTCAACACTCTTGCCTAATCACAAACCACAACAAAAGAGAGACATAACACACATGATCAGCAACACTGGGTTAAAAATTCCTCCCAATTGTCTGGTTAAGTAAGATGGGCTCAGAGGGATTCTAACTCAGTTCCTTTAAGCTTTGTCCAAAATTTAGATTAATTACACATTCTGCTGAAATCTCAAGAAACATAAATATTTAGTGCACTTCCCTTGGCCTTCTAAGTTTGTTCAGGGATGAAAAGATTTTCTTTTTCTCCATAAATTTAGTTTTGAAAGTTTGTTATATTACAGCTTTCTCTTTTTTTGGAGGCTTTTCTAAAAGAATAAAAAAAATTCAGTTAACTGTTGAACATGAGCTGCATGTTCTTTGAGCTGCAAATCTGATCTTGCATGCTTTAATTGTGTGTTGCTCTAAATATTTTTCTTTCTTTGAAAAGAAGAATGCCATGAAGGTAGCTTTAGATTTGATTACCTAAACATCAACTTTTAAGACCAGAACAGATCCTGTCATGTAGTACAGCTACTCAGCGTCATTCTGAAAATGACATGGGATTGAGGAGTTCCAAAAGGATCCAAACAGTTGCAAAAAAAAAAAAAAACAAAACCACAACAAAACACCAAAAACAAAAACAACAAACAAAAAAGTAAGGACACTTCAGCATCAATCTTGTGCTGCAACATAAAACCGTGGGCCAGTCCTAAGTTTTTGCAGCTGCCATTCATAGCGCAGTTGCATAATTTTCATCTCAAAAACATGAAATAGTCCATCTTTCTGTTTAAATTAGACTATGTCAAAGAAACAGCTGAGTAATGAAGTTTACAAAGTTCTGAAAATATATGCACCTTTCTTCAAAACTTTCATAAGAAAGAGGAAGGACAACTCCTGTAATGTTACTAATTAGAAGAACTGGTGCATTCATTTAGAGACATCTGGCTTCCAAATCCTTTGCAAAAATTCGTTTCTTCAGAAGTCTCTACTGAATGCTCCAAGATCCCTAACTAACATCCAGGACTGTACATGCAAGGGACAGTTCACATCACAGACCTCAAGGAAAATGGCTACCTTTACATGTGGATAAAGCTTTCTCAGTGACAGGCAACACGTTCCTATACAGTTTACTGCCATGTAAAGAATTAAAATGGATCCTCCAGATGGAATTGCCTTCTTCATTCTAAATGAGGAGTCATGGTGTCTCTACCTGGAAGCAATTGTGTTTGTTGACAACTTCTAACAGACTGATGGTAAAATGTTCTCCAGAAGGGAGAACAGATGAGGAAAGTTACACTGGAAAAAAAAAAAAAATCTGTAGGAATTGTGTTATTTCCTACTACCTTAAAAGAAAAACCTATGAGCACCTCTTGAAATCAGAAAGACTATTTGGAAGATTTTCCCCCTGTTTCAAGAAGAGTTTTTAGGTGAAAAATTCCCATGTGCATTTATCTCTTCAAGATGCAATTCACATACAGAACTTACAAGACGCAAGACTGAGGTAAGTGAAGATAAATACAAACCGTGTACTAAATACAGCAGAATATTCTGGACAACTTCCAGTTGCTTACTGAGTAGGATCAGGAAATCACATTGAAAATCACCTTATTACTCCTTACAGCCAAGTATTTCTGAGTGGTTATTCAATACTAATATAAATAAGATGAACACAGAAGAATAGCTGTGTTAGTAGAAGATAAAGGAAGCAAATTTTCAGCATTAATTAGTCCTGGTTAGAAAAGTGTGCTAGGTCCTTTCACTAATAGAAGATGGTTTTAAATTTATAAAGTACCTAAAGAAAAAGCTAAAATGTATGACTGATCATAAAAAAAGACCCAGCTTGGAAAATACATAGTTCTTAAGTCTAGATGTCTAAGGTTATGGAACTGTGGTGGCTATTTATGTCAGATTTGTTCTGGAAGTCCATTTCTAGTAATTGTCATTTCCAATGACCACACAAAATTTTACAGTAACATGAAGAGCCAGAAATCA
Source organism: Corvus kubaryi (assembly GCF_017639235.1). NCBI lineage: Eukaryota > Metazoa > Chordata > Aves > Passeriformes > Corvidae > Corvus > Corvus kubaryi. The sequence continues at coordinate 13,038,741 of NW_024581137.1, forward strand.
TTCAGTTCCTCGATAAGTTTTTTTTAATTAGCAGACTGGGAGGGGAGAAACACTACTTAACTATTTCTCCTGAGACAGAGGGCATCATTCATTTTCTCTGGGTAGGTGGCTGCTGCCAGTCAGCACCAACTCGTGCACAGGCTTGACAGCGCACAAGTAAGAAACTGTCAGAGTGGTGCTGGGGGCAAGGGTAAAAGATAAGATCTCATCATTAGAAAGCACAAGAAAGTCAGTGGTTTTATAGGGTGGGGATGAAGAGACCTCAGAACATGGGGAAATCTGAGCTGCTGCACAATAATGCCATCAAAGAATAGGAAGGGAACTACACTATATATGTTGGAAGTGTGAGGATATAGGGAAAATCTGTTTGTATTACAAAAAAAGTCAGAAAAAGCAAGACAAATCATGAAGCAATGCAAGGCAAGAGTGCTTGCTTTGTAGTTACATTCTTTTTTGTAAACTGGAACTGCTCAATCTTGTCTCAGATTCATGTTTTAAGTATTTAAAATTGGTTAAAGAATAGTTAGTGCCCTAGGAGAACTCCACCCCATATTTAAAATTCATCCTCCTCCTTCCCCAAAAGAATGTAACTGTGGTAGGCTTCCAAACAGGGTTAAACACAGCTTACAGCTAGTATTGCTTATATTCAGTAGGATAAAACCCATGTGGGTTGAAATAAGAAATTGAAGCATCTCAATTTTATGACACTTATTAATTCCAGTTTGTACCTGGAAATCCAAGTAATGTTTGCCAAGAGTCAATGCATGAAAATTATGATTTCAGGGCAAGAACCTGCAGCTACTGCCAAACTATGAATATTTTTTTCTATTATGACAGAAAACACATTGTAGACATAAAAGATCACTAAACTGCACTTTCAAGCAATAACATGTCTCTAGCAGGGGAGCATTATACAAAGTACATGCTGTTTACAACAGCTACCATAAAATTTGCCGCAATCTCATTTCATATTTGAAGTCCTTTAAACTAGAAAACATATATGGAATCTCAACTACCATTCAACTGCTTTTAAATGTATCTAATTAAAATCCTTTCTTAGACCAAGTGTTAGTAGCATGTCCAACTGCACTGCTAAACTTTTTTTAGGAGATCAAGAAATTCATAGGCATATAAATAGCATATATTGCAAATTGATTTTTCCATTATTTTCATAGCACCTTCCTACAAATCCTCCTTAAAGATCATAAGAATAACATTTCCCATTTCAAATGTACAAGACTACTAGCTTTCCATTTCCTTCCAGAATGGAACACCTGATGTCACTATTTGTTAACTGTTGTTAATACTCACTTCAATCTATTTAGATCTAAAATATTACTTCAGAAAGTCAAATTCTAGAAGAAAATCTTAAACAGGACTATAAAACCAAAAGTACTCACTGATGCCTGCTTATACATTTCATTATTGTCAAGATGGAAAGTAAAGCTCAAGTTTCCTTATAACAGACCAACCAGTAATTTTATTGGGGCACTAAATACAGCCTGCCTTGTTGGTAGTGTACAAGGCTTAATGCAAAAATTTACTTCATAACTAGAAATGCTTTTTACCAGGGAATACAATGCAGCTGATTAATTTTCTCCAGTTTGACATCTATAACTTTGACATACATTGTACGTCTACCTACATACCACACAAACACAATTGTTACTTGAAGAGAAAAACTGAAAATGAACATTTAGAATCTACTTTAGTTGTAAAATTTCAATCAGTTCAGAAATATGTAACAATTTGCAGGTGGGCAAAGAAACCATACAGAACACGTTTAAGGTAGGTATTTATCACACCAAGGCAATGAAACTACATGAGTTGAATATTCATTATTTGATTTGTAGTTAAAAGGTTGTTCATAAAAACATAAAAACAGTTGTATAACTGTTCTGATGTGAGGAAATACAGGCACCAATAAGAGGTATCTTTATATCCCTGTGGATTTGCAGAGGTTTTATTACTAAAGCGTCAATTAAAAAAAAAAAAAACTACACCGTAATAGTTATTCTATTAAGAATGTAATTCATACAATGCCCAATTCCTGGAGATTCTGTGTTAAAAAGATTAATAAAATCACACACTCACTAACTGAAAACCCCTTTCTGTTCTAGATGAAAAGGTTTGGAATATCCTACAAAACCAAAATATAGACATTTCCCTTCTGAGTACAAAACACAATGTAAGAAGTAACAAAACCATGCTTAGCTTTGTATATAACAATTACTTTAGTGAAAAATGAGAGATTAAAACAAGGCAATTTTTTCTCAATATAAAAATATTTTACATAAGAGAGGAGATGGGATTTTCAGACAATTATTAAGAAAATAAAAGGCATATTTATTTCAATGTCAAAAAGCTACATGCTTAAAAGATTTTTTGGACTGAGACTTCATTCTGCTCATATTTACCCAGCCTCATTATTCCTTTTCAGAAAACACATTTATCATATTTTGAATACCTCAACTATTTGCATTAGACATACTTGTTCAAATAAAGACAGAATATGATACTGAATTTTAAAAATACAAAGTCTTTTCTAATACAGAAAATGCAACATTGGGCAATTTCATTTCATCCTCACAGAAGAGTCAATATTAAACCCTACCACAGCTCTCACTTTCAAAACAACACATGCAGCAGTGAGGTATCTATGGCAATCACCATTTCACTACACTTTGTTTATAATAACGATAACAACATTTCTTTGTTGGAAGGGGATTCCCACAAAGAAAAGAAATTACAAAGGAAATCTACCAAGAGGTCTACCAAGTTTAAACAATTATGAAAAAATGTAAACATTTGTTCTTTGAAAAGAATTCTTTTTCCTCATTCTTGTTTCAACTACACCCATTCCAATTCTAAAAGCCTACAACCGCAATGTTAAGAAAAGCACCCATCTAATGTTGGTTTGAAGGACTTTCAAAAATAAGCTTTGGCAATATGCATCTATTTCAACAACCTGACTTTTGCCATATTCTCAGAATTCAGCTTTCAAATCAACTGCGTAAGAAAACTGTCAAGCACATCCTGGTTGTTCAAGTTTAAAGCAGAAATTTCTACAAAGCAAAAGCAGACCCAAGAAATTCACTTATGTTAATTTTTCAGGCTTATTTAGTCATGCCATTTCAAAGCATTAAAGAATAACCCATCTACCACAATACCTAGTATTTATTAAAGCAACCTGAAAATCCCCACTTTCAAACTTAAATCATCCCATGTGAACTCAGCAAAGAGTGGAATATTACTGGGAACTCAGTACAGACTGGAATAAAAGCAAATCTGACTTACATATAAGCATACATGGAAAGACAGTTTTCTCTAACTTAAAGAAATGTTTTCTTAGATGAAACAGTAGGGGGAAATACTTTTCCTTAACACCTTTGGATTCTAGTTGTTGTGATATACAACACTGCACAAAGGTAAGTCTTTTTTCCAGTAAGGACTCTAATTGTGACTCAGCTTCTCAAACAAGGCATGTCAGAAAGTAAAATCAGATCCTCCAAAAGAAAAGCACAAAAAAGCACATACAATAACTTTTTAACAAGGGGACATATCATGAAAAAGTCATTCTAAAGCAACACAGAGCTGAGGCAGGAAGAAAAACTGGTTTATTCTTTGTCCAGTATGGGGATGCTTTGGGAAGGATTTTTTTAACACTGTTCTTCTGCAGCTATAACATTCTGAAACGATTAGAACATAAATCCCCATAGGAAGGACATGGTCAGTCTCAGACAATTTTGTTGTGAATGTTACACCAGCCAAACCATTCCACCAGTTTACAGTGTACCATAAAATATTTACACAAGCTATGAACTATAAAATATTTTCACATGAACTATAAAATATTTACACTATCAACATCAGTTAGGAAAGAATGATGTGCTGTCAAGCTGGTATGACCCGGGAGTAAAGATTTTGTGGTCACAGATTAAATAAAACTATTGCAAATCATCTGGAAAGTTACAGGGACTATTAGGTTAAACAAATTACTGCTTCCTGGTCTCTTGGATGGTAAATGTAACCAGGAAAGCATAGCTTATATGCTTTAAGCTAGGTTTTACCAACAAGATAAAGAAAGGCTAGGCTCATAATCAAACTGTACTGACCTCTCTGAATGTTCCTTCTAGCAAGGTGTCCAGATGTTGAAGAGGAGCTGGAGTTTTGTCTTTGAATCGTGTCAGCAGTCGCCGCTCAATAGCTCGAAACTGTACAGCCCTTTCAGATAACAGCTCCTGAAACTTCTCAGCATTCAAACGTAGCTGCAATTTAAGGGTTTTCAAGAATTCAGGTTAAGGGTCATATACATTTATGTATGCACATTCCAAATGAAATGGGAGAAGGATAGGAAAATTTTTGAGACAGAGTGTAATACTCAAATATGACGTCATTTAAGCCAGTTTCATACTTCCCAATCCTTGTAGAGCTTAACACTTTCAAGAATTATCATTTGCCACTGGAATCAAAACTAATTGTCAGCAGCCACAATAACCTCTGAAAATGCATAAATATCTCATCAAGAAGCCTATTAACAAGAATGGAATTTCACTACCAAGACATGAAGGCTTCTTCTTGGTTTGGTGTGCTATTTATGACACGTGTACAGTGTATTGGACTTGATATTCATTGCAGTAGAAGGTAAAAGGTTATTCCCTTAGTATTCCCTTAGCATGAATAGAAGTACTGAATTCTGTACTGTTTGAATGATTGTCTTTTTCTGAAGTTAAATCCTTTTTGCCTTTATGTATACTGATTAGCTACAGCAACAAAATTCCTTGAAGTGTTCACAAAACATTGAACATTGTACATCAAGTGCCTAGATAATAAAAATTCCTATTTTTTTCTTTTAATCACCACTTTCTAGTATATGCCTCTAAAATAAAAATGACTAAAGATGAGTCTTTTAAAAAGCTGTGATACCTCTGTACAGCTGACATGCTATAACTAGCAGAAGAAACGGCACGACACTCTGCTTTCCAAATGTAAGCAAAAGTGCCCCAAAATGAACAGAAAAAGTAAGTTTCTTAACTTTACACACCATATTATATTTTAAAATTTGCAAATGTCATTCTGTCAGTACATGATTACGAAAAACAGTTCAAGGGTGCTAAGAGAAAAAGAAATACTATGAATTTTTACTAGAAGTAGTAGGAAAAAAGGGACATCTCAGGTAAGGGACAACTCAGATAATATTCTCCTAAGCTTCCCAAAAGAGAGATAATATTCTCCTAAGCTTCCCAAACTAACAGGGATGGAAGCATAAGAATGCCTTTAATAGATCATTTGACATTTTTTAGACCAGATAATTACAGTAAAACTTCAGAAATGTCAAAAGAGCCAGCTGCAACATAGTTAGAGTCTAAATTAGCATCCCAGAAATCACACCTGTATTTCGAACTTCAATGTATTTAAGCTTGTTATACAATCTACAGAAGCCCAGGTTTAAGGTATTTCTACAATATCAGTCACTTAAGAAACATCAGCATTTTTTACTTTCAAATTAGTTGAAAGAGAATAGAATAACTACTCAAGAGCTTGAGCTATAGACCAGGATCTAAGCTGACCACTCAAAAAATCCCAGAAAATCCCAGTGACAACTTCCATCTTTCTGTGTGGTGATGGCTCCACCTCACAGAAAATTTAGCAGTATGAAAGAACATCCAATAGCATTTCTCATTTTTGCATACATATGTTGCTGCTTTTGCCCAATACACAAGTTTAATAGAAATTTTCAAATAGCTATGCTCTTTTTTTTTTTTTATTGGAAAGTTGTGGGGGAAAGAATGCATATATTTTACTTTATTAGCTATTTCTACAAGCTAGCTGAACCACTGGAGATTTTCCATTGTCACCTGCACAGCCAAACAGGAAAAAGTAATTACATTTCTCTGATTTCTGGTCTGGCAAACCTCCTTGAGCCTCCAATGCTACTTCTACAAGGGCAGGTTTTTTAAAATCTGATGGGACTTTCCCTTAGATACAACTTTCTATTTTCTGAAAGCCAAATGCCTGTGATACTATAGGTAAAATCTGATTAATCATTGCACTAACATACAATTTTAAACTAGCCGACCATTAGCAATTCATGTATTATGTAACATACCTCAAAATGTCGATCAATTAGTTCAAAATATTCTTGCAGGGGAATTGAACCAGAAAAGGTACAAGCAAAATCCTTGCAGGTTTGCTTCTTGAAATGTACTTCTAGTCGGTGTATGAGCTCTTTTGTTACCAGCCAAAGGTCTTCCAACTGATCACTCTGAATCCTGTATCGTTCTTCAAGAACAAATACCAGACTAATAAACACAGTTTTCAGACACATAAATTCACAGTACAACAGTTTAACTAACACACAAATTGAACTTTTTAACTGCATCCAAAGTCTACATGAGATTTTCTTAAGATGTGTACATTCAGTAGTGTTAAAGAAACACTTGTATTTTATTGATAGTGCTATGCTTCACTCTAAATACAACTAAAATTAGTAGAAGGTGATTCTTATCCATCTACATACTACAACTGTGTAAAAATGACTTAGTGTAGAAATGAAAAGAGTTAATATATACTGAAGTGAAAAAACAAATCCTCTTAGTTAGTGTTATCTGTCCCAGCAAATTCATTTAACTTATCAGATTTTAGTGACTTTCAAAATAGCAGGCTAGTGGAGTGAGATTTTACTTCCAGTTCACATTTGTATAATCCTCTCTCCAGCTTCTAGGAAATCAGAATTACCTAATACTAATACTAGTTCAATTAACAGAAGTAACTAATATTAACTGATAAATGTTGAGAAAAACATTGTGGAAAATCATAGCAGCCTTTTAATTTTATTTTTTTTCAGATAAAGCATTTTCAAACATAAGTTCCTAACTCCTAACATCCTTTCATTACACATCTGCCAATAACTAACAAAAAGAGAATAGACAGAAATGCAGCTATGAGGATCTAACACAAAATCCTTCTTTTTTTTTTTGCCCTTGTTAAAAAAGTCCACAGTAAATCAAATTAACCAGACTTCTTTTAAACTTGAATGCACTTATTTTAAATTTTCTCAACATTAGTAATTCAAGTTTGTTTGACATTACCACTGGCATCATTCCCAGGATACGTATTTCACTGAATACAGAATGACAAATTCTGTTTACAGTGTAACAGGAAAGAAGCAAATTTTATTTAAAAACATGCTTGTTAAAGAAAAGAACACCATCTGCTAAAGATAGCATTCAACCTAATATCCATTTTTTAAACACTCACAATGTAATGGCCGGACTTACTGGGATGTATCATCATACTTTGTCTTAAGTGATTTTTCCTTGACGGAAATTAGCTCAGATGTTTTCAGGCCAAATCAACAGTCATTCTATTTATAATTGACATATCTAATACATTAATGGTTTAAAATGGACAAAACTAATTTCCTCCAAAATGCACATTTAGTTTCCATACACTGTTTGTTGGTCAATACAAACACAATCTAATTTTACCATGGCCTGAGCAGAGACCATTGCAATCATTTGCTTTATGTGATCTTCCAACTCTCAAAAACGACAAATTAGATTTATAAATGTTATAAAACTGAGAATCTGTAGTTAAACTAAACACATAGTCTAAACAGAAATACAGTAAAAAAAAAAAAGAACTGTGCTTCTGTTCATCCCATGTTTTTTATCACGGTTAACCAGCTAGTATTAGCTTTTTGTTAAAATAAGCTCCATTACAGAAAATTGTAACAGATTTTCAGAAAATTCTCAATCAGAAAAGCAGGAAACTGAGGGGCACCAACAGATTAAATAGGTTACAAGGTCTTTTCACACTACAACAGGCTGTCCAAATAGCACAACCTGCATTAGGAATGGTTGCTCTGCCAATAGGAGGTTTCAAAGATTCAGTTCACTTCTCAGCTACGAAACCCACACCAGAAGAAAAAAAAACCACCCACAATTAGCAGTCAAGTCTTCTTTACACTGTCATTAAAAGACACTTTTAAAAATTTCAGCCAAAAAATCCACCTTAAAGTCTTAATCTAGCTGGTGCAAGCTACTTTATAATATAGATTTTCTGTCAAGATGTACTTCAGGCTGGGCTTCTTTGCAGCTGTCTTGAGTTGAAGTAATATCTTCAATTACTACACTGTTCAAAATGGATTAGCTAATACAATTTAAAACTAACATGAAAACAGATGTTGCTCCTGTTTGCAGCTTCAGCAGTGAAACCCAACTGAACCTGAAGACCTTCATTGCTACATGCAGCTCTCCTCATTCAGAACTTAAGGTCCATTTGATAAGGAATATTGGAAAAAGAGGCCTTCTTCCATTGTCCATGATAAACCCCTTTCATGGAAAACCAGAAATAAGGCTTGATCATAAAATCTTCTTTTACTTTTCTGAAACACCATTACTTCTAGTCAAAATTTATCTACACATACAGGTTTCTTTTTGAAGAACATTTCCAATTATAATGCTACATAAGCACTTTTACAAAGTAGTGTTACATACCAGAGTAAGTACCTACCAAATAATACATCATTTCATCTACATTCATTAGTTCCACAGAAGATCTGTTCAGTCAAGCACAATCATTTTAGCAACAATGCCTTTGTATTATCAATAGTCTCTGTTCATAAAAATATTCCGAATTATGCTTGACTTATTTTTTACAAATATTTATCTTTAAATAAGCTTTATTTAGGTAGCAGTTCAAATAAGTGAATTTCCCCTAAGACCTTCTCTAACCAACCCAATCCAATGCATGGAGTGAATGCTGGAAACTGGCTGCTAACATAGAAAGTGACATCATACCACTCATTTGTTTTCTAAAGTTAGGATTCCCATACACAGTAAATGAGTAGCCACCCTAAGAGAAACAGATATTGTGAAGCTCCTTTGTAAAGTTAACTTCACAAGTAAAGCAGTGTGGGAAAGTTTATTCTGAGACTGCAAGCGTCATTCCTAGCTGGTGAATAAACAAACCTGAGGGGAAAAGATTGAGCATTGGGGGTAGGGGTATGTGAGATTAAAAGTTATGGCCTTCAGTAGAAACTAAAATATATTCATTACATAGACACAAATTTGTCCTTACAGCAATCAGATTTAGCAAGTACGCAAAACAAAGTCCAAATCAAAGACTAAAACTGCAATCCAGGAAAAAGTTATTTAGAAACCCTTTCAATTGTTTAGTTTTTAAAAATTATCATTGCATATCTAGTTTATTTAAAACTGTTTAAGACCTACTATTCAAAGAAATACTAAAAACAAAGTAACACTTAAACAGCATGTAAATAGTGCATACAAAAAACCGATACAGATGGATTTGATCCTTAGAAATGTAAAACAATTCTTGGTACAATAAAAATTGCTCTCCAGATGGTTTCTGGTTTTAACATATATGATTACATTAGAAAAGGTATTAAATATTATCTCATAGCTCACAGATGACCCCATCAATATTTATATAGCCCGTCACAAACACGGATTTCTGAAAACAGTAAGGACGATTATCTCTGTGTTGAAAAAACTCCACATTGACAAACCAAATCGTGATTTTTCACTCAAAGCAGTTTCCACAAAGCATTCACAGAGTGTTCCAACTGAACCCTCTGCAGTGCACAATCGCTTTTCTAGCTTTTCAATCTGTAGTCTGCTGTATTAAATGAAGACTTTGTGCTCTGCTGGCACAGAAAATGCTAAACACAATTGAACTGATTTGGTTCCAAGGCACATGACAAGAAAGAGTTTAGCAAGTTGAGCAGTTGTACAGAGCAAGACCATACTCTTGAAAATTAAGAGAACTAATCTCTTTCGAAGAGCACAAATTCAGGTGGTTAGAACAGGACTATTTAATTCACAAATTGCTCTATAATACAAGAGATACTGGACCAGCTAATAGCATATCTGCATGTATGTTCATACACTCTGTAAACATAATAAGAAGGATCTTGAATCCATAATCTCTTACAAAGATATACAGGCATCTAACGGTAAGAGATGGGCATTTACTCAGACGTAGAGAAGCAAGTAGGGTCTGGTGCCTAATTTAAGTCAAGGATTACTGAAAGTCAGTGGAAAGTTAGAAACTTGCTTTTTAATCCCTTTCAAAAATTTCAGTAGGTGACTAATTCCAAACACAGATGTTGAAATTCCTTTGAGAAAAATGACCTTTTTTTTCCATTATTATAATGACTGTATTAGCTTATGAATAAAAACATTTCTAAAAACTTTAAGAAAATCCAATTTCTTCAGAGAACTGCCACTGTAGTGTACTATATTTTGAATATGACTTTTTGTTTTGTTACACAATTTTGTACTTGAGAGGAGGTAAGAAACCATCAGTTAACACTTTGAAACTCCTGTGTTAATTTGCAAACACTGATTATCCTTTGTATGATCCACATTCTCATTTTGTACATATTCTAACTGATGATCAGGCTTCTTTTACTCTAATAGTGTTAGAACTTACGTGATGTTTTTGAAGCAAGAAGAGTGGTTTTTGAACCAGTTAAAAACTCAAATCCCAGAGCATTTGCCTGGTCACCCTCAGACGGATCAACAAAGTCTGAAAAAGAAAGTAAAATACCATTTTCTGTCATTTGACACTGGCATTTAGCAAACCTCAATCCATAGCCAGGACTATATCAACCTTTGCACAAGCAGGTGAATGAGATTGTTTCCCTTCTTAGGGTTTAAAAATAACAAATATCAGCAGTTTGGTACACCTTTCATTCATTCACAGGTGGAATGTGAGCCACACGCTGCTTCTGTTCCCCAGCCTGAAAACAAAAGGTTGGTTTCCCAGAGGTTCAGTCTGTACATTCTAAAAAGAACCACAATTAGCATAGAGCCCAAAGATTACCACCTTTTACCAGATGCAAGGACACTTTTAATTCAGATATTTATGCAAAGCTTTTGCAGAAATTATCATTAAAATGCTTAAGCCCACTCTTCTTTAAGCTGTTAGCACAGAGCAATACAAATATCCAGCTTGCTAAAACTAGCTACTCTGCAAAGTCCATCCATTTCCACCTTTCTTTTCATTCCATGTAGTGGATTATACCAATTTTAAAGGTTTAATTTTAGAATACCATCTTTTAAAAACTATTCTTTGTCACCACTAGTCCCAGTACTTCTCCTCAAAATAAGACAAAACAGGGAGGAGAAGAGATACAACTTTTATTGCATTCACCAATAATTCAAAGTTTGCTCACAAATTGCATCATAAACAGCATACTTTTTTTTTTAATCACTGTAAATGGAATGAACAGAAATCACAACACTTTAATGCCTCCTTTGTCCTCTGTTTTGTGTTGTATTCTCAACAATGCATCCCTAGGTTAAAAATAAAATACAATGTGCTGTTCTGAAAGCATTATTGCTTAGCCGTAATGGAAGCCCATTATTAAAAACTCAAAATACAGACCCTTAAAAAAAAAAAAGTTGCTACGTTTCAAGAATTACGCAGCACATCCAGTTGAGAGAAAAGTTATATTTACCCTTAAAGTGAAGAGAATCATGCTACCAAAAAAAAAAAAAGAAAACACAAACCAAAAAAACCACACCAACAAAGCCTGCCTCACTGCTCTCAGACAAACATACTATACAAGCTTTAAAAGAGAGATGCAGCTACTCCTTAAAAATACAATAGTAAAGTTGTTGGCCCATACAGTTCTTAGCAAACTGTTCCAGTACTTTAGTCATCTGAAGTTCTAAAACTTAATCACTGCCAGACTGAATTTTCTCACGTTCTTTATAAGCCCTGTTTATTAATTTCTTCTTGTGCTAATATGATCATCTAGACCCATGATATAGCCACAAAATATTTACTGGAGTCAGCTGTACTATATTTATTTTGCCTGTGCATTATTAAGCTAAATGAGCCACTTTCTTTTCATTCTCCTCTTGAAATCTCTAGATAACATTTTTCTACACTTTTGAGTTATATACATTATATTTTATTTAATATCAGCAACCAGCACTCTGTTTGCCAGTGCACAGTAACATGATATCAATTTCCTGCATGGAAACATTTTGTGTAATGCATCCTTAATTTTTATTTGCTTGCTTATGATTACAACATATTGTACCACAGAGTATTCCTGTGGTAACTTCCACCTCCTCTGCTCAAATTATGAGCACATAATTACAGCAAAAATTATTTTCATAACATTACACTTTATAGTACTCAATTTCATTCTTCTTTTTCCAGTCCTAAGTGGAACTGAACTTCTCCTTCATGCTATTTTAATATAATGCTGAATAGAGAACACAGTTTGGGTTTGCATGTCAAAAAATAACACTATGTTCAAGTCCTCTTTTTGGTCCAAGAAGGCTACTGAAATTATTAAATATGATCAGGTTTAGACCAACATATCAAATACTCCACAAGTCATCCTCCAAAGTAACTGTATCCCTTACATACAGCATTTACGCACTTCTGCTTTGCCCTGCCCAGCTTTTTTTTAAATGAATGCCCATGTTTTCCCCATTACAATACTGCTTAAGTTATTTTATGTAAAATTATTGTCTGCATACATAAAATTTAGATCTATACCATATAAAGAAATCTTCAGTTTCACCAGAGGCAGGTATACTACTCCAGGTGTATTATTATTGAAATACTATGCCATCATTTCTTTCAAAACACATTTTTTAATATACTAACATGAGCTTTTTTAATTACCTCATTACTTCACATGGACATACAATTCCTGTTGGGAGCTTCTAACACATTTCATATTTAAAAACCTACCAGGAAAAATGGTGACAAAACTGATAGGAGGTTTGTTGGTGTCAATAGTTAGCTTGTGGTTTGCTGCTTTTGAAGGTTGGGCTGGAAAGCAAATTAACTTCAAAGGCAGACTGAAGTTACACTGTGCAACTCTCGGTATTCCTAAAATGAAAGAACACAGATTCATTTTTCATTTCCACATTCGGAATGCAAGATACTTCATGCCACTGTCCTCAAAGAGGTATAACAAGATATTTAATGTGATTAAGGAATGCATGAAAACCACAATGACATAAAATTCTAATTTTTTTTAAGATTTCCACCTAAAATATCCTTAAATTTGAATACTTCCATTTACCTTCTAAAGTGACCACTTGTATATGCATGGGAAAGCAAGAGTTATTAACAAAACTACTGCATACTGTATTTACACTAATTAACATGCAATGAAGATTAGTTTTATTTAATGCTCTAGACAAACAATACCACTTTAACATAAACAACAGCTGTGTGATTACTCCCAATGCTTCAAATACAGAATTGAAGCATCAACATTTTCATCAGGAATGTCACAAACTAAATGCTTTTTATGAGCATATTTACTATTTTTTTATATACTCCTAGATAACATCTATGCAACCTTCATATTATCAGTCCGAGGTTTGTGGTTTAGAAGAAGAATGTATCCAATAGACGTCATTATCCAAATGTATATTAAATTCTATCTTTCAGCTTATTGCATCATAATAAAACAGAACTGTTGAACAAACTGGCTCCTGCCCTGAGTATTGGGACCTACGATCACAAGCAATTTCATCAGAATGGTGCAGGAGAAAAGAAGAAGGTTTAACACACATTTAGAAAACACATTTGAATGTGTCAAAAATTTTCTCAGATATAAATATTGTTTAAAATTGCTGGCATGTCAGCAATTGCCTGGTATGTTCTATGCAAAATGCAAAAGTGCTCATTGCTATGAAATACAGAGTACTTGCTCTTTTGAGCAGACAGATTAGGGGGGTTTTAAGGACAATTTTTTTGCTGAAGCAGCTACAGGAAAACCTTGTTTAACAAAACAGACTTTTAGAAACAATAAATTAAGCTACTGTCAAAAAAGTCACGAAACTGATAGCTACCCAGAGGCATATAAAGAAAGTATAAAAATTGAGCTCAAACATTCAATAGCCATCCAAGCAACCTTTTTTGCTAGTAATTTTGTTTGCTTGCTCTCAGATCTCTTCCAGTGAAAAAATTACTTCTAAGACTCATCTCAGGGAAAAAATGCTACCCTAAGGCACAGATTCTTCCCTGTTAATTCACTAGCTGTTTTGGCTGGCTGATAATGCTTCCAAGTAACTACTCTGTAGCAGCTTGTAAAATATAAAATCAGAGAAAAGTGAGCAGAAAATTCATTCAATTCATTTCAACATTAGGGTATCTCCAGGTTCCAAGGAAAATTCCTGAAGGAATACTTGAAAATAAACCCAGGATCTTTCAGTATCGTTAATTCAACTGTATCTTCATCATCAGATGGGAAAAGTAAAATTTTTCTTGATGACAACATAACACAAACATCTTAGTACTGAACTTAGATATGGAGACTTATCAACAGGAAAAAAATTAGGGTTGCAAAAGTAGGCAAAAATATTCTGATATATTTTTATATTTATTTTTATATTTTTATACTTAAGACATTTTTCTTGTTGCTTCAGCTTTTTCTACATAGTCTGTTGTCAGTCTGCCTCATCATAAACATAGCTTTTCAATATTTCAGACAAGGGTCAAATCAAAACTAAATCAAGTATTTTCTAGCTTTTGGAGGAGACTGGGGAAATTTCTAGACAATTAATCCAAAACAACTACATCTAAGAAAAACAAACAAAAAAGGCCAAAAAAATTTATCACTACAGTGAAAACTCTTCCTGGGAAATGTTTCAGAGTATTTCAGAATTTTAAGTGGTAGTAAGGAAACATAAAGCAGTAGCCATGTGTGGGAGTCAGAACTTCCTCAACCTGTTGATGTTACGTCTAGCAACACATCTCACTTCATTCAGAGTTGTGATACTTTGCGTGATACACAATTTTAATACTGTAATAAAAAAAAAAAAGTGGAAATAAAAATTTGGACTCTCCTCTTATCTGAAACAAAGCAGATGATGTCTAACATACCTCATAAGGTACTAGTATTTAAAGGCATACTATGCACTTACCTGATAAAAGTAATAAAACAGTCACAAGCCCTGTGGATACTATTTCATTTCCAAATTCTTCATGCATTCATTCAATCATATTTGAAACATTAATGTGCATGACAAAAAGTATTAAAACTCAGAACTCCCAATTTAGGATGTTAAATATTCAGGGAATTCATATTTCTTCCGGTATTGATGACCCTGAATTTACATAGTCCAGTGCACCCCATAGTAAGCCAAAAAGATCTTGTCAAAGGTAATTCTACAAAGTTTACTGTGCTTGGCAATATCCTCCTCAGCATAAGGTTTTCATCTTGTTTAGATATTTCTTAAAATAAAAACCCAATCTTTATTTTTAGAATGGTATTCTTTCAAACTATATTTTGTATATGTATTTTATATAGTTTATTGATAATTATTTTTTTTAATTACTTCGTGTAGCAGAAACATGCCACAGGTTAATAGTTATTCTTGCCAAGAGCAGTATCTTATCGAGACAGTTCAAGCATCTATTTCCTGTAAAACACCTCAAAGCCTGCTGAAATATCTGGCAACCAGAAAAGGAAGGGAACCCTTAACAGTTATCTATATGCTAATTTTTACTCCACCTAGTAAGTGCGAAAGAACATAAGTATTGAAAAATAAGACTCAAATATACATACATCTATAACTTCTGTTTCAGAAAACTGCAAAACTGAAAACTCCCTTCCAGTTGATCTCTAAATCTAGGACAATCAACTTTTTTACCTTTCCAAAACGTGAAGTAAAGTGTACTTAAAATATTTATTTTCAAAAGTTCATAAAATACCTTCTACGAGCACTGCACCTTTTCAACACACTGCAAAACTATTCTTCTCTCTTTTTTAGTCTACATACACATAAGCTAATTTTCCAGTCTTGTTTTGTCTCTTAATTGTACGTTTTCCAAGAATTGTATCTACCACAATCTCAACTAAGTTTTGTACTGCTGGTATTCTCAGACAGAAAACAGTCTTTTAGCCTTGAATAAGATGTTTCCAATAGGAATTGGAATGAAGAGATGTTGTGACATCATTCTCAGAGCTACTCAGCCCAAACAGCATAAATGCTGAATAGGTGTTTCGGTTGCACCAAAGATATAATTTAGCCACCTAACTGCTAAAACTGGGAGAAAAACAGATATAAGAAAGAATATTTCCAATCTCAGTGTACAAGGAACTTAATACTTTGCAAAACTCCCATGTTACATGTGAGAAAGTGCAATATGCTTCACGAAGAAATGTCCTTACGATCTTCTTTTCTCTATATCCACACCTTCATAGCAACAAACAAAGAATAATAAGATCTTATAGAAATAATAGGCAAAATAACAGCTCCCTTCCAAATCTGTTTTATTCAGCATACACTGCCACTCATAAAACTTTGCATTTTTCACATTCACTCACCTTCAGGATTGAGCTCTGCCATATGACCAGCAACAGGACAAAAGGGAAAAAAAAAAATACAAGATATTACTCAGATTTAAAAAAACAGGAAATGTAACAGGGTTTTAAGAACTTAAGCCACATTTGTTAAGTAGACAATACATAAAGACATAAAACTAGCCAAAAAAAAGACATGAGACCACATTCATCAATAGTGCAACCCCATCCAAGTGACTGACTCATTAAGCTTCGGCTGTATGAATCCCACAGAGATAGACTGAAAAGTGATTTGGCCACAAATATGGACATCTTAAAAAACTGAAGAGGAAACAGTCTCTGTTCAGATAAAATGAAGTCACAAAAGCACTTAAAGTTTGTTTACTAGTCTATTATACTTAAGGATTTGACTGCCAAGTAACACTAGTATTTGTATGTAATTCCACAGAATTATCTCAGATGAATAATTTAAATAAATATGAAAAAAATTAGCAGATCCTAGCCCTAACCCAAATTATGCTCCTTTACTTCTTCCAAATCCAACCACCAAAGATAGTTTTTAAAATTTATTTTTCATTTTCTATAATTCTGTTAGATGTCATGTCTGCTTGTTCTTTTTTTTTTTATTGCATATAAACCCTCAAACACACTCAAGATGCAAGGTTTTCTTACTTCCCTAATCAAAAGGCCTGCAAAATGCAACTTAATATCTAAACTACAAGTGCAAGTTTTATTAGTATTACCTGAAAGAAATAAAACATTCATTTTATGGTCTTACAAAGAGAAATTACAGAAACAAGACCAGCAAAAGAAAAACAAAAACCACCAAGCTTTCAAAATCAGAGGATCCAAGACATTCACTAGTGCGCTACCTATTCAGCCATACCACAAAACCTGGCTAAGGCCACATCACAAATTTGGACAGTTATGAATGCACAGCATCTCATTCACAAGGAATACACATTATTTTTCTAGAAATAAACATTTCGGCCATCGCAAAGCCTAGACTACCATCATAAGCATAATGTTTCAAGTGTGAAGTGATACGAACAAAATGCTAACATAAAAGTGCTGATATAGGATAAGGTACTCAAGATCACCACCTTTCACAGAAGCCCTAAGTTCACATGCGCTTCTTTGATGCCAATCTACTCCATTTGTGCTGGCACAGCTCTGTCTTTGCACAGTGAACCAAATCAGCAAATCCGGCTGAGAAACAACTGGTGACTGTGTGACCACAACAGGGGAGGAGGTGCAGGAGCAAAGCCAAGCAATAAGAGGTAAAGAATTTAACTAGTTTATGCAGCATTTAACATGGAAGCCCTGCCTACATAGAGCTTCTCAGTAGCTTGACACATTCACAAGAGTGCGTGTAGAACACTAAGTTAATCGATCTTTGGTCACGGATAACAGGAAAAATTTACATATTCTATCACTAGGACATTAAAACATTATAAAATAATGCCTTGGTTTCTATTTCTTTGGGTTAGTTTATTTGTTCAGAATGAGTATGTTCATCTGTTAAAAAGGAAGTGAGGAATAATCACTCCCAGTGCTTATTCAGATCTCATTCTCTGTGGGGAGGCATTATCGTCACATTGGTTGGCAAACCTGAAGGGTGAATAGTCATAAAGATGTAATCAACTTCTCACTCCAAGAGGTGGTCCCTTAAGGAGCAGAACAGAAGCAAATTGATAGGACAGAGTGAGAAAGCTGTTACAGCTGTTTCCCGAGAAATAAGCTCATGATTTTACCTCTCTAAGACCAATTACATAGGTTGATGCAACACAAAACATTAACTAAAACTGAAGATTAGATAAACATTATTTCTTTAATTACTACTGCCTCCAGTATATTTCAAAAGAACATTTATAAGAAATACATAAGGAAAAAGGCCTCAAAAAAAAGGCAAATCACTTTCAAGTCTCCAGTGGCTTACCTGTTGGTATATTATATGAAACCATACAAGTTCCTTCTAGCTCTGATGGACAACAATTCTCCTTCAAAAAGACAGACAGGACCACAGTTTCAGATGAATCTGGTTCTAAAAATAATACAAAATTAAATCAAGTAATAGCAGCATCCAGATGAAAGCAACAGATTTTCTAGCACTTTGGTAATTATTCTACTAAATTATGATAGTTTCCATTAGTTCACCTTTATCAAATCACTGTATGTGTTTTTTTTTTAATCCTTCATTTCTAAAAGGCAAACTAGGGCCTCAAAGCATATTGAAGCATAACCTATAAAACAATTCAGCACACTAAACATGGATAATATAACTGAAGCAGCAGGCACACTTGTCTGATCTTCAGCTCCACATAGTCTTAAAGGCAATCCCACCTGCAGTCTTACCAACGGAGTTAGAAAAAGGCTAGGATCCCTAAATGCTCTTTCCCTAAGCTGAGAACAGATTCTAGACTGACCCCCAGCAGACAAACTTACTGTGCCTGTTTGTAGATCAAGACTGCCACTTGTACACAGACAGAAATGTCAGCAAAACAAAACAACCCAGCAGAAGTACTGCAGAACAATTGGGGCGTTTTTTGCCTCCATCCTGAGGCTGCCACCCTGCCTCCCTTCACCTGTCACACATCATACCACAACCAAGGAAACAGCTCCATTCGTTTCTACTTCATCTTCCTCCACCAAGCAGTGTCTAGAAGCTGTGGAGTGCAGGCAAGGCAAATTTGTAATTGCTTTAACTGCTGTGTATCTGCAACAATGCACTCACTGGAAGCTGGACTATACCTTTTCCAACCTCAGAAAAAGTAATAGAATACAACAGCTGTGATGATACTGCCATAATTTACCTAAATCACCAAAGACAAACTGGTCACAGGTCACTGCTAAGGGAGCTTGCACACACACTGCCAGGCTTGGCTTCTGCGCAGTCACTCTGCTCTGGATTGTTATCTAGATCAAGAGACATACAGAAGTATTTAAAGAAAGCAACTAACTAATCTCTACAGCAGAAAAAAAAAAAGTCCATAACCAACAGAAAGATGCAAAAAATCTGAAAAGACCACTGAAGCAACAATGCTTAAGAACTTAAAATTTCAACTTCAAAACCCCAATATTTTCATTTTACAATACCCATTTACTCACATCCAATAATGATATACAGTAACTTGAAGATTACAAAAACCTGAGGGGATTTCTCATGTTCTTTGTCATTTTAACCCAAGACAAAGTAAAGCTAAAGAATAAATTGAAGGGTTAATACCATGCAAGTGGCATGAGCATTCATTCTAACACAAACAAATATAAAATTCTGCATTTTTTAGATGACTATAGCAGAAAAAAAACCCAAGAAGAATAAAATCGAAGATAACCAAAGAAATCACTTCCTTTAACTGCAAACAGCAATGCATAGTCTTCTGAACAACTTCAAGTTTTATTTGATTTTTTTACTGCACACAAAGTAAGGAAATCAATATACAGGGTACTCAGCACAACAGCTCCAGACACTGAGAGCTCAGCTAAACACAAAGAGTGGTCCTCATTGCTTCTATTGGACACAGTTATTTCACTGCAAAACCAATGGATATCAAAACTGTGTCCCTAACTCATATCTAAAATGAAAGTATCATGGTGACTGAGATCTGAATATGGTCTACATAGACAGAGACCATATATCTAATATCATCTATTTTGCATTGCTGCCCTACCAAGGAGCTCACTACAGCCAGGTTAAATCAGTTTAGAATACTATTACTCATAAAATTACTCAAGTCTTAGGAGCTTTGACTACTTTAACATAATTAACATCAACATTGATTTAGGTTTAACAATACACCAGTTATAGGAACTTATCACATAAAAAGATTCTAGAAAATATTGAATGCATGGTAACTCTCACATTTACTATTTTTGTTTCACTAAAAGGTACAGGATGCATAAACAAGAAAACAGAATGGGTAATTAATAGTCTTCCCATTAAAAATCTTATGAAATATATAAATATATAGTTTATTTGATAAAATTATCAGTGACTTTATCAGAATAATGGTTTTATCCTGTATCATTTTTAGCACTTAAAAATGCAGGGAAAGATGTTGGACCAAGTAAACCACATTAGTTTGAGGGGATCTGGTTCAAACATCAGCTTTTTCACTCAAGACAGAAAGAAAACTTGTAAGGCTCTCAAAAAGGAGACTCCACTGATATTCTTAGAAGATCATCCTAAAGTCAGAAATAAAAATTATTATCCTTTTTAGGCAATATTGAGGAAAACCTACACTTGCACAGGCAAACGCACACTTTCTTTACAATCAGTTACAGGCACCAGGTCTCACGACAAACTGAAATTTTCTAGTTAGATTTTCCTAGTTTTCTTTTTAAATAGCTAAAGCTATGTAAGTCTTTTTACAAAAGAAAGTCTATTTTTGTTTATTGACAACTAAAAAGGCAGCTGAAGATTATAAACTTCCCACTTGAGTAACCAAACATTTAATGCTGTTGGAAAAAATATTCTCATGACATCAAAAACTACTTCGTTCCATCCGAATAATGTTTCTGTGTCTGCTTATTGGTAAGCCTATCAAAAATAAAACTTCAATCACTTTCCGACTGGCGCAGAAGGCTTGCTAGAATGGCACCTTGTCATACTAAGGAGAAAAAAATTAAGTATATATTGCATTTCAAACTTCACTCATTTTCATGTTCTAAGTGAAACACACAGAAAGTGACAGGCTTGTTACAATTTGCCACCACTATTCAAATGCTGCTGTTTGAGTTAGGCACAGTACCTTTACTGTGACTGATGGTACTGCCCCTGCTTTTACCTCACTGTCAATGGCTTGCTGTGGAGAAAAAGATGAAAACAGAGTAAATTCAATGTTCCACATGAATGAGAAAACACAATAAAAGCAATATTACTTTCCTACCATCAACTTGGTAAATACAGAATTAACATTAAAGGACTTATCATTCCTATGACAGATTAAAATACACAAAATAAATTTCTGAGTTTCTTCTGAAAATGTAAAGTCTCTGAAATTGCCTGCAAAAAGGATAGCAAAAGGTCATGAATGTTGTATATATAAGAAACTAATACACTCTGATGTATATACGAATATTTGAAACTGTTTTGTTTGGCACACTACTTTTCACTGTATATTTATTCAAATTCTGGAAATACCTTCTGCCATTCAGTAGGGAAAGGTAACTTCCAATCTGCCAATATATTATATACACAGCATAGCATGTACTATAAAATCATCACACACTATCTTATAATCAGAAATATACCTGAAACTTCAAAAGAAAATTCTAGCAGGCACTTTGATACTCCTGCTAATTTCTATTGCAGTAGGCAATTCCTTCTACTTCAAAATTTATCTTGACCTTGTGGTCTATTTTTAATTTTATTTTATGCTTATATTTCATTTTGAAACAGGTCAGTCAGTACAGTTACAGAAAATGTTCCCACTTAAACTCTTATAAAGAAACATTTCTCTCACTTCTGCTATAATACCAAATTACTGACTTGAACTTACACCTTCTCATTATAAAAGAGTAAATTAAAAACAATATAAGGGCCAAAGTTCCTAAGAAGTCAGGAAGATAATAGGCTCTCGGGGTTCTAGAAGTAGGACTTGCATTTGTACATTGTGCACCTTTTTCAGCTAAAAAAAAGACAGATACTGTCATACTGGCTTGTCATGCTCTCTGGCAACCAGTGGTTGATCGTGAAACAGTAGAAGGGGTATAAAGATATAGAACCCTTATCATATTCAGCTTTCAGAAATCACCTGGATTTCCTGGATAAGAGGCCACACACAAGAGGTGGTGTTAAATAACAGAATGGTCCTCCACTTGCTTATCTAATCAATATGTCTATATCCTCTTTGCTTTTATCACACACATCGCAATTTCAATCTTTTCACAAGTGCAGGAGTAGCATCGGAAATCCTGTCGTTTCCAAGGTAACTGCAGAAGCCCTAAAATTGTTCCTACACTTGCTTATTGATCCTTCCCCACAAAGTATCTTACCAGATTTTTCTTTCCTAGGCATCTACTGAAAGAACCCACAGAAAAGCCGACCACACAGGAAACTAAGATACATGGGCAGATAAAGATTCAAGACTGTGGTTTGATTGATAGACTGAGTTACTTACATATGAAAGAGACCAGTTGCATCTGGAAGGTTGAGCAAATGAGCACAGCAGCATTAGAGCATTCTGTGAACCTAACAGTTCTAAGTGTTGTGAGAGATTATTGCAGCTAGCCAAGACCATGTCACACTGTTCTTTTTCCAACAGACAAGTACTAGGACACTAGCACACATTTTAGAGAGGTCCATTTATCAAAGAATAATATCCTTGTGTATTTTTTAAACAGTAAGTAGCTGTGGAAAATCAGTTTTCCAGAAATTAGTGGCCAGAAATGGCTAATAATAGATGCCCTAGTATGTTCTGAAATGTTTGAAGAGTCTTAAAAGACAATATAAGCTCTCCCAAATCTTAATCTGAATAATTTTTGTAAACTACATACATATACAACATGAATAAACTAATTAGGCTGCAACACCAAAGAATATTGAATGACAGCTTGGAGAAAGATTATTTCTTACAATGCAGCTTGAGTGGTTTGAGTATTCTGTCTTTGAAAGCTCCGAGGGTTCTTCTACTGTTTCCCCCAATGTTAACAACTGCTCACCAGTACAACTTCTCACCACTACAAAGTTAATCCAGATCCTAAGTTCTTGTTCACTTATGTTTGCTCAGCCAAGAATCTAAAGGTCCCCAGACAGAAGATAAATAATTTTAGTAATTCTAGTTAAAATCTTTAATAAAAGTGGGTTCTAATTGATATAAAACTAAGGGCCATGAAGCTCAGTCCCACAAATATAAATAGTAATCACTATGCATGATCAATCGTTATTTACTCATGTGAAACCAATGTTCTCAGAGTAATTTCCTTTTTTAACAGGTACATACAGATTCTTCATCCAAATCAGGTGAAACTTCTGCTGTGACAGTTACATCTCTCTGTTTTTCAGATTCAGGCAAAACATCTGGAAGAAAAAGAAAAAAGCAAAAGCAAATCAGTTCTCCTTTAAGAAACATTCAACTATATTTCTAAAAATAATACAATTTCAACATCATCAAATCTCAAAGTTACATATCTACATCTACTAGTATAAAGAAAAAATAGCAATGCATATGATTTTGGAAACTTCCAAAGAAGCTTCACGATTTCTACAGACAGCTTAAACCTGGATCTCATTCTGAGTTTCTGATTTACATATGAAAAAGGATTTAGATGCATTCTGTAACAAGATTTTACACATAATATCCATGATCTTCAGAGACTGTAAGGTATTTTTAAACTTTTGTCCTCACATGTATATGCCAATATACTTATGATGAATAACTACCTCCAAAATAACACACCCCACATCTCATGGCACTTTCATCTAAATAATTTGATAGGGAGTATGTTAAACAAAGAAAGATTCTCAAACAGTCTAATCTTCAGCACATTTCTCTGCATTAGGAGGTATATCAAAGTTTTATGTATAGACCATTACATGTGGCTTGATTAAAATGTGTTACCAGATGATTCCCAGGACTATCAACATGCAAGGCAAAGAATGCTACAAACTCACTGATATTCATGATACAAAACCTTATGCAGATTCACACATGCAAAAAAAAAAGTTATACAAATTAAAGCCTTAGAAACCATGAGGAATTACATAACCTTCTCTTAATAGTCTGGAAGTACAGTGCTAGGCTATTTGCATTTTTCTGAAAAGCACTTCTGTTTTCTAACATACTAAATGTATCGGAAAATGAAAAATCTGAACAGGAAATACATAGTTCCTAAAGTAACAACGAGTAAAGAGTTGATGTAAAGGGACAATTAACATACCAACTGAATAACTGAGAGCATGAGCACATTCAGAAAGCTGCAAGAATTTTATTACACACAGGGTCCTGAAAATGACCTAGAACTAGCAGACAGCACATTATCTCTTCCTAACAAGAGGGTCAAGGGAAAAGATTTTGATGAAGACAGAAAATAAGTATTCATTTTCTTGTGCTCAGAGAGAAATGCCTCCCTTTACTACAAGAAAGAAAAGCAAAACCTAAAGACATTTCTCCAATACCACATAGAAAAGAAGTTTAGGCCTGTTTCATACTGCCAGAATCGCTAAGAACTGGTTCTGCCAATTACATATAGCTCAGCACAGTCCATTCTTTTTCTATCCCTTCTTAATAATTTCTCTTCTGGTTGCTTCTTCAAGCTATGATGCAACCTCTGTCATACAGTCATTTTTCTATCAGAAGTACAACAGAGATCACAATCAAAGTTTACATGTAAGTATCAGCTTTTTGTTACTATTAAACTGAGCCAAAACACATTATGTTTAATCACTTATGTCGTCCAGACTGATGTAAGTAACATTAGATTTAAGTGAGTATAACAGTTAAGATTTTAAAATATTTCATCAGTTTGTAATGTAAATCCTTATTCTTTGAAATGTATAAAACAGCTTAAGTTCAACAGTTTAATGGTCAGCACTGGACAGAAATACAAGACATTTATGGAAATAACTACTCTAAGGTTTTTTTAATACAATGACCTAATTCTAAATACCTTCCACGTTTGAAAGTCAAAATGAAACAAAGAAAAATTATTTCCATATATGGGTAAATATTTTCAAAACAACACAAGCTCTTACTGCACAAGCATGAATTCAAAAGACAGGAAAGTCAACGGGTCATTTTAAAGATTGTGCTTAGGAGTAACTTAATGGCAACCAAGGTTTGAGCTGAAGTAGTAAGAAAAAAAGGCCAAAATGAAACAAAGCCAAAACATCCAAAATTGACAGGCATTCTTCATAAGTTTTGTTGTATAAAAAGGTTCTCCTACAAGTTTTACATCCAGTTAAAGCCAAACACACATCCTTAGGGCATCTCTCCACAACAAAAAGAGCGTTCATAAAAACTCATCTGAAAACACCACTTAGATCAGATTAGACAAATCGAAGAAGAAAAAGAAATTCAGAAGAAGAAATGGTGAAAAAGATCAACAATATTCATGGTAAGCTTGTCATTCATACCATGACATTTATTACAAAATTTTAAAAGGACAGCTACAGTTCCTTTCTCTCTCTTTAGAGCTTCCACACAACATGTTGAAACTAACAAGCTGAAGTTGATTCACTTCAAATGGATTTCTTCTTTCCATCATGTTATTTTTTCCTTTGGTTATGACAGACAGACAAAATTGTCAAATACCAGTAAGGACGGACTGTGGTAAAAATCAGTGGAATTTATCCACATCTATATGCTAAATAATACATTACTGGATTTGGAAAATTAAAATCCTGATATTAGTCTACCATGATAATGGATGAAATTACATGTAATTACAAAACAAAAAAATCTTTGTGTTGTAGAATCAAACTCATGCCTGCAGATAAATAATTTTTATTTTCTAGGAATTTCAACTGCAAGCTTTTTCACTTTTTTTTTTCACACAGAAAGCCATGACTGTTTCTTTCATGTATTTTAAGAACCTGCTAACTATCATCAAGAGAAGATTTTAATATTTTCCTTCTATTTGTTGAAGATTTTTCCATAGTTTCCTGTAAAATCACATGCTTCCAATTCCAGGAGCAAGTCAGGCTGTTTAAAAACTCAGTTATGAAAACACAAACTTTGAAGGATCTCTGTAGAAATTGCATGACCTTACTTGAATAAAATCAACGCAAGTTATTAGCAATGTACATAAATTCCAGAACTTATCATCATCAGTTATGTGGGTAACAATATGTCACTATGTTCTACAAATAATCTTTTGAATAGTTAAACCAACAGAAAAGTTGCTTTAAAAAAAGTCTTTTTTTGTTAATTTCATAACTTAAGAAGTCACTTGTAATAATAAACCAGAAATTTGGCAATACTTTTACAGTCTCTGAAGCCTAACTACATCAGATTGTTGAAATTCTCCAAGTTTTCTTCTTTTGGGTGGTTCATGCACTGTCAAGTTTTTATTCTGAACCCTTGCACTAGTGAGAATTATCTGCAACCTGACATAAACATATTGAACCTCCCAACAGCATTATGAAAATACAAAGAAAAAACCGTTTATCCAAAGGCCTTAGAGTCTAGGATTTTATTTATTTTTCTTAAATACTAAATTTTCTACAGAAATGTAACTATGGGTAAAGCCTGAAAACAAAATATTTTAAAGTGCTAAAAGGAAAGTCAGGAATATAAAAGTATGTAAAAACATAGAATAAGAAAGAAGTATACCTTGTGTTTTTGTGGCCTCCCTGATGATTTTCTGAAGCTCTTTCATTTCAGCATTCATTTCTTCATAGTTTATTTCCCTAGAATCAACCTTAGGAGCCTGGAAGAGTGAAGGATCAGTTCCAAGGTATGAACACTGAAGATGCCCATCATCACTCAGAGTGACTATAACACCCTTCAAGTCTCTGCACAAAAAAATAAAGCTTACTAAGAAATTGGGAAGAATCACAGAGGCAATAACTACATTTATTCCTTAATTCGGACATGTTTATTAATATTACTCCCACTTATTGCAATCATATCTAAGAATGGATTTGTGTTAGCTGACTAAAGAACCCCCAGAATCTGTGAACCTGTACAATCAGAAGTAATGGAAAGGATTAGAACAAACAAGCTGAATAGACCAGAGAATTGTAACCTATTTACTCATTTAAGTCTTTTGAACTTGCAATATTTAGGTGGATATGCAGGAAAAGGAATTTGCTAAATGGAATATCAAGTAAGTGAAGGGAAGGGAAAGAGGGGTTAGAAGAAATCATGAACAGATGGAAGATGCTCACAAAGAAGACAGCTTTAGGGCTTTGATGGTATCAATAGCTCCCCCAACCAATTCTTTGGCCGCTATTGCAACTACTGTGCTGGCTTCAAACCCTGGCTGGCTGTTCCCTGCAGTATCCTTCTGAAAGGAAACCACATGGATCCAGAGCATTTCCCTTACATTCCCCTGAATCAATACAAGTGAGTGTTTTATCAGCTACACTATAGTCTCTTTTCTTTCAAGCGAAAAGTACTTCATTGCTCCTACAAAAATCTCACTCATTTTGTTTATCTGATCTGTACAATGCAAATGCAAGATTTAGGAAAGTATTTAACAAACTATGAGATAATAGGGACTACTGCCAGCATTTTGCTTAGTTTGAAAGTTATTCCTAACAGAAGAGAAACTGAACAGTAAAGACCAGCATAGATGTTAACAGCAAGTACTAGAAGAAAGCTAACTTCCACTTTATTTTTTAAAATGCCTACTTTTAATTAAATTAAAAGCCTGTATTCACTTTCATAACCACGATGTTTCACATTCATGCCAGTAACTTGCTCTTATTCCATCCTTAGAATATCATATAGCAGATACTGCCTTTGCATCAAACACAACTGCCATAAAAAGCAAAGATAGATCAAATTTAATTCTTAGATATAAAAAGTGATTTGGACAAGAAGGCCTAATTCACTAATCAAACCCTCATAAAATACTGCATTTATAGAAGTGTTCAAGCTATAATTCATATAGAATTAACAAAAATTCTTTTAACTTACACACACTGATACCTTTCAAATGCCTCCTCTAGTACAATACTCATTAAAAGGCAGGTAGCTATATAAAAGAAACAGAATGCTCTCTGGTTTCCTACATGGTCTTGTAGCATGGCTCCAGAACACACAGATAGGAAACCTCAATCCAAAATTTTCCATGGTAATACTAATTAGGAAAGCCAACAGATGTCACAGATTAATTTTGATCACTGAAGATCCAATTGTACTGTTCAAAATGTCTTTTTATAGCACACTAAGGCCACAATCCTAGTGGAGATTTTACAGCTGCAATCAAATAAGCTGGAAAAACTGTGCTGTAACTGAGATCATCTGAACCCTGTACAGTTATAACTGCACACAGGAATGAAGACCCTACTGGACACTATACAAATAAGTAACTGCTGTAGGTAAGTTTGAGCTTTCTCTTTCTACAGAATGCAGTTGTTACTCAGTGAAAGAAATAAATCTCCTTGTTGAACCATGAATGTACGGAAACTGCTTGTGAGGTTATTTTGGACAACAGGTACCTCCAGTCAGCCCTTCACTGAAGCTGGAACATGCAAATCTGAACTGCCTTCTGGAACAGAACACACACAAAAGGGCTCAAACACAATGTTCCCCTTACCTACTACACAAGTCCATCTTAAACAGAAACAGTCTTCTTTTTGGGGACTACTGCTTACTGCCACAGAAATTTTTAACCATCACTGCAATTTTTAACATGCATTTTTTTAGCATTCGCTACAAAAACTGTAATAGGAAGCTGTCTTTGTGAACACCATAAGGCTGCAGATGCCAAGACTCCCCCAACAAATACCTGAAGAAAAGAAAGTGGAAGACTGAACACTGATTTTCAACTTATATATCCAGCACCCGTGTTAGCAGCCATCCTGTGAATGTCATGACTTTTTTGTGACCTGTGAGCTTGGGTCACAGCATCCTAAAGGGATTTTTTGACAAACTGTAAACTATCAGCAGGAACTGGAACTAAGCATGAGTCCTGGTTTCTCTCACTACTTGAGTATTTGCTGTTGACTATAGTGTTTCCTTGCTCAGGATAGGGTCTGTTGTTTGAATAACATGTAGAACCGTTCATCCTAATTTTCTTATACCCAAAAAGCTCTGTACAACACAAATCTGTCCTACATTTACAGAGTTTTGGATGGCACATGAAACAAATACATTGGGCTAACCCTGAGCTCTCAGTATGAGCAACGCTAGGAGACAGACTATTATGAATACTTGGCACCACAACACAATCTTAAGTAAGGTATGCAAATAACGTCTAATGTAGAGGATTTTTGTTAACACCTGACAAACACTTGCAAGGAGCTTTGCCATATTAGTCAGGTGTTACAGTGCAGATACTGCAACACGTGTATCAGTCAACGAGGCCGGTGGAAAAGAAATATCTATGGCCAGATTCTTGGTAGATGTTTCAGAGATGTTTATTTCTCCAGCCGCATGGCCAGGGCTCCGCCGAGGAACTGCTCAATCACGGGACCAAGGGTCCTTCTGCCCGCGCAGGGGAACACAAAACAACCAAGGGGGAACGAGGCTGACCAGGGGCAGGGAAACCCCGTGTCTCCCCTCCCAGGGCTGCTCTCCCTGGACCACATGGCAGGAGGAAGGGACCCCGACAGTCAGGGGTGCGGCAAAGTCTTCAAAAATGGGGCATTGTTGAGGCAGATATTACCATGCTACTAAATATACTGCTCCACACTTTGCTATCAAATTACAAAAAAAAAACCAACCTTTTTTTTTTTTTTTTTTTTTTTACAAAAAAAGGGCTACAACAAGAGAAATAGCATCAGGAGCTTTTTCCACAACTGGAGAAAGAAAACTTCTGAAAACAAGACAATTTCTAGAATTGCCCGGCAACGGCTTTGGACCATCTTAAAACTTTTTCCCAAAGTTTTGCATCTGTTAATCTAATAAGGAAAGTTCCATGAGGACATCTGAATGTAAATCAAAAGAGCATGAAGAAATATAGCTACAGAGTTAGCAATAAATCTTTGATGATATACTACTAAGGCATAATACATTCAAAAGTAGTTTGAAAATACAGTCCTTCCTATATCCAATTAAGCTGGCAGTCATCTGCAGCTAATCAGTCTATCAAATGAGATAAATTTAAATCAATGAGGTGATTTACCTATGTACATTATACTTTGCTTAACTTCTGAGTTTATGTCAGCATTACAGAATGCACATTCAGAAACTCCACCTTAAAATGAACTCATTTCAACCAACTTTCCCAATAGTCATGACATCCTTGAAGTCTGCACTATCTCAGAGACAAAAGCATTACTTTAAGAAAACAGCATTACAAATTATACTTTTCCTTTGCTTCAGTTAGTGTTCTGCTGGGTCCCAAGAAGATTGTTCAACATGAAACATACAGAAGTATAAAAAAGCCTTTTGTAGTAATCTTTCCTACTTAAAAGCTGTCCATGAATTTGCATATCAATAGAAGCAATAAGGAAAATATGGGCAAGCAGTTCTAATATATTTTTTTATAATACATTCATTTCTCTGTTGGAATGTTTGTCAGCCAGTCAAAATTGCGTTATTTTCTCAATCTTTTTTTAACAGTAGTTAAGGACAGCTGGGGGAAGGGAAGCATATTTAACAGTTTTACAGTAGTTTCCTCACAGCTACTGCTCTCACACAATATCCCTGCAAATACCATTACTTCATTTGGCACATTTTGCATACAATCTGGAATTTCAATTTCTTGTTAAATTTCTTTTATTGTAAGCTATTTTTTTTACTATGTATCACACAATAGTCAGAGGAATAGTAAATCTAAGGGGACATTTTAACAGTGAGGAACTCAAAGTATAAAACAAATTATTCTGATATCTAAAATAACTTTACAGTACGAAGCAGCTCCTGCACACATATGGTAATAATTTGAAAGACTATCTTTTAATGGATTCTGGTTAATAATAATGGCATATGCTTTTTGTATGTTTCTCTTACTAAACAAATTGCTCACAACATAGTTCTTGAAGAAATTAAAATGCTTTGCATGTTTCCAGTTATATAATACCAAACTGATCACTCAAACAATTGATTTAGAAGTTGAATCTGTAGTTCTGAGTTCTATTTGAATGACACATGCTAAGTTTCGGACAACTCTTAGAACAAGGTCTGGTTATTGACACCATTTACAGCTTTAATTATTTATATTTATAATAGCTCATAAAACTTCTACTTCAATTTCAGAAGTAGTCTTAATTGCTGTTAGTCATACCAACCATTTCAGAAAACAAGATTCTCTGCAATACTACCTTCTGTTCCTTATCGATAATGTATTATTTAAAAACTACTAAATTAGGAAACTAATTCCTGGAATTGTGCTCAATCATTTTGAATCCATTCCTCTCATTTTATCACCCTTTGAGGTAATTATAGGCAAGAGCATACCTCAATAGGACTTTCTAGTTTAGTGCTTTGGAAAACCTAAATTATTCTAAGTTCACTACCATTTCAGTGTCATTTGAAGCTGTAACTATGTGAAGTATTTGATAAAACACTGAAGGAAGATCAGACTAGGAGTAGATAACTATAAGAATTTTCTAACATGAACTAATGGGAATAAAAGTAAAAAGCCCATCTTACTCTTATTAAATACGTACTCCAAAATCTGAAGTACACCCACAGCTGAATAGTCAAAGTACATCCAGGGTGACTCAATGCCAGCTATTACTGATTCCTAACTGTTCTGCATATCCATGGAGCACTCTCAGGATTCTTTGAAATGCTTTCCTCAGTAAAAAAATCTTGGTTCAACTTACATTAGAATTAATGCTTGTACATGTAACCCTTCCCCATTCTGCTATTACACATGAAAACAGACAATCTAATTGCTCTCAAAAATTAAAACTCTTTTAAGACTTTTTATTTTATATTTAACATACTTTGCACACTCTGCAGTGGGCATGCAAACAAATAATGTAAATATAGTGCTCAAATATAATTGTTTAACAATATATAATTATATTGAACAGCATTAAGTGGCTGCTTTGCAGAAAAGCATTCTTCATCCTTCCCATTTCTATGATACCTTAGGATGGCTGAACTTAAGAATATAAGATACAAATTTCATTTAAAAAATTATGAAATACATGCAAGAAGAAGAGGGAAATGAAACATGATTTCATCTTGAGAACAAATGGAAAAGAGGTTAAAAAAATAGAAGTTATGACTAGAACAACTGGCCAACATTTATCCCCTCTTATAAACGCTGAAATGCAGAGAGCCAGAACTGAGTAAAACCTGAACGTGGCCATTTTAAATGCCTGAAGAACTCTCCACCTTTCAGGTCTTATATGGGTACTTTTGCTCCCTACTTGTGAGCGAAGACATTTCCACTAGCAACTTTACATGGTGGCACTACACAGCAAAACAACAAACTAGCCAGCACCTTACTTCAGGACAAACTGACCAGGCATTAGCTTTTGAAGTCCTCCTTGTGTAGTTTTCTCTTCAAAAGAGACTCTTTGCCTAAAATGCCATCCAGCAACCAAATAAAAAGGAGTATTTTCCATCATACAAAACAAAAGAAGGAAAAAAAGAAAAAAAAAAAAAAAGGAAATTGACTGTTTTTACTTTCACTGCCAAGTTAAAACCAAGTACTACTCAGAGAAGTTTAGGTCGGGGGTCCTTTCTGCCAGAGCGCTACTGCCACCTGCGGGGCAGCAGAGCTTTCACACAGGTGAGCCCTGAGAGTACCACGTCACATTATGTGAAGCAGGTGTGGGGGTTTTTCACCAGGGTTAGTATAACAGCTTAACAGTTATTCCCTTGACACAAGGGAATCTTACCAAGCTAATATTTAACAATGTATGCTCTGGAACAGACATCCCTGCACGAGATAACCTTCTGGTCCCTCCAGGTAGGGGACACACACACATCACATGCTAACAGAGTCAGGCTAGGCATGAAATTTAAGCTCATACTACATCTTGCATACAAAATGTAAACTTTTATCTGAAGGATTAACCAACTTGGTTTCTTGTTGTTTTAGATATAAAATCAAAACTATTTCAAAAGCAACAAAAGTTTTATTTAAAAATTAAAGCAGACAGCTGTACAAAATGCAGTTTTAAAGTAAAATTAGTATTTGTCAAAAAGTAGAATAAAACCATAATATTCAGAGTGATGACACAGGCCTCCAGAAATATATGATCTTGCTCTAAGCAAAAAAAAAAAAAAAAAAAAAGAGAAATGAAGTATAATGTATTCAAGGAAAAGTTCATAATTTACACATTGCATTTTGTATTACCACAGTTCCATATCTAAGAAACTTAGTGGCATTAGCTGAATTGAAAATGAACATGAGGACTGAAAAGCAAATCTGATTACTTTAAGTAAGAGTGCAGCCTCTATGTCAGAGCTCTAAATAATAAGAAACAAGGGAAATTACATTGTGATTTCTCTATGACAGTACCAGCATTAGCAACAAGAAAGAAATTAAGACCAACTGTGACACACTTAAAGCATCTCCATGCTCCATTCTCTCTTAGGGCATATTTCTGCATTTGCACTTCCTTCATGTGAAATCTAAAATATGTTTCAAGGCCAAGTTCCCCCACTAGCAGACAGGTATACAACAGCTTTCAAAGGCTGTACTAACAGCTATGCCACATGAATTTAGAATATGGAGAGCCTCAAAAGTTTATTCTTCCACTAAGCCTGCTCTTCTCCCACTTCAAGATAGTGGTTAGAGTCCATATCATGTCAAGCAAGCTGGAGAGACCTCTAGTATCTCTGCTTCCAACATAAAAGAGATGCAAGGAGCTTCGCTGATAAAATCTACTCCTGG
Source organism: Corvus kubaryi (assembly GCF_017639235.1). Taxonomy (NCBI): domain Eukaryota; kingdom Metazoa; phylum Chordata; class Aves; order Passeriformes; family Corvidae; genus Corvus; species Corvus kubaryi. Next base: position 13,072,474 of record NW_024581137.1, read on the forward strand.
TAAATTTATCATTTTAGATAAAGCTTATTCTTAATTGTTGGCTTCATATAAGATAGTATTGGGAGGTACACAAGGAAAATTAGACTATGCACAGATATAAGAGGTTAACAAGAATAACCATAATGTGTCTTTAAAACAGATTTATTCTGAAAGTTTGAAGAATTACATAACTTTTAAAGCACTCAACTCGAATTAGTTTACATCTCTTTTTCTTCACAGCTGCCTGCAAGTTTCAAAATTCTCCAGCATTTCAGTAAGGAATAAGTGTGTACACTATTACTTTTAACAATATTTATAATTGTCCCCTCACCCTGTCTTGTAAAGAACAAAGCTGCTTTTTCAAAACATCTCTAGCACTTGCACTGCTTGCTGCCTCTCAGCTCCACAGCTAGACATAAATGTCCCAAGTGCTCCTCCTTGTACAAAAAAGTCTTTCATGTTAACAGCATAATAATGAAAACATGCAAAATCAACAGACTGAAATTTTTCATAAAACTGTTTTTCAAACAAGATGTCCAGCACTTTCACGGGTAGAGTGTCAGAATATGTCCATAAACTCCAGCCAACTGCTCAATAACCAGCTCCAAGACTGAGAGTTCAGAACCTTATATCCCACTCTGTCACAACAACTGGAACAGAGAAATACTGGGTTAGCCAAAAAAACCCATGATATTTGTTTAAAAGCAAGGATCTTATTTAAAATACTGGAGGGGGAGTTACTTGCATTCTGGTTCTTGAGAATTTTCACTTTTAATGTTTTCTTTAGAACCATGAAGGTAGGAATATTTTAAATGTTATTCTGAAGTTAAAACCCTTACAAAGTCATATGACTGTAAAAAGTAGGCTTTTTGAAAAAGCAAGTAAGTGACATGCAATAAAATTAGGACAACTGGCAATACAGGCATGTGCTTAACATCATAGAGTAAACACCATTTAAAGCTATCTTACTAGAAAGGCCAGTCCTGAATCACAGTATATGCTGGACATAGTACATGGCACATCTATGTCTCTTTCAGGATTAGAATCCTACTAAAGTAAAAGAAATGCAGTCACATTCATATTTTGTGGCTAAGAGACATAGATTAAATTTATCTCTTCAAAAGGCCTTTGAAAAGGCTCATATTTTCTACTGCCATGTCTCAAAAATCCAGTGGCAAATCAGCGATGAGGAAAACAGATGCAATCTTTTTTTTTTTTTCCTTAAAATGCAATTATGTTAAGTATTATGTTAAAGATTCTAGAATTCTCTGCATTTAACTTCTCAGATCAGGCAACATTCTTACAGAACACTCAAATAAAAATTTATATATATACATGTATATAACTGAACAGTTCATACTGTGCGTCATAACTGGCATTGCTTCTATTACAGTACTACTATACAGAAAGGGAAAATCTTTCAACAAACTATAAAGTCTGATTCCTGCAGTTTTCTTTCCATAAAACTGTGTAATAAGTGCTAAGTTTTGCTGGGTTTATATGTAAGTTTTGCCATTTTTATACGGTGATTCTTTAAAAGTTGCGGTAGCTGTGGTGATGTCAGTTATAATAAGGAATAACAGATGGGCTACAATGAAGAACAAAGTATTTTCAAGCATCTGGACAGCTAAAAAATTCAATGAGGGGAGTTTTATTTTGACTCCATCCACTATTACCATATATGTGGTTGCACTTTTACACCTTATACACTTAATTCAACTACAATATTTCTCCATGCTTTTTCCAGTTAAATTCAGTTCCCATTCCTTTTCTACTGTTTGGAGAGCCCAGCTACATAGAGCACGTTCATTCAACCACCCAACATACTACAATTCTGTGCCAGAAATAAAGTTTTAATTTCAAGTTCATGATTGGACCAGGCCAATACTTTCTCACTTACAAATTGATCGCAGATTTTAATATTCTTTTTAAAATATTGGAAGCTAAAATTTCATAAAAGCACATTTTCAACCAATGGCTATACACCAGAATTCTGAACTCCAATCTTTTGATTCACCTACCTCATTTAAATTAAACTCATCAGTCTGTTGGGCTACATATGAGTTCAAATCTGGGAATTAATCCTCTTTCAAAACAAAGAATTTAAACCCTAGTTTATGTTCTCTTCTTTAAGGAGACCAGTTGTTGAATTAGAGAATTTTTATATAATTTTATTCAGATAAAGTGCCATGAAGTTACAAGCATGTTAACAATGTCAGGCTCAAGCTATTACTCACACACACAAGTCTTGTTCTATGAAGCCAGTGAACAACAGTCTACAGGGACTTCAAACCTCATTAGACCACTAAGCATACAAACCACACATATCTTACCAATCATTCTAATATTATAAAGTACTAATAAATCACAAAATCCAAAGGGAGCATTGTAGCAAACATTTTTCAAAAAGGAAAAAAGGTGATTCTCTCCATTTGCTGCAATAACTAAAAATCTTTATTGTTTGATACTGTGGTAAAGATGGGACTGGTTTTAAATGCAATAAACACAATGAATATCTCTTTCAGCAGAGTGTTCTCCTTCAAAATGCAAACTGATGGGCAATGCTGAAGTGCAGCAGCACATGTCATTTGGCTTATGCTTCAAGTGCATTGGAGGTGGTGTAGGGACCATCTCTACTTGTCTGAGTCACCAGACCCATAATTCTCAGCCTTGCAGTCAAGCTACAGACTAATGGGAAGAGACTGGATAGGAACAGAGTACTGTAACACACAGTAAGGTACTAAGTCATAAAACCCACACAACCCTTCCTCACATATTCTTTCACACCCAGGGTTAAAGCACTGGGAATTTTTCTGCAGGCACTCGTCATTTTAGTGAATCATTTTTAGCAGAGTAGGAGTAAAATGGTAACTCAGTACATAGCAAGAAATTATTGTTTTAGTAAATTAGAAGTCACTGTTTTTAAAACTAACTGGTATGTTAAAATATTGTAAAATACTCTTTTGCAATGCACCTGTGTAACTGTAACACAAGTGGGGATATCCTGAGAGACAGGAAAGTGCAGTAGTCCTGGCTATCAGCACACATGGGACAATACAATATTCGAAGACTTATTAACATGATTACATAGAAAATTAAATCTCAGTCCCTTCATTAGTCAAATAGTCTCTGCTTCTTTATTATTTATGCAAGGGGAGAGACTCATACAAGAACAACATGACAAATTTTAGATGTAATGATTCACTTTATTTTGTCTTGTAAGTAGTAAGAAAATTGGACCTTACTATAGCAACTTAAACCAATAATCTTGCAGTGATTCAGTAAGCGCAGTATTTTCTGCATCTCAGCCTACACAATGCAACTTTAAAGTAATAAATTTAAGTCTCTAATTCAGCAAAATCAAATACGGAACTGCATACATCAAAAAATGAAAACCAACAGCCTATGGGTAGCTGGTTTTAAGAGATGGCTGATTAATATATTACTATGTGACACAGTCATAATGGGCTCATGGTTCATATACCAATGTTAGGAGTTCAGGCATGATCCCGACTGCAGTGATCATACTTGGAGAAGCTACAACAAAAAATTACCTCAGTAAATTTCAAACACCATAGCTAGTTGGAGTGCTAGCAACTCATAGAAAGAAATCACTTCTTGATTGCAAACTGAGCAAAACAGAATCAGTGGTGATTCAGTGGGACCCTGTGATATATTTATGGGATCACTCCTCCAAATAAATCTAGTCAAACTTGAAGTTCATAAAGAGTCGAAGTGTGGATAAAGCTTGCTAAGTAACCTTGCTTGCCATCTTGAACATATAAAGTTTACTTTATTTCCTGACTTTTCAACAGTTACTTTTGTTTAAAAAATAAATTCTTTTCCCCCTTCTCAAATAATGAAAATCTATTTACTAGCTTAACTCAAGATAAAAGGTTGAGTCCTGGAAATTTAATATTTTAAGAAACTCAGAAATTCTAATTCTTTGGAGGTGATAAATTACTTCCGCACAAAAAACCCTTTCCAGACCTTATATTTCCTCTTCAGAAAACACACTGTTCCATTACCAAGTAAAATGATATTTATCTGTCAAATAAATGGAAGTGAAAGCAAATATTCTAGCTACTTTCACCAACTTGTCCATACCTGTCAACCCCTGGTAATAAAAGTAACTTCACATTTTACAAGGCACATGCATCATTATGTGGGTTACTTGTTTCAAGAATCTTTCTTCCATGAAGAACAGTTCCTCTGCTCACAGAGAGAGAGGTACATACAAATGGTCACAAAAGAAAATTCTAATTGTATTCTACTTCCTAGATGTAGCTCCTAAAAATATGAGGCACTACATATGCAAAGCATCCAGTAACCTTTGGACAAGTACTACAGAATCACAGAATATGCTGACTTGGAAGGGACACACAAGGATCATCAAGTCCAACTCCTGGCCCCACACAAGGCAACAGTCTGCACAACTGACTCTATAAAGCCACAAGTTTTGAAGTAATGTATCACAAATGTGTGAAATTAAATCACAATTTGCCATATTCAGAACACCAAACACAAATTCACAAATCTCTGCCTCACTACAGTGGCTCTAAATTTTTTCTTTTGAGTATTACTAACTAAATTCTAATGTGGCTGAAGGGGAAAACATCCTTCATTCAAACATTAGGTTTGCTGATAAACCGGTGCCTAAAGTAGTAAGAGTCTCCAGTAGAATAGAGAGGGAAGAAATATCTTTCCCACAACACATTCCCTAAACTCTGAGGTTGGCTTCCTGTTAGAATTCCACGTCATGAAATCAACTTTTTTTGTGGTATGGATACCACCAGACTTAATTTCTTGGTGGACAGACAAAAGCACAAATAATCAAAATTAAAGACATCATGAAACACTGATTTGAAGAAAAGAGGTATTTGAGCAAGTTTGCAGTCTGCTTCTCTTTAAAAGAAAAAAGTCAGGCTACCTTTTAGCATTCACAGGCTTATCAGATAAAACTTGAAGATTGTATACAAACAAAACCAAGCAGTAAAGTGGAGAGTAGTGAACTTTAAAAAGGTTGAGAAGAAAAAAAAGTCCCCAGTTTAAAGGTTTCATGCTTTCCTATGGCAAAACACAGGTTCATAACTTGGTAGTAATCAAAACAGAAAGCCCTTTCCTGAGACTACATCCAAAATCTATATATGTGTATATATAATAATCTATCTATGTGTTTTAACCCACACTGGCATTTCAGATGTTTGTGACAGAAATAGCCCAGAGGCTGACAACACAAGGTATTTTGCTTCAGACTGAATGCACCTTAACATAGTGTTCTAGTTTCAGGCCAACCAGGACAGAGTAATTAATACTCAGTGCAATCTATCAGTCATTAAAAGATGTACTCTTAGAAACAGCTCTGCCAAGTGCCAAATAAACAGAAAAGTAGTTGTCTAAGTCTTACAATGTACTCCAAGGACCTTTTATGGTCAAGCATATGGAGACAGAATAATTCAGACACAGAAAAACAAATATAACTTGTGATGGGCTCACAAAAAGTGAGAAGAAAGAGACAGAGAGAGAGAAATCTTAACACAATCTCAAGAAGCATCAACCAGTGACAAATTCATAGAATTTATAATCCATAAGTGTAAGAGATAGTGCTCATGAAACTTCTTTTCAAAGGAGATGTGGAGGTACAAAGAAGATCTTAGAGAAGAGGTTTCTCATGAAACAGAAAAATGGAAACTCAAGGGCAGGAAAAAAGGGAATGGACTTTAAAGTCAATGCTATGAAGATACTTACAAAATCATGATGGATACCAAGCAAATACTGCTGCTTGCAACTACCATTTCAACTGAAATTTTGAGCAGAGTAGGAATTCTTGTCATTCCTTCCTGTAACTTTCCTAGATTTGCAGTATATGGAAAGCTTCTCTTCAAACCACTCTAGAAAGGTTTGGGAGGGGCTGTTTGTGGATTTGGTGGGGGGATGTTTGGGGTTTTTTAATCAACTCAGGCAGAACACCTAAACCATTTTCTTCAAGAGTTTCAGCTTCAGTGAGAATGTGTTTGCACAGCCATAACTTGAAGGATAACAACACAGGACAAGCAAAAATATAACTGTTTAAGCAGCCTTATCCATGGGAAGATAAATTTGTACTGAGACAGAGATCTAAGTAGTTTAAATTAATTGAAATTGTCAGTGTAAGTGGTTACACTTCTGAAGCAATCCAGGCAGTGCTAAGTATGTAGGAGGGCCCTTGACATTAAAAATATGTCAGAAACTGTAATTAATATACATTAACAGAACTAGAATATAAACTTTCAACAAAATAAGGGACAAACTTCTATAACAATGACGAGAACTGAACTTCCAGTTCAGACTAGTTATAAAGACATTCGGGTAAAACCCAGAATAAGATAAACTCTCAAAATTTTGCCTACAGTTCAAGTTTCTGATCACAAACTTTTATAGCAAATTTGCAATTTCCTGACAGAGAGCATTCAGGTTTTAACAGCAGGCAAAAAAGTATCATTTAACAGCTTAAAAATACATAACTTTTAGAGTGCAGTATCTAAAGATGTTCTAAGTAACCGCTTGTCTTTGATTCTATTTTTCCTTTCATGTTTCTGAAAATGTGATGGAAATCAAGCAGTTTATACTGGAATTTAATCCCAAATGTTGTAGTAAATTATCTTTATTTACATACTGGTATTGCAATAGAGAAATAATGTGTTTCACGTTATTTTAAGGGGAAAAATCAATTCATAAATAATAAGGAGGGGCATACACTAGAATCACAAGCTGCTTTTGTGAGGCAATCACTACTTCTGCCACAAGGGATTTACATAAAATAGCTTCTAATAGGGCTTTTCTTATCCAGCAAGGCAGAGTTACACCTTAGAAGTAACAGACATTATGCCAAGGAGAAAATACAAATGAATATGTCTGAACTGTAGAGACAGCTGCTTTCAGAATGCTCCATTTGCTTTGTAAGTATTATTGTTTTAAAAGTGAAGAAAGTAATTAATTGGCATACATCATATTTAAGGCCCTTCAGTCTTTCAGCAGTGTAGGATTAACAACTTTATGCTTATTAAAGTCCTTAATATTATTTATGTTACACTAGTGCTGTGCTCAGAGGCCCCAACTAAGACTGAGGTCTCTCTTGAGTACAAGAAAATCATTATCATATTGACTCACAAAGAACTCCCTTTCAAATTATTTTTAAGAAACACCAAAACAAACACATATGCCCTGTTTAAGCCAAATTACTATCTCTACAAGCTTTACTACAGTTTAGCTGTTTAGCTCATGTTTTCTTTTTTTAATGCCAGAAGGAAGTACAAGCATACTGCATATTTTTCAATAGACAGACAAAAGCATAGCTCAGAAACACACAGCCCTGGACCTCTTCCTGCCTTTCAGGCCACTGGGTGTAGGCACACAGATGTTCCTTCATTTATCAGTACCTCTATAAAGAGGTCTGCATAACTATATTGCTGTCTCTCTACCTGCTAAAGAACACAACCCCAAGTCAAACCCTGGCATTAGTAGCTCTGTGGGAATTCAGAATCTAGCTAGCAAACTGAGCTGGGACAGATTTAGGCTCTCAAATTTCTCCCTAATATCAAACTTCTGAGTGTTGAAGTTCACAGGGAACAGGCAGAATCTGCATAAACATTTTAGACAAATTATTGAAACAGATGATTCAATATAATGAGTTTCCAAACAAGTAATTGTATATACAAATGTTAGTACAACCTGCTGTTGTAAAAATCAATGGTTTTTTTCAAATTTTTGTAAAGCAAATATTTTTCCCATACTTCAAAAGCTCTACTGTCATATCCTGCATAATTAACTTCTGGGTTATACTAAGTGGCCCAGTGAGACTGTTCATTATATTTCACTTGTTAAGACCTGATGGATGAAAGCCAGCCCAACACTCTCCAGAGTCTAAGAAAAAAATAAACGATGAATAATTTTGAAAAAAATAGGTATCTATTAGTAACAAACAAAACACAAATATCCCTCAGATTACTCTGCACAAGTCACTAAAGCTACTTAGTCAGATGTTGCATTTCCATTAGTTTGGAGGTAAAATGCTGGGTTTATAGTCAAGTGTTTAGCAATCCAGCGTATGTTGGCCCAGCAGCCACCAGCCTGCTGGGGATCAGAAGATTAATGTGACAAGGATACTCCTACTGCATCCTCTATGGTCATAGGCACTGGGCAACCAGCACCCAGCCCAGCTCTGGGGGCACACAGTACAGGCAAAATTCAATTGTATAAAAACACTGGCTGAACCTTTCTGTAGTTTGCTTATTTCAGTTACAGTCTTGGTGCAAGTTTTAAACATGTCCTAGCTTCTCTTCGCCCAATCCCCCACCCAAACAGTTTTTCCCTGATCTGTCTTATGGTTCTTTTACAAAAAGTTTTGGTCTGTTGCAGTGCAGCCCTGGGCAATTTAAACAATTCCTTAATTTCCATAATTTAACACTGGATTTTAATAATCCGTTCCAATAAATAATCTCTGGAATGCATATGCTCTTAAATGCTTAATGAAGAACAGATTTTCAGTGAGATTCCCTATTTTCCTGTCTCAGGGAAGGTCCTTGCCAGATTGCACAACCACACTTTTCATTCTTTTGCAAAAGAAGCTACTGGACTGGAGCTATGAGACTCCAGGTTCAAACCTCAGTCAAGAAAAACACAAAACCTAAAGCACAATAGAGCAATTCTAGTATTGTTCTAGTACACTCATTAATGAAATGAACATTTTACAAAACAAAGGAACAACACTTAGAATTTTCCTTTTAAAAGTTACCTTATTTGTTACATACCTCAGAATTATTTTTTAGGATCTAGAAGCAAATTACACAACCAGAGATTAATCTAAGTAAAAAGTAAACTTTAACAAGTTACTTACTGAAAATTCGCTACTTTTACTGAGACAGGAATGCAGGGAAGTTGAGTGGCCCATTTCAATGTAACATCTTGATAAACATTCAACATTTTACTGTGGTTTGCAATTAAAGTGTTTATTGTTCCTTCTTGCACTGTTCAAAGATTAAAAAAAAAAATTTAGGTTGAAAGATTTTTTCAAAAGCCAGAACTTTTCTTCGAGGCTTATATAGTTATGTTTTCTTTTATTTTTAAGCCATTAGTTATTATAAATTAATTTAATATAAAGTGTCAAAAGATAGGAAAGTTACATTGACACTAACCAAGGACATATGTAATTAATTATGGATACCAATTTCAATTGCATATTACACAATATATGCCCCAACTTTCCAAGGTTCTGGCCAGCCATGTTTGGTAATTTAAAACATGACAAACAAAAACTCATAATGGCCATGTTGGCATGCCAAGATAAATATGACAAAATACACATTGATTAATATATCTGCCACTTACACTATTCATTAATTCATTAACTTGTCAATACCAATTAAATGTCTATGCATTGATAGGGTTTATTTACAGTATAATTCAAATCAGAAAGTATAATATGTGAAAATTGATAAGATCAAATTTATAAAGACTAAAATGGTATTTTAAGCTCAAAAGGAGACACAGTGTCAAAAATTTATGAGATTTTTTTTAAACATTAAAAGAGAATAGGTATTAAGAGTCTATATTTATAACCAAGTATCTAACCAAGTTGTTTCCACCAATGTAGTAACAATAAACTTTGATTTTTTTTTAAGAATCTGTAAATATCAGAAGGTCATAAATCAAAAGGTTCTCAAATAGAAGGTCCTCAAACACTAGTTTATTCTTCCAAAGACTGTCATTCTTCTGTGTTTGTTGCTTTGATAGCCTGGGCACTAGACAAGTACCTCAATTTGGTGATAAGAAAATATTTAGATTCTAAAAATTATGGCACTTCACAAAAAGTAACATTTGAAATAAACTTGCCCGGTTCAAAAAGAGAGCTCCAATTTCACATCCTTTCTACAAATCATAGAAATACAGAATCATAGAATGGCTCGGGTTAGAACGGACCTTAAAGACCATCTAGTCCCAACTCCCATTACCAAGGGCAGGGACACCTCCCATCAGACCAGGTCACTCAAGGCCTTATCCAACCTGGCTTTCAACACTGCCAGGGCTGGGGCAACCTGTTCCAGTGTCTCACCACCCTCACAGTAAAGAATTTCTTCCTAATATCTAACCTAAATGCCATGGGCAGGGACACCTTCCACTAGACCAGGCTGCACAATGCCCCATCTGCTTATTCGGAAAAATATATTTATTTAGTGGGGGAAAAAAAAAATAAACAACTTTTAGTTCTAAAAGCAACCAAGATAAGGTTAAGAGGAATCTTCCTTTTACAAACCTGAACAGTAAGGAATGAAGCAACTCGGACTGTAATCAAGTTTTTTCATGAATCGTATTTGCCCATTATCCTTAAGGCAAAAGAAGTTTCTCTCACCAAGCACAAAAACAGAAGAAACTCCCTGATTAAACGAGACAACGCATATATCCAATGCTTGCTCTCCGATGTTTAAGACCCAATCCACCTTCAAAAGAAAAAACATGCTCCAGAAATCAATTGACAGCTAAAGACACATTAAAGACAAAACTTTGAGAAGGCTCAGAACTAATCAAATTACATATCATTAACATAGATAGAAAAGCAAAATCAAGGTCTTTTTCTGGATGAGAATTATCCTCTTATTCTGAGGGCAGTTTGTAACTTTCCTTAAGGTGACTCAAGCAGCAAAAATGTCTTCTTTTTAAAATAGTCATGAATTGTTGGCTATGCAGTTCAGCTAAGTATCTGCCTCTGTATGTGTCCTTGGTTATTAAGGACAAGGATAGGGAGCAAAAGGCAACAACTTACTCTACCAATACATATACATGGAAAACTAGAAAAACATTTTAGGTGTGTAAGCCAATATTTATGCTTGCAGTTACTCATGTACACCCTTTAATCTGGAGAATGCTCATGTATGTCATAGTTTGTTTACTTCTCCAACTACATACATTGATATACTAAACAACTACTTACAAATCCTACCTCACCTCTCTTTAAACAATACTACTGCTTATTGATACATTTCATTGGGTTGTTTCTTCAGCTCCTCTGAGAAATTTCAACTAAATACACATCCAAAAAATGCTTTTGACTTCTGCCAAGCTGGTTAAACAGAAATTTAGAATTTCTGAAGTAAAAATATATCAAAGTTAACTGTCAGCACTTCCTATAGGAACAGTATCAATCATTTCACTTAAAGAGCATAGGATGTGTCAGCAAATATCCTGGCATATCTGATGTATGAAACTGGAAGTGCCATCTTAAAAGTTAAAGGGAAAAATCGAGATTATTAAGTTTGTTTCCATGTATGCTTCACATTTTAGATTTTAAAAAACTGTTTCATTTGCAGTATATCTGATGAAGTCTCCAGATTTTTTATTTATAAATTGCCTTCTCCTACTTCTACATGTAGGATTCAGCCTACGTGTATTTGAAAAATTCTACAATTAGCCAGCTTGAAGGAAGATGCTCTCCCAATACTTTACTGCTGTACCCGAAATATGCTGAATCTAGCATTTTATATATGCAGTATATTTAGCAGACAAGCAACTCTACTGCAGGACCACAAAGAATTAAGTTCTCTTCCTCTTAAGAGGAGGCAGCTCAAATATTAAACAAATTAGTGACAGAGACCTCCAGAAGACTATTGAATCCACAGGTTTTTGACAAAAAGAGTTCAGGACACTGACTATTTATGGAAACATTTCACTGTGAATTTTTCTCTGAGTACAAAGGATTCCCCAAGGAGAATGAGATTAACTTTCTACAATACAAAGTCACAACTAGACTTCATTTAAAAACATAAGCAATAATTCAGGTGTACCTATTTATCTGTTTTACTACAGTGTAGGTTCTGTATTACGAAGATTGCCTTGGAAATAGTTATCTCCAGTGCAGTTCCCTCTTTTTCTTTTCTCATTAGAACAACAGCAAGTTTTAAGGCCCAGCCTCAAACAACTGAGGCCCAAAGAAACCTAAATAGAAATCTACTGGAGTCATTCCATTGCCTTTAGCAGCAACTGGATCAGGTCCTTTGTCAGCAGACAATGTTTCCATTCCTTACTTAGCATCGGTCATTTCAATATTTGTGCAGTGTTCATACAGGGTATGTAACATAAACAGGTTTTACCGCAAGTCTTTTTCCAGAACTGAGTTTTTGCTGTTCTGTGTCTTGTCTCTCATCAGCATCTGTTGCAAATGCCAGCACTTGGTATCTGTTACAGGCAGTTTAAAAAGATTAAAAAAAAAAAAAAAAGATATCTTTGTAGTTAATACCTTTACTTTAAGTAAGAAATAAAATACAATTATCATGAGTATACATACACAGTAAAATCACAGTCTAAAAGGATGATTAGAAAGTCTGCTGCAACATATCTATCATCAGCAAAGATGTTAAGACTAATATTAAGAGCAGGATAGCAGCTAAGTATAAAGGTAGAAATTAAAACAAACATTTCTATTCAGATTTCATGCAGAATTAAAATAAATTCAATAGTCTGAATATTAGGGAATAGAAATACAGACCACAAAGAAGAAACCAATTATCAAATTGTGAAATTGGAATTCTAATATAAAATGACTTTTTTTGCTCCTATTAAGATTTTTAAAAACTTCCTAAGCTACTCAGAAAGTCTGCTCTATCTAATATTTTAACTGGCAAGCACCTCCATTAAGTAAACTAAGTGGTTGCAATCTAAGAAACTTCAGTAAACTGAAATCATTAGGTGGCACATTTAGCAGAAGTTGGAAGGTTTGTGGGAGGTTTATTATTTTAACTGCCAACAAACCATACTAAGAAAAATTGGCAATGAAAACACTTGAACAAAAGATAGCAACTGGCATGAAAGCTCTGCACATCTGTCCTCTTCACACCTATGCAATCCTCAGTGGTCAAACTGTGTCCTCATTGATTCTTTTGTAACTGTTTCCTGAATTTGTGCTGGTATTGTAACTCACTGATCTACCCCACTTCCTGTGTATGCACATAGATAATCTGTGAAATACAGAAGTTTTCTACGTAAGTGAAATAAACAATAGAATGAGACCCAACATAAACTTATCCAAAAGACAGCATTTATTTCTTGAAATCACGGAGTGCCATCAGCTCCTAAGCTTAAACCAACACAGTTCTGAATGTTCCAATTCAATCGAAACTAACAAGACATATTTTTCTTCACTGCCAAAATTAGAGATTTAAAATGATAACAACAATATTCCTCACATTTCATGCATGTATTGTGGTGTAGCAAAATGATACAGCATAATGGCCATATAGTAAAACACAGGAAGTTCCACCTCAACATGAAGTGCTACTGAAGGATTTTAGTTTCTAAAATTGTTTTACTTCCAGAAGTAAACTATGTACTTGGAGGCAGAAATTTAATTGCTTAAGGTGAATGCTGTGACCTGGTTAATAATATTAAGAGAACTGCTTTTAGTACAATTAGGATGTCTTTAACTATCCTCTGTATGAATAAATTTACTTCCCTTTTTCAGTTTAACACATTTATAAGAGAAGTTGCAGATTTACAGAATCATAGAATCACCGAATAAGTCAAGTTGGAAGGGACCCAGAAGGAACCTGACCTAACAAAATTTTCTCTTTTCATGGTATTTTACTGATAGTCTTGGAAAGCACCTTGACATTTTATTAACTAATCAGAGACTTAATATGGAGGTTCCAAATCAAGTTCACATCAAACAGCAGTACATACTGATATTTAAGTACCAGCTACCTGCAGAGTCTTGCATGAAAAAAACCTCAAGCCACAGAGGACCAACACAAACTTTCAATTCAGTTATCACATCAAGCATATAAGAGGCATTTTGCTTTTAGATCTTGAAAGAATTCAGGATCAACACAATAAAAATTGCTTTCAAATGGAGCCATTGATCTGTAAGAGCTATAAGAAGATGGATAGTTTGAATTTTGGCAACTTGTTCTGCTAAAAACACTAAATAGAATTGTTGCAATTTTTATTCAATACCATAAAAATAACCTCTTCTCTCCCTAGCATTTCCTTCACTTTAAAAGAATTACTTAATTCTGTTCTAATATCCTCATAATTCAGACACACACTAGAGATTAGTTCCATTAGTGTCTTAACATTTGACACTAAAGACCAATAACCAAGTGAAAAATTCCTTTAAAATTGTATCTTCGCACAGCATGAATGGCACACTTTTGAATTAGTAACAGACTGATGAAAAATTTTAGTCATATTTGTTGTAAAGGTCAAGAATCTGAACATAAGGAAAACATATGAGATGTTCATTTTATAGGAAAAAAATGTTTCTTTATTCCTTGACAACATTAATAGATTCTATTATAATTTTATTCTAATACTATATTAGAATTTTTACTCTAATTTCTTAGGAAAACTACAAATTTTCCATTAAATTACTTTTACTTGCAACATATATATCTTGTCCTGCATTAAGCAAACAATACACGATATCTATAATCTGATCAATCTTAAGCAGCAAAATAAAGAGTATTGCCTGAGAACTACAGGTGACAGAAGAGGGTAGTGTGACAAAGCATTGTGTTCAACTAACATTCCCTGGATTAGATTCCCAGGGCATTATTTATAAAAAGGGGCATTCTTGTTTTCTTTAATATATATTATTACCTCTGAAAAAAATCATTAAGGTACTTGTCACCCCATTACTTCTGCATCATGAGATTCCTCTGAATGGCAACCGTATCTTTCCTTTCTATATTAGCCACTTCCAAAAACTAGACATTGTCCTTGAATTTCAGGACATGCATTCTGTCCTACTGTCCAGGATGAAGATGTTAAGGAAATACTGGCTCCAGTATCATCATCCCTTATCTTTGGCTGCTAGTTAGAACTGTGAACAACTACGGCTCTGTAAGCCTAATAGCTCTGCCACTTTTTCATCCATTTTAATGGGTGTGTATTTTTGTCATCACAGGTAGTAGTTCTGCCCTAAACACCACCCCACCCCAATTTACTGCTAAGCCTAGAGATTCAATAACCCTAACATTATTCCTCTGTGAGAACAAGGGTCTGCAATAGGGAAACGCCTTGTTTGAGGAAGGCTTCACAGCAGACATCCACCGCAATGTCCCACTGTTCAAGCATCCACCTGATTCTAAACAGATGGATACTTGATAAACTCTCAACATGGTGGTTGCATCAGAGAGCCCCATGGATTCAAGCCGCTCCTCCACAGTAAATACAAATGCCCCCTTGTCTGTCTTTCAAAATCTCTCTCATTCTCTTTCTTATTCTCTATTAAATTTTTGTCTAGTTGCCCTTATGATACATAGTCCCTGTGCTTAGAGGAAGTGCAAATGTCTTGCACAGTCTTTACTTTCCATATTGTTCTATTTTTCTAAATGTTGAACCCATAAACTTAATACAGTGACAAACTAAAATAGCTCACAACAGTTTCATCCATGTTCCAACACTGAAAGCACAGGCTAGACTGAACTGAAGCAGGGAAAAACCTGACACTTGGGAGCAACATAGCCTTGATAAGCTAGCAGACTTAATATCTTTATAAAAATAAAACAGGACCATAAAGTCCTCAGGACTCACAGCACATTTTGTTCTATGACTGTACCAAGACAGTAATCACTCAGCAACACACAACATCTTTCCTGCAACTACCTGCTTTTGCATAATCCAGTAAAGGCTTTAAAAATTAAACAAGATTACTTTCAATGTGTTTACCTAGTAAATGATACCACCAAAGTACACTATAATTACTAAACATAAACACATACTTGTAACTCTCAACCTGTTGACAAGAAGACACTGTAATGAAAGAGTCTGTGCGCGAGCTGTAAGCCAAGGGACCGGGCAGAAGAAAACCAGGTAAAAACCGGCCAAAAGCGTAACTTTCTTGTTCAAATAACATGAGCATCCCATCCATGGACTGTATGCAGATCAAATCTCGACCTAAGGGAAGCAACAAAAAGACATACAAAGGAAACAAAGCAATGTATTTGTGTCATTTTAATCCTAAAACTGTGAGGAAACTAAAATTGTACATATAAGTAATCCTAACAAAAGCAAATTTTCATTTATGGGAGTGTTTATTATGAGGAAGAACACTAAATATTCCAACCTCAATAACAGCTTACTTTCTAAAATAAACAAACTAGATTGGGGGGCGGGGAATAACATTCAGAATACATTAAAAAAAAAGGGCAAGATATTTTGTTTCAAAACAATACTCCTAAGGATATAACTATTACTATTTCAGTTTAAAGAAATGTTTCAATATTCCCAAAATGCCAAATTATTCTGGTTCTTAAATGCTTCCATACCTTAAAAGCAGTCATAACAACTGTGGTTTAAAAACAACCAATTCTATTCTTTCAAGTCTACTTAAGCAACATAACAGGAAGTCCTACAAATATGTATTGTTGTGAAAATAATACCATGGTAATGTCTTCCACATTTTACATTCACATTTTCTGTCTTCAAGGAAAGAAAGAACAAAAAAGATCCAACTCTGTATTACCAGCAAGTCTAAAAATAATACCAAATACAAAATTCAGCTTGGAGTAAATTACTTCAAGCCTCATGCATTATTCAGCAGCCACAAGACATGACTTAAGAAATGGCTCATCATACCTCAAGTATAGCAATCTAAATTCAAAGTCTCATTGGAAGATTTCTGAGATCAGAAGATGATTATGCAGTTTGCACTTCATATGCAAGGGTGACAATTCGTGCAAACAATATTTTTCATGCATTCAAAGAGAGCTATACCATTAAGACTAGCACTTCCTGAAGCCAATAGATGCATCTCTCCTGAATTCATAGATAAGCCTTTATCTAGCAAAGACTACATGAAATATTTGTAATTCAAAATGTCTATTCACCTCGATCAAAATACTCTGTTTTGCCTCAGGAATGATTCTGTATGCATGAATGACCCAAATAAATTGTCTGTTCACTAAGTTCCACCCTCAATCCTTTAATAAGTTTTCTAACATAGGAAGGTGAAGCAAAACAAAAATAGACTAAACCTTCATTCTTACAGTTCCGGAAAGGTAACAAAAGTCAAAGAAATATTCAATATCTGAAAAAGCAGCAAACGTACAGTGCAAAACATTGTTCATCTTCACTGTGATTCTTCACAGAAACTTTAATTACTTAGAAATAAATAGCAGTGTAAAAGGCCAGAAAGTATGTCATATTACTTGTCCTTGTGATTGAAATACACAATAAAAACTTAGCTTCAGGTAAAAACAGAAAAAAAAAAAAAAAAAAAAAAGGAAGATAAAGCAGCAGCATCCTTCCTGCCTCCTTCATCTCTTTTTCAGATTTTCCTATTTTCTAAGAATTAAGATGTACAATCCTTTTTTCCAGATTCTGCATGTAATTCACAACACGTCATAAACCCTATTACAAATAACAACCATGTGATAAGAAGGACATTTGAAAGTGCAATTCATGTTGTTCATTTGGTTGAGGCAAAGTTGAATCTTTCAGTCTCTAGTGAAAAGACAAGAGGAAGACAGACTCTTCTCTGTGGCACCCACTTACAGAACTAAAGTAAACAGTAACAAACTGTATCACATTAAATTCTATCTGAACATAATTTTCTTTTTTACTGTGAAGGTCATCAAACACTACAGCCCATTTTCCAGAAAGGCTGTAAATTCTTCTCCCATAGACATACAGAAAATACAACAGAACACAATCCTGAGCAACTTCTAGCTGAACCTGCTCAGGGAGTGGGATTGGACTAGATCATGTCAAAAAGAAGAATCATTCAAATCAGATTTTCAAAGAAGTCATTCTGTCTTTTATCTCTGAACTACTCTATGGCATCTACGGTAGATTTCTGTTCCTCTAAGATGTGAAATTTCACAGGATTTAGTCCTAGCACATGCTCCTGATCAGAAAAGAGTAGGGAAAATTGAGAAGTTTTGTACTGGTATGCTATCAGTGTTAACGACACCCAGCTTCCACTTCCCAATAGTTGCTGAAATTATTATCACACTGCTGATGCAGTCCAGAAAGAGTAT
The DNA here is from genome assembly GCF_017639235.1 of Corvus kubaryi. Lineage (NCBI taxonomy): Eukaryota > Metazoa > Chordata > Aves > Passeriformes > Corvidae > Corvus > Corvus kubaryi. The sequence continues at coordinate 13,090,461 of NW_024581137.1, forward strand.
GAGTGAGCCAGCTGTACAAAATAATGATTAACCAGTAAAAGTTCCCTTAGGAGCTAGTACAAACACTGATATCCAGTAAAAGGTGCTAGCCCCCTGGTTGCCACCACACTCTCTTAGGTATGGTTATTTTAAAGCATAGTTATTGGCTACTACAAATAACTAGTGGCATTTTTATTTGACATGCAAGAAAACAGTGCTTCATAATCCAGGTGTCTGTGTGACCACCGTTATTCTACCTCTGTTACCTCAAAATCACATATGTTCACATTCAGCATCAGGCTTACTGCAAACCCTCTCAACACTTTAGATAGCTAACTGTTCAGTTCCACTTCTACTTTACACCTTTATCACGAATGCAACCCTGTAAGTCTTGGTATAGAGAATCTTCAAATCCCCTTCCAAAGTCTCCTGTGCATTCTCCTACCATCAGTAGCGTGCTACAGAAGAAATCTGCAGCTGTCTGACAGCCCTATTTCCTGAATTTTAACTTTCAGAGTCTAACTTTGGTGGAATTCCCTGGCACCTGAACCCTGAAGACAAACTGATTACAGATAGCAGCTTGAAATTTTTATTTTAAAAGGCACAGTAGTAGAACACACTTGTACATTGGGTTTTATTTAAGGCTTCTTGTTTTTCATCTTTTCTTCCACAGAAAGATATAAAGTTGGGGGGGAAAAAAGAATGAAAAATTAAAACTCTGCATAAAATAATTTAAGTCACAAAAAAAAAAAATAACAACAATATTATGTATATTTAAATTTTTACTATGTTACTATTCCATTTTGAAAAGTTCAAAACATTGCTTGATATAAGATCAAAAGTAAAAGACATTTAATTGCAAAGTGAATGCCCCTACTACCACAGAAATCTTACCTATTTTGCAATAGAATTAAATTTCAGGTACTCCTGTATACTGATGGTAGTGAGAAAACTGTCTCCTAGACAACTGCTGACCACAATCTTTAGGGTTTAAGCTTGTCTAAAATATACAATTAAGTTGTTAATTTCTACAGTTTCATCTCTTCTGATGAAAACTATAGCAGATACAATAGATACAAAGTGATAATCTAGTAGACATATTACAATTCAAATAACAGAAAAAAGTAAAAGTCATTACAAGTGCTGAGGTGTTACTGCTTAAGTAACAAATAGCAATAGCTTCTGTTCTTCTCTATATTATAAATATCGATCTTATTCTTACCAATTCCCTAACATCATGAAAGTGATGAATAGAAACACTCCTGCAATATGTATGAAGCTACTACATGTCATGCCAAACATAGAAGCAGTCATCTTTAGCATGCACAATCCCCAACCACATGCAAATATCATTGTTAAAATCTCTCCTGTTTTAACAGTAGTGACACAATTGAATATGACATGACGTAATATGACAAGTTCTTTAGAGCACTCCAATGATCCCCAAGCACACTGCAGTACTGAACTGTACTGTCTAGAGAAACAGAGGCACAAGACTGAATCAGCAATCACTCTTTTGGCCTTTAAAAGCATAGCAGCACTTCTTAATATACCCACCACTTTGTTCATCATATTTGTGTTGTTCCTACTCACTAATTTTCAAATTTGGATTTTAACTAGCTTGTACTAGTGGATCAAACACCAGTTACCCAAACAGGTAAAGCATAACTAAAGAAAATTAAATTGTGTATGAACTTTTATTTCCCAGCTTTTTATAGGTCAACTTATTTCCTTCAGCCATTTGTTTTTAATGTGTAGCTAGTGAATGGAGTTTTTATGTTTCACTTTGAGAAATGCAGTCTTCCAAATACTCAACCAGAAACGTCCATTTCAAAAAACGTTATTGCAGCCAGTTGGCCTTGCCAGTGACACATTTATAAAGTGAAAATATAAACCACAGTGTTTTCTGCATATCAGATGGAATCACTTAGTGTACTCTACATAGTTTCAGCAGTTTGTATCTCAAGAGGAATGCCCCTTAGCCAGAAACTGCTACTTTTAAGCACAAGTTTAGCTACTGTTGTTTTGTAGTTTTGTTATTCTAGCAGGATAGGAATATATTTACATCACACTTTTAAGCCACAATGTTTTTAGAGCTAATGCAAAGACAAAATGAGAGGCAGGTGGTAGTTCTTTGAAATAAGCTTCTAATTAAAGCTATTTTGGAGCTCAAGTTTTTTTTGCATGTTAATGATTTCCTGTACTCTGAGCTTCCCCTCTGGCACCAAATCATTTTCATAAAACGTACACTACATAATCACATGGCCTGAGCACCACATGAAATCAGGCAATGAAAGCTACACTGGGATAAATTGGAAATCAGAAAAAACTTCATAAAATTACAGAGTTTAGGAAGATGTCAGCAGAGAAAACTTTAACTGCCTTCAATGGTAATCAAATACCTCACTAAAAAAAGCCTCACATGGAAGGAAGCATCAATGAAATAAAATTAAAAGACAAACTGGCATTTACAACACACTCAGGAGCCTAAGAGTCCTTTAATGATACATGGGAAATGTTTTCCTAATACGATAAAAAAGTGACCAGTGAAGTGATACACATAAACTATATTCCCACACATGGGAAGACAAGTTCCTGTCCTGACTTGAAACAAGAAAGTATGTTTTCCTTTTCCTTTATCATTGAAATTTGCCCCTGAAAATTCTCGCAGCATAGGGAACACAGACTTCTCCAGCTCAAACCCATTTTGGAAAATTCTACTTGCTGCTGAGTGTAGCTCCTTTAGCAAAGCAGATCTGGGGCAACTGTGAGAAAAGAACTTCAGGAATCAGGTCTGATGAATGGAAAAACCATTTGAAAATAACTTGAGCAGTTCTTCAAACAATGTATGCCTAGTAAAAGGCAAGTCTTACATTACCTCCCTAACCCGGTGCAGGAAGCACGTGTCACTGTACATTCAGAAAGAACTCTGAATTTGCTAGCTTGGTGGTCTGGTGGCTGCTCCTTGCATAACTACAGAAGGGATCAAAGTTCAGGACTTCAGCTGTGGCCATTCATCCTAGGCCAGAGGATCTGACTGCCAATACCCTGAACACAAGCAAAGAGGAAAAGGAAAATTGCCCTGCATCACTCAGTGCTAATGCAAGTACCCATCCCAAATGATGCACAAAGTGTACGCATGTTCCAGCTGACACTGACTGGGTGCTTTCCTGCTGGAATTGAAAAATCACTCCAATGGGAAGGAAATAAAAATAGAGTAGTGGACAGGAAGAGAAAAACTTTAAGAGAAACTAAGGAACGTGTTTTAGGAAAACACTATGTCCTTATTCTACTGATGTTAGCTTTAATTATTTCCTAATCCGTTCTGGATATTAAAGTATTGAAGTAAAACATATTCCTAAGTCCCAACACAAGAGATGCTCTCTCTGTAACAGCACTCTGTGTAAGGAGCCTCCCTGGTCAAGTTATAGTAAAACATGGAGTCAGAGCTGCCACAAGAATAGAAAATAGCCTTGTTTCTCTCATCCATCAAACTGTATTCTCTCTACCCAACCTCTTGTAGATTTGTGCCTGCCATAAAACATAAGGAGAATTTTAGATGGAAAGGGAATCTTGAACTACTGAAGTATCTCCAAAGGCAAATCAGCCCTCACTCACACAATTAATCCCTTAGAGACCTGTTATACACTCCTTTGTTCTTGATTCAAGACTTACCACAGAAGATGACATAGTTAAATTATGCGACTTGGGAACGATGCCTTTAAATCTCATATTAACCTGAGGTGATGGAAGGACCCTTAGGAAAAACACTAGTATGCTTCAAAGGAGTAGGACAGATCAGCAGGCAGTATAAAGATCCCAAAGTATCATAGCTGCAACCCAACTAAAATTCCTACTGAAAGAAACATGGTATTTGGCACTGTGTAGACACGACAGATAAAGCCTCTTCCCCTAAGCAGACTATAGTACTAAAATTTGTTTATTACAACCTCTATATTAAGGAAGTAATTTTTTCCACATTTAAAAGTGGATGTTTCCACCTAGTGCAAGAAATTGTCTCAGGAAAAATGTTCAGGCAGCTGTGAAAGCAGTGTCACTCAAAGTTGCTCTCTTTTTCAATGCAGAAGATTAATTATAGACAGCATAAACAGGGGAGGTCTTGAAAATGGTCGCATGCATAGATGTAGCCTGAATAATAACGATTCATGAAGAGATGGTAAAATTCTTTTCTTTAAATTCTGTTTGTTGCCATAACTTGATCAGTAACTACTTTTCAGGCCCTAGCAGCTGCAGAAATCTTCTTCTAAGAGCCTTGCATTCATACAGGCATTACAACACTGGCATATACTTTTTCTAAAGCAAGTAGGAGAAATTCCAGTCTGTGAATCTTTCTGCTCTCAACTGAAGTTATACATCTATCATACATTATATAAATATTATAGAACATCTTACTGAACTAGCAAATCTCCCACAAACAAGTACTGTCACCAGTTGCCCTTCCAAATGAGTAACATTTGACTGAATAGTTCAGGCACGTGGATGTTTTTAGTGAATCATAAATCAACAGCAGACCTTTCACTGAGTTCAGTTGAAGTTGAATACATGCCCTATTTTTCAATATTTTAGGTACTTTCAAAAGTTATCAGTAAGATCTTAAGTCACCACCATAAAATAAATGTCAACTTTAAAATTCCATTTAAAACAGACCTGAAAACTTATAACCAAACAGAACTATATGATCCCACTGTTAAAACCCAGTGAAATTCCCCATCTTTTCTCCTACTTCTCCTTTTATAGTCTCCTTAGACTAAGAAGCTTCATGATTGCTAAGCATTTCCCAGAGCACTTTGACGTATGAAGCTCTGTCTCACGGAGGATGATGAGTGAGTCAACAGCTTATGGGTTAGGATTGAAGGGCAGACTAGTGACAGTGTTGTGGGTGATTGCTACAGGCTGCCTGATGAGGAGGAGGAAACAAACAAGGTCTTATACAGACAGCTGGAAGTAGCAGCACAGTCACAGGCCCTGGTTCTCATGGAGAACTCCAACCACCTTGACATCTGCTGGAGGAACCACACAGTGAGGCAGAAACAACCCAGGAGGTTCTTGGAAAGCACTGATGATAACTTTCTGACACAGCTGGTGAAGGAGCCAACTAGGAAAGGTGTGCAGCTGGACCTTATACTACCTAACATGGAAGGTACGGTTAGAGATGTGAAGGCTGGGGGCAGCCTTGGCTACAGTGACCATGAGATCATGGAGCTTAGTATCCTGTGAAGAAGAAGCATGTCAATGAGTATCATCACAACCCTGGACTTCAGGAGAGCTAATGGTGGCGTCTTCAGTGACCTTCTTGAAAAATCCCATGGGAACGTGCCCTAGAGGGACAAGGGGTCCAAGATAGCTGGTCCAAGCAGCTCTATGGAGAAGGACCTGGGGTGAACAGCAAGATGTCCATGAGCCAGCTGTGTGCCTTTGTGGCCAAAAAGGCCAACAGTATCCTCGGATGCATTAGGAAGAGCATTGCCAGCAGGTTGAGGGAGATGGTCCTGCCCCCCTACTCAGCCCTAGTGAGGCCACATCTGGAGTGCTGTGTCCAGTTCTGGGATCCCCACTACAAGAGAGACTTGGAGCTCCTGCAGCAGGCCCAGGGGAGAGCAACAAGGATAACTAAGGGATGGGGTCATCTCTCTCATGAGAACAGGCTGAGGGAGCCAAGCCTATTTAGCCTCAGGAAGATGACCAAGAGGAGGCCTCATCCATGTATATAAGTAAGTATCTGAAGGGAGAGTGTCAAGAGGATGGACCTAGACTCTTCCCAGTGGTTCCAAGCAACAAGATGAGAGGCAATGGGCAGAAACTGATGTACACAGGAAATTCCACCTGAACATGAGGAAAAACTTCTTTACTGTGAGACTGTGGCTTAGCACTGGAGCAGTCTGCCCAGAGGGATTGTGGAGTATCCTTCTTTGGAGATATTCAAAAGCCATCTGGACACAACCCCAAGTAATACACTCTAGGAACTCTGAGCAGGGTGGGTGGATTAGATGACCTCCAGGGATACCTTCTAACTTACCCCTTCTGTGTGATTATTTACTAATTTTTTGAGCTAAAATATTGTTAAAGATATGTGGTGAAGAATAATCTCCAGAATAATTGCAGTCACATCCAAAGAACTCATTGACAATTATTTATAGCAAAGTCAGATGGTCAGAAGCTTACAACACAAAAGTGGGAATTTACTGTAGAGTATTAGATGAAAGTCCAATATATCTTCAAGAAGTTTCAAATATACCCTAAAAAATTAGAAATAAACAACTTGACTTAATTTGCTAAAAAAAACACCACATAAACACAGCCACTTTTCACATTCAAGTCATTTGTATATATATATCCTAGGCCAGTAACCAACATACAGAAAAGATTAACTCTTGCTTTGTGGTAAAATGAGTCACTGAATTACATCAAAAAAAATCACCATCCTACCATTTTCCTTCTTGGCAGTCTCAGAAAAGACATCACAGGTTTAACAAGCAGGAACAGTTTGTTATCCTACATTTTAATACTGTTGGAAGCACACTGTGAACATTCAAATGATGAGGAGTTGGCTGTGAGGGGCTGATCGCTGATGGGGGCCAGGCTGGGCGTCAGTCAGGGAGTGCTGAGCAACTGTACTGTGCACTATTTGTTTATCTTGGGTTTTATTTATCTCTTTTTTTTATTGCCATTATCATTATTATCATACTTTATTTCAAATTTTGAACTGTTCTTGTCTCAACTCACAGGTTTTACCTTTTTCTGATTCTCCTCCCCTTTCCACCAGGGTGATGTGGGAGAAAGTGAGTGAGCAGCTGTGTGGTACTTAGGGACTAAGCTACCACAATGATGTAGTAGAGTGATTTTTGATAGGAATGATTTGCACCAAACATAATAACCCAAAATAAATTAGTATAAAGCATTATAGCTCGTACAAGATACATTTCAATCCTCTAGGAAAAGCAGCTAACAAGGGTTTGGTCACCCTCCAAATAAATTCCTATAGGTTAGAGACTTTTTTTGTAATTGAGTAATCATTGATGACCACTAGAAAAATAAACAAAAGCTACATACACACACTTCTGAAAGACCCTTTGAGAAGACAAAATAGACTAAATAGTTAGAAACTAAAACTGCATTCTTTTGGAGGAAATATGGGTCAGCAAACAAATCTTATAGACAAATGCATTCACATGAAATGCTGGAACATTTAAAGGAGAAAGTACATATGTAAATAATAAAGCTGTACATAGGTTTTAAGTAACAGAAAATTCATCATGCCAAACTATTTATTAGACAGGGTAATAACATATACTGCATTTCTAAACTTTAGAGACAGCATCTCTAAACTGAAATAAAACATCTGATGTGATCTCAGGCAATTGACTCACAGGAAACCAGAGAATGGCAGGCAACAGCACTAAGAAGAAGAATCTGGAGATTAGAGTAGGACAGTGAATTAAATATGAGTCAACAATATGTCACCAAAAAGACAAAAGACAGATTGGGTCATTATTAATATATATGTGCTATTAAAAACATATGAGGTAATTATTGTTCTGCCTTGGCACTCACTGACTCTTGGCAGGAGCACTGCAGAAGCCATAACCCCCCCACATGTAAGATACAAAACATTTTATACTGCCAGTGCACAGTGACTGCACACTTTTGGGTACCATACTTCAACAAGGGAAATTAGAAAATGTATCATATAGAATTTACCAAAGTTTTGAAAAACAAGTCTTTCACTTACAGACACAACTGCTTCCAAAGTTACGTATTTCTGCAATTGGTTTTACTTCACTTAAATTATAGTGCTTTTTTTAAATAAATTGCAGATTAAGAGATTAATCTAGCAATTCATAATTAAGACAAAGTTCTGGCATACTGAAGGCAATGAGAATTTTTATATCAGTTAGGCTGTGATCATTAGGCTACAATCATTACCGTTAAGAAGAGCTGAAGAAGGTAAAAGGAAATGGATGGTAAGAGATTCAGAGAATATTTTCCTTGATTATTTTTCCATTCACATGCTCAATTTAGAGAAGAGGTTCTAACTCCCTTATTAATAGAAAAAAAAATACCAAAACACTAACAGTTTTCCAAAGTTAAGTGAGAAACCATTTAAAAGTAGTCATCAGCAGATCTCTTCCATGAAAAACTTTCAAAGCCCAAACCTTTCAAAAAATCTGTCCTTATGCAGAAGCAATTTAACAGGAAGGCAACAGTTAAATATTCTGTTCCTTAATAGAATTAGCCAATAAATCAAAGTCCAAATTTATACTTCTCCAGTATTTAAACATAGTCATAAGAATCATTTAACCTTACAGCATAAAACTCAGCTGATAATTTTTTTTCTGACTAACACCTAATAAAATTTATTCTTGCAGAATTGTAGAAAAGTTAACCACAGTCTTACTGTACAAACTTCTTACAAAGTTTCCTGTTACAAGGCTGCATGGTTTATGCATATGTTGTATTTCATTATTTTAAAAAATTCCTCCATATAGCACCCTCTTTGTTGTAACACTCAAATTTACTTTGCCTCTAGGCCAGTCCTATAATAAAAGTAAAATGAATTCAAGGCCATTTGATGAGAAAAAGATAGGTTCAAGGTATTTTCACACTTTTTTGCTTGTAACTTTTTCATGTCAAAGCTGTATTTTCTTTCTTCCTTCCCTTTGCTTTTATTGGTACAGTATCCATGAAACAACTTCAAATAAATCAGAACTACTCTGGAAGCCAACTTAAGACATGAAGGTTTCAGATGAAAAAGTAAATTTCAAAGCCTGTGCTTATTAGGGGAATCCAATACTAAATCATTTATCGACTCATTTGAAGAGTTATAGAAAACCATGATTAATTCACTTATTACTTAACTATTAGATAATGCAAGTGTGTGGAATCACACAAAACAGTAACAGGTGCTTTCACAGTGCAAAACCATTATCTATAAGTAAACGCCATTCCAAAATAATTCAGCAGCTAAGAAAGCAAAGTTATTAAACTATGCAGTCTGCCACTAAATAAAACTAGTATTCTATTCAAGAGCAACCCAACAGATTCTGCCCCCCAGTGGCAAGCTATCATTATGCCTTTTCCTGAGTTCTTAAGGCGAAAAAATCTTAAAAATTGAAAAAAAAAATTTTTAAATGAGAAAGAAAACTGGAAGTGTTCAGAGTGTTTATACACCTTAATGTTAAACCCACCTTAATGTACCACTTACACCCTGAAGAACAACCACAGAACTCAATCCTCACCTGGGAAAGGGCATCCTCCTACTACAGCATATGATCCTTCACACGCTTCCTAAGCACTTCAGAGAGCAGTTCAGGAAACCTGCACTTCATTCACCAGTCCTCAAAGCAGAGAATTTTACTGTTCATTCATTACACGCCGTTGTTTGTTCATATATGAGCTGCTATCCTGCCCAGCATTCAGTCTAATGCACAACTGACCACAGGAAATTTATGTGATAATCTGTAAAGCTGCCTAAGTTTCAAGTAACAGTGGCTTTTTTTAAAGCCCTTCTCCACTCTTCACATTACTTCAGCAGAAATTTATTGCATATACTTTCCTCAAACATAAGTCATATCACTCAAGGCAAACAAGGCTAAGAATGAAATTGTGGCCTGATCTGCAAACTTTTTCAAAGAAGTAATAAGGGCACTTTTCTTCCACTATAAGAAAGCATAATACCATCATTTCTTGTAAGCAGGCTCCACATCAGTAAATCTCTCTTTTTAAGAACAGTCAGGCACAAGAAGTACATTGACTCTTTCTCAAGATATAGAAGGACTTAGGCTAACAGCTGTAAGGTGGCTAAGCCCTAATCCATTCAAAAGAAGACAGTAAAGTAGGAATAAGAGTCATTTTCCAAACTACTGCCTTCTTTCTCAGATTACTCTACAGACAGGAAAACATACCATGCCTAAATACCTTCAATATGGACATGACAAAGTCAAGGCACAGGTCAGAGTTTATTCTGTATGTTGCAGGTACAAAATTAAGGTAACTTCAGCACTAATTATCTAAACATCATGTTAGGAAAAGACAATAAAAATTAATTATGAAGTAATATGAATTTATTTACACTGAGTCAAAAATTAGTTTTGCTTAATGCCCATTCTCTGCAAATCTTTTACTGTGCCAATATGCAAATTCATTAGATTCTTAAGCAGCTGATAATTATCTCAACTAATCTCTGTGATTATATATCTATAAGGAGTTTTAATATTTTTACATGAAGATGGTTTACTACTATTATTTCATATAACTGATGTCAACAATGGTAAATTGATTAACCAAAATTCTGCACAGGTGAAACAGATCCAATTCATCAGTATTTTAATTAGAACAACTAGGCCTACATGATTTAGGTGTAACCACAAACAAAAAAACATGGGAATGATATAAAATGATGACCAAATTATGTCAATCACAAAATGTAACAATACTGGCTCAAAATCCAATCACTACCTATCTACCAAAAAAAAACCCTTCTCACTGTTTTTCAATTAACATTGTTTTAACATTATAAACACTAAACAATATATGGAATATTGCTTCATAAGACTTCACTATTTCTATATTAATACCAGATTTACGCCCTAAAAACTGAACTGGAGGCACACTGTGTGATAAAGAATAAGAAAAGGAATTCTTAACTAAAACATTATATCCAATTCACTTGCTTCACTCCATTTCTGTCTTTTAACAATGGAAAAATATGCAACTTATTTATCAGAAGCTTTCACTCAGCAGTGAGTTTCAATCAGCAAAAAAAATTTCCATCACTTAGGGTTTACCAGCCAAGTACAATAATTCTTAATTATTTATGGGGACAAACTTTTAGAAGAGCATGTTGTTATAGGACATGGGGCAAAGGTTTTAATGAAAAAGGGTTGATTTAGATTAGACATAAAGAAGAACTTTTTAATAAGGAGGTTGGTAAAACACTGGAACAGGTTGTGCACTGAGGTGGTGGATGCACCATCCCTGGAAATATTCAGGGTCAGACTGGACAGGTCTCAGAGCAATCTGGTCTAGTTGACGATGTCACTGCTCATCCCAGGGACCCACTAGATCAGGTTGCTCAGGAGCCCATCCAACCTGGCCTTGAAAAATCCCAGGGATGGGACACCTCTCTTCTTTTAGTACAAAACCATTCCCCTTTTCCCTGTTGCTATTTGCCCTTGTAAAAAGTCACACTCCCTCTTCTCTGTAAGCCCCCTTTAAATACTGCAAGGCCACAAGGTCTCCCTAGAGCCTTCTCTTCCTCAGGCTGAAAAATCCCAGCTGTCTCAGCCTGTCTTTGGAGGAGAGATGTTCCATCCCTCTGACTGTTTCTATGGACCTTTCTGGACCTGCTCTAACAGGTCCAGGTCTTTCCCGTGATGAGGACTCCAGAACTGTATGCAGCACTGCAGGTGGGGTCTCAATCACCTCCCTCACTCTCCTGGTCACACTGCTTTTGATGCAGCGCAGGACATGCTTGGCCTTCCAGGCTGTGAAGACTAAGGCAAAAAACTCATTGAGTACCTCAGTCTTCTCCATATATGTTGTTACCAGTTCTCCTTTGTCATTTATTGGGGAGTACACCATCCTTGGCCTTTCTTTTCTGACCTTTATACTTACAGAATAGCTTTTTGTTATTTTTAACATCCCTTGCCAGGTCCTGTTCCATCACTGCTTTGACTTTCTTGATCCCATTCCTACACCATCTAAATGATATCCCTGTACTCTCCCCAGGTCACCTGTCTTCTGTTTCCACTGGCTGTGCATCTCTTTCTTACTTCTCAGTTTGAGGACCAGATCCTTGCTCATCCACATCCATGTCTGCCCTGCCTTGCTTGATTTCTTACACACTGGGATGGAGAGCTTTCCGCTCTAAGAAAAGTGTCCTTAAAGCGCTGACAGCTCTGGTCAGGTGCTTTGCCCCTAAGGACAGTTTTCCAGGGCATCTCATTCACCAACTCCTTAGACATCTTGAAGTTCACTCTTCCAAAGCTGAGGGTCCTGACTTTGCTTCTTGCCAAGACCATGCTCCTTGAGAGCACAAACTCAACCAGGGCGGGGTCACCACAGCCCAGGCTGCCTCCAAATTTAACCTCTCTAATGACCTCATCATCTAAAATTATGAGCTTGAGCCAAATACCAGGTCATTGGTATTTGACTCATAAAGACTCAGAACAACATACTACAGATGTGAAAATAGAAAATACTTTCCAAGATACTGTAAACTATCAGCAAACATCATTTCATATAATGACAGTTGAATTCTTAGCCCAGCAGTCTCTGGTGGTGTAATTGCATGATGCCATAATAGTATAACCTGACCTTATAAAACTCACGTGATGAATGGGTTTATATAAAGTAAAATTTTTGTACAGCTGAGTCCTCATCATAAGTCAGGGTGCAACATAAATCATAAAGATATATGCTTTTACACCTTCATTTTCTTTAAAAAAAAAGGCAGTTTAAGGTAGAGTACCCTGAAGGTTTTTAAATTTTATGTCTGAAGTAAAACATGAAGTTTACAATCTGTTCATTACTTAAGGGTTGTGACATTTTGTGGCTAGGTTAAGAGTTTACTTGGTTGAAAACCAGGGTTCAGCACTACTGACTCATGGTTTTATCATGAATCATCCTTTCTAAAATGACCCATATGCTAGAATTGGAGCACTGGATGACAAACTCAACTTATAGTTCTAAGACCAGGAGGAAGAGTTCAGAAACAAGAAAAGGAGACACGCATTCTAAACAACAAAGGCAGTGTCTTCAAGTTAAGTTCAACCTTTGAAAGTCTGAGCTAACAATACTGATTTTTTTAAATATAGAAGCAACAGCTGATCTTCCTATGTCCCTTCTGGATAGTTCGTTGTTTTCATTTTAGCACCAGTGTTCAGAGACAGCCAGGAACAAACATACAGCTAAAGCAGCAAAGAACTGTAAAGATCTGCATTATAATCCTTTGCCACAGATTTTTAAAGTTGTAGGTCCCAGCTAACCCTGCCTACACTATGCTTGACGTCTATATTTTCATCTTTGTAGGTGTTTCCCATTTACTATTTTGAAACATTTCCATTAGCTTTGTTTAGAATTCTAGCTAAACTTATAAGGGATTTCATAGTTATTTCTCACACCTCTGGGCTTTTAACATTTCTGCTGAAAAAAAGATTCAAGTTCATTTCACCTTTTTGCTAAAGTTCTACAACCAACAGAATACATTTTGTTTCAATCAATAAGACTTTTAGCTATAGAGGTTTTCAGAAAGTGCTTTTGTGTTTTCTACAGCTCAGTAAATATTGCAGTAAATACACCTGTAGAATCAGTTCAAGGATAAATGCAGATATAGAAATGCTGACTGGTAAGTGTTGTAAGAGGACCATCTAGTGGTGACAACCACAAGTCACACTGCTATTTTTAAGAAAAATGTACACTGTTAATCTATGCAAGCCACTGGTCAAATTCTCAGTCTTTGGGTTTTCTATTCCACAGCTTTGATAGTTTCTTTAATTTAGGTTTCAACTTTCTATTATGAGAATAAATGAGGTTGTTGATTTTCTTCATCTGTTCCTGTTATGAGAACATCTTTGTCAATTCTTCCATATGTGAAAATTGCTCATAGATCAAATAATTAATCTGAAGACACTAGCAAGAATGAAATTTAGCAACTAGGCTACCAAATAGGTTTCTTTACTTCACAATACTCCCAACAGAGAAATAACTAATAGCTTTTTTCTTAATACAAGAGACAAAAAAATCAACAGTTGAGAAGTGACAGTTGTACTTTGTATGTTTTACATCTCCATCACATTTCAGCCAAAGAGATGTGCTGTCTAATAGACCAAAACATTACAAGGGTCTAAGCTTGCCATAAACTAGCAGGGACAGAACAGCAAAAACTTACATTGAAGAAAGCTGAATGAGAATGAAATACACATCTAGTGGTATTTGTTTCTATACTTCAATACATGAAACAACTCCAAAGACATTAAAATCATCAAATCATAGAATGGTTTGGGTTGGAAGGGTTCTTACAGGTTATCTAGTCCAAACCGCCCCCTGCAATGAGGGACATCTTCTAGATCAGGTTGAACAAAACTCCATCCAATCTGACCTTGAGTGTTTTACCACCCTCATAAAAAAACTTCCTCCTTATATCTAATCTAAATTGTCCCTCTTTTAGTATAAAAACATTCCCCTTTGTTCTATCACAACAGTCCCCACTAAAACATTTGTCCTCAGCTTTCCTGTAAGCCCCCTTTAAGTACCTAAAGACCATACTAAGGTGTCCCTGAATCCTTCTTCTTCTCCAGGCTGAACAACACCAACTCTCTTGGCCTGTCTTCGTAGGAGGTACTCCAGCCCTCTGATCATCTTCATGACCCTCCTCTGGACCTGCTCTAACAGGTCCAGGTCTTTTCCGTGATGAGGACTCCAGAACTGTATGCAGCACTGCAGGTGGGGTCTCACAAGGGAGAAAATCACCTCCCTCACTCTCCTGGTCACACTGCTTTTGATGCAGCCCAGGACATGCTTGGCCTTCCAGGCTGTGAGCACAAACTATTGCACCACATCCAGCTTTTCATCCATAAGAACACCCAAGTTCTTCTCTGTAGGACTGCTCTTAATTAATTCATCTCCCTGTCTGTACTCATGTCTGGGATTGCCCAGACCCAGGTGCAGCACCTTGCATTCGGACTTGTTGAACCTTGTCAGTTTCCCATGGGCCCACTTCTCAAGCTTGTCCAGGTCCCTCTGGATGGCATCCTGTCCTTCAGGTGTGTCAATCCCACCACACAGCCTGGTGTCATCTGCAAACTTGCTGAGGGTGCACTCTATCCCACTGCCTAGATCACTGATGAAAAAATTAAAGAGCACTGGTCCTGCTACGGATGCCCAAGGAATAACATTTGTCATTCTATACTTCTGTAGGATGGTGAAGGGCCTGGAGGGGAAACCTTTTAAGGAGCAGCTGAGGGCACTAGATTGGTTCAGCCTGGAGAAGAGGAAACTGAGAGGGGATATCACTGTGGTCTTCAGCATCCTCCTGAGGGGAAGTAGAGGGGCAGGTACTGGTCTTTCACTCTTGTGACCAGTGACAGGACTTGAGAAAATGACAAGAAGCTGAGTCAGGGGAGGTTAAGGTTAGATATCAGGAAAAATCTTTTCACACAGAAGGTGGTTGAGCAGGTGCTCCACGGAAGTGGTCGCAGCACCAAGTCTGTCTGAGTTCAAGAAGCACATTCTGCACAGGGCCAGGAGTTGGACTAGATGATCCTGATGCATCCCTTCCAACTCAGCATTTTCTATGATTCTCTGGATGCAACCATCCAACCAATTCATCAACCAGTGAACAGCCCACTCCTGAAAACCATCTCTCTCCAATTTAGAGAGAAGGATGTTGTGGGGGAGTGTGTCAAAGGCTTTACAGAAATCCAGATAGATGACATCCATAATCCTTACCTTGACCACTGATGTAGTTACTCCATGGCACTCTACCACTAGGCCACTAGGTTGATCAGCCAGGACTTGCCCTCAGTGAAGCCGTGCTGGCTATCTTGAGTCATATCCCTGTCCTCCATGTGCCTTAGCATAGCTTCTAGGAAGTTCTATTCCATGATCTTTCCAGGCCCAGATTTGAGGCTGACAAGTTGCTACTTCCTGGGATGCTCCTTTCCAGCCCTTTTAAAATGCATTAAATGTTTCCCTTTTTCCAGTAACTCTGGACTTCACCTGCTGCCATGACTTTTCAAGAACCATGGAGTGTAGCTTGGCAACTACATCAGACGATTCCTTCAGGACTCTGGGATGCCTCTCAGTCAGGTCCCACAGATTTATGTATGTTCAGGTTCCTCAGGTGGTCATGAACCCAATCTTTTCTTGCAGTGGGAAAGACTTTGCTCCCCCAGTCCCCATCCTGCTCTCTACCACTTGAGAGTGTGGGAAGACCGATTGCAAGTGATGACTGAGGAAAAAAATTTAGTATCTCAGCCTTCTACTCGTCCATTGTTACCAGTTTGCCAGTGTTGCTTCCTTTGACCTACCTTTTCTGGTTAACCTACCTGTAGAAGCCCTTCTTGTTCTTTGCACCCCTTGCCAAGTCCACCTCCAGCTGTACCTTTGCTCTTCTGACCCCATCCCTACTCAGCCAGACAGCATCCCTATATTCTTCCCAGACCACCTCTCCCTGCCTCCACTGGCTGTGCATTTCCTTCTTGCCCTTTAGTTTGACCAGCAGGTCTCAACTCAGACTTGCCAATCTCTTGCCTTCCTTTCCCAATTTCTTGTACCTGGGGATCCTGAGCTCTTGCACTCTATGGAAGACATCCTTGAAGATCTGTCATTTTCTGACTCCTTGTCCCTGAAGGCAGTTTCACAAGGGGTCCAACTGACTTCGAGGACTTCAAGGTCCAACCTTGAAGAGTGGGAAGTTTGCTTTCCTAAAGTTCAGGGTCCTGACTTTACTTTTCACCTGTCCTATACCCTTCAGGACTGCAAACTCAATCTTTTTTTTTTTTTTTTGTCAATGTTAAATCATATGGCTGAGTAGAATGCCCTGCTTTACCAGTGAAGGTAAAGGATTAAGAGCTCCATAAAAAGAAAAAAGCATAACCTTCAGCAAGAGAAATCCGAGCAAGACTGAGGAACTTCATAGATCAAGTTCTCTGTGTCAACTCCTACAGCCTTCTTTACTTACTCAAATGAAAAATTATGCTCCTGGGGGACTGACATTCACCCTCCTCCCCAACACTCCCATGGTATGCTTTCCCTGAATGCATGCTTTTCTCCTTCTGTTCAACTGCCATTCTCCTGTGTCTGCTTCAGTAGTTCTAAGAACATGACCTGTGAAGTGTCTCTTTCACCCTCACATTGTTTCAAACATGCTTGAGTATAGCAGTAAGACACATATTAGTCACAGTAGTAACAGATGGCAATAAATGCAAAAACTCTCCCTGTATTTTTTTATTCTACTTCCGGAGTGTGGTACAGAAGTTAGACTGTTAGCAAAGCAAGTTCATAGCTGCAGGCTTACAGCACCACCATAAATTAACCTCTACTGAAGATGAGAAACACTGTTAGCAGATGCCTGAAAAGAATTCCAGAGAAGCCTGTGGAAGGCTGATAGTAAAAAAAAATGTTTATTTATTTACAGACTCTCAGTGGCACACCAGAACACCTGCCAAACACAGATACACATAGATAGCATGGCAGGCTAGACCAGGACAGGCATTTGTTTACTAAAATTAACAGCACTTGATAGACCTCCTTTCTGGTTCACTCTGGCTGGTCTTGCAAGATGGAAATAAAAACACAATACTGTCCTTTATAAGCCTCAAGGAGAGAGAAAGATATTAAAGATGATACTTAAAAGAACTAAAATCGATATACTACAAAAGGCTTAGGGCAAGATTAAAAGCATATCCTTGATAAGAAATCTAATCAGATAGTCCAGGAAAGCCACATAAAAAGAACATTCAGTCCAGGAAATCTACCAACAAAAGAATATTCCTTCATTTCCCAAAAAGAACTTTCCTCAGTGTTCATTTGGCCAATTTCTCAGATGCTTCAACACATGCCTTACTAGCCTCCTATTAGGTACCTGAACACTCACTATAATTTTCCTAGATTTAGGTCTTAAACAGAAAGCAACTTGATTTTACAATATGAATGTGTATTATTCATTACATAATATAAATCTCTGCCTCCTTTGCTTATTTATGATTTGAGATCACTCTTTGTCCAACAGCAATAAACACACCTATGTGAACTGGAACATGGTGAAGAAAAAAGGAAAAGTAAATTAGTGTGGCATGCTAACATAGAAAACTCAGAAAAGTTTACAGAACTTACCAGAGTTCCTTCTGCTGTTCTTGCTGCTTTGTCAGGATTGGCCCTCATTTTGACCATCCTAGGCGTTGAAAAGTGTTTGGTCAGGCAAGGCCAAACTTGAGTTGTGTCAGACCTTGCTGAGTAGGTTCTAGGGTAAACATTACCTCCTGTGTCCCTAGCTTGCAAAGACACCTTCTTCATTAGATTATTTGCATCCACCACAGCTCATGAGACAGGTCTGGCATCAAGACTGAGCTGGCAGTCAGACCTCTACTTAGACCTCCATGGTAAACAAACGTGCATGTCAAAAATCCAGAGAATTTCTTCTGCAGAACTGCATGGTGGTACATGTTGACTTGTTTTATTCTTTCTGAACCATTCCAGACACTCACAACACATAGTTTACAATCCCCTATACATTTGTTACTGCAACGCCACTGTAAAGTGTCAGAGAACATTATTCCCTCTTCTCAGATTTAAGAACCTCTGTATCATCTTTCCGCTTTTAACAGGCCATACCATATACACTCACTCCTCAAGATGCTCATGGCATTTATACCTTCTCACTCACATGAGTTGACCATTTTCCCCAAGGCAGTTATAAGAAATTAGTAGGTGAAAATCTCTTCAATCAGTTAGGATTTTGGTCAGCTGAATTTAAGCCCAGGGACAAGCCTGAATTTAGGGTAAGGCATTGCAGCAATATTACTGGAAGGTTATTACAGGCCGAGAACTGAGGAACTGCCTGTATATATTTGCCATCTTGATGCAGGAGACTTTCTGCCTTGGAAAGTGACTATCACTGCCAACAGTTTAGTGACACTACTTTTTTTGATGACTGCCACCCCCAATATTTTTGGGCAATCTCTACTTCTGAACAGAAAGATATATTATGCAAAGCCAATCTAAATGCTTCCACATGGGAACACAAAAAACATTCACAAAGTCAAAAAAGACTGTTATCTATTAAACACATTCAAATCTACAGACACACCATAAATACTATTGTCCACTGTTATTTTTTCCAATCAAAGTTTAAGTATTTTTTTCAGAAGTCTGCATTACACATATTTCAAGACATTTTATGCTTTAGGTTCAGCAAAAGATGTTAACTTTTTAACTTGTCCAGGATAAGCAAGTGCAGAAAAGTAAAACAGAATTAAAGCATAGAAGAAAACAATTATTTTTAGATATTAAAGTACTTTACAAGGGAAGAGCCAGGAATTTTGTCATGTTTTTTAAAATCAATGTTTTCCTTGTAGACTCATATCCAGTTCAAAATGTGAGAAAATAACTACTCTGCATTTAATATTCTTTGCTCATTTGAACTTGAGTTATTTTCAATATGTATCAGATAAAAAGTACCATCATGCATAGAAAGATGTTTTCCTCTAGACAGCAGCATCATGATGCCTTTCAAAATTCTGTTAAACAACTAATTATAAAGAATATACAACAAGGAGCTTACCTTTTACACCACCAAATGGACCATAAGTCATATTACAAGCAGTTCTCTGAAGATTGTGCTCATACATCAATTTAATCTGATACTGGTTCCCATGCTCCACATTCCCCTGAGTTCCTACAAAAAAAAAGGGTAAGTATTTATTAATTTGATCCACACACTGTGGAAGAAGTAAAGGGGTATGAGTGTAAACAATCTGAAAAAAATGTAACTTAATTTCTAGTGACTTTTGGGATATGTAGGCTCACACTGCTGCTTTCTGAAAGAAAAAACCACCAAGCTACAAAATTCCTAAAGGCCAGAACCAGAAATAAGGTCTCATTATACTAAACATACTATAAAGACCTCGCAAGAGGCTGAGATTTTATTATTTAAACGTATTTTTCATGTTGGATGCACCTCTAAGATCAGAAAAAAAGCCTGCTCAAAGGGGAATTCTTATGATTCTCTAGCTATCTGGTAAATATACTTTATCCAACAGCCAGCCTCAGCTGCAATAGTCTTTGCCACAAATTAAGCTGTAGCTGGTCATTAGCTACAATTTGACAAAGCTATGTTTAGGGTACACCTATCACTTGCCTTTACTTTGCCTGAAATTGAATGCAGTGGTCAGCAATGCAAAGATAAAAGACAAACATATGGTAGCAAAAATATTTTTGTGATATACATCACATTCTCTGAAAATGTCTGCATGGATTTTAACTTCCTGTTTCCTTCAGGGAATGAGCAGAAATTAAAAGTCTTTCTAAATAAACTAAAGTTCCTCTTCCAAGAATCAAGTTCTTCCTGAACACCATGGAGAAAGTAAACTTCATTGCATAAAGTAATACTTAAGGACTAATATTAGCAAGGAAAAAAAATAAACCAAAACTTTTGAGAACAGTCACACACATCAGCTGGGAAAAAGGTGTTTTGTGCTAAATCCTACCACAGCTTTAATTATACAAAGATTATTCCAACAACAACTTAAGCAATATTCTATGAAAGACTTGCAGCTTATGCTAACCTTTTAGGCAATTTCTCCAATCAAATCAAACATAGTTTTTAAGCAATTACACCTAAAGCAGGCCCACATTAGGGAAAAGACTGGAATAGACATGAGGGGAAAGGCCCTGGTTGACTAGTAACCAGATAATCAGCAGTTAGAAAGTAGCCAGTCTGTGTACAATGACTGTAATACAATACCAAGGCCATACTTGAGTCAGCCCTGAAGGTGCTTTTATTTGTCAGAGAAGCAGGATAGTGATTTTATTATGAATAACAGATATGGTAACATGTACAAAGCAAGTAAAGATTCCACTTTAAGAAAGCATAATTTTCCTTAAAAGCACAAAGAAATAATGATAGTTATTTCTCAAAGGAGCTTGTTTGAGAGTACCCACTCAGATCACAGAAATTACCATTAAAGTATAAATGTTTACAGATTAGTATGAAAAGTCTATTAAGGCGTTGCAAAATATTACTTTTATTATTACTTAGCTGCTTAAGCCATGTAGACCAAACAGCATATTATAACTACTAAAGACTTCTAGACTTACTGGGTGCTGCTAATGCAAATTTTAAAATAAATTGTTTTAATAAAAATTGTACTCGTAGGCTGCAGTCCTAAGGCATAAACACTATTACAGCAAATGGAAACCATGAAGACTGCAGTACTTCTCAAAGAATCCCTCCTCAGCAAAGATCACTTTCACAGGTGTTTCCAGATAGGCAAAGAGAATCTAAAAAGAGAGCACATTTTTGTAATCTTATCTGACCACAGGGCTGTAAATAGGAAGCAAGCTGCTCCTAGAAGAAAAGCATGCTCTTGTAACAAAAGGAACCACAGAGTGTGTCCCTGCATGGAGAAAATTAACAATGCCATGTTGTCTATTGAATTTTGAAGATGGGTGTACCATTAATCGACTGTTAAATCTGTGCTTTGCCCTCAGCATATGGAAGAAAAAAATCAGTGCATAGAATATGTATTTCGCATCTTGGCTCTTCACATACACAGAGAATACATCATATAGAATTTCCAGCCAAAGGAAGTAGAAGAAAGCGGATTTAAGAGAAAACATTACAACATTCTTACCAGTATTAACCTCCTGTCTTCTCATGGGCTATCTTACCAATGTTCTGGCTTTCTAAAAAATTATCTGGACTTCTGAGTTCAGAAAGAATTGTAATTGTTTCTTTCTAAAGAGCTAAGCAGGTTGGCATTATACAACCATTTGTTCATTAGCATTTTGAACAATAACACCAATTCATAAAACCATAATGAGAACTAATTGCTCACAATCACTGCTAACCACAGACCATCACAGACATCACAGCATCTCAGGCATGGAGCAGACCAGCAAACCTCTGCTAAACCTAATTACTAATGTTTCCTCCTACACAGGCTTGAGTGAAAGAACATGACTGCAGATCTTCAGAGATGATGAGCAAACACTGTATATACCAAGTTTAACATTAACCTAATCCAAACTTTAGAATACACTTAAAATCACTGGAAAGCTTGGATCTGTAAACTAACCTGAAACAGCATACACACAGAGTTTTCGGCAATGCAACACAGCTAGATGAAGTCCTTCAGTACCACTGTAAAGAAGGGTGTAAAAAACATTATTTTCAGATAAATTCAAGTAAAATTCATACAGGATAAAATTCAAGTAACATGTTGAAATTGCTGTCACATGTGAGCCAAATGCAGAGGTTTGGGTGTTAGATATTAGCATAAAAACTCAGAAGTACTGATCTTCCTAAATTCATGCTGAAGTGTTTAGAGTTAATTTCAAAATCAAAATTAATCCTTTATGAACATTTTTTCAGATTCCAATATGAAGAGCAACCCAGATATTTTCCCAGTTTAGTCTGAACCTCATTTGAAACAAGGTGCTGTTAATCCTTCTTGGAGGGATGATATGAGGATCATCCCTCCAAACAAGCATATTCAGCAATCACAGACACTACCTTTTTTTTAATTCACATTTGTATGAGCTGCATGGAACCTTCAAACCCTCACATTCTTCTTCCCCCAAACCCAAGTAGCATTTCCAGCACAGAAAGTATTTGTGCTGCAACCATAGAAAATGTTTTAGCTCATTTCACACAGTAAGGCATTATCATTCTTGCACAGGGTCACTCTGGGAGTACTTGACCCTTTGGTCTCAGAGCCCTAATCTTTCCCATGGTTAGTACTTCCATTTTTTAAATAAAGTTCATGCTTCAGTATTAGAAGTTAATTTCAAAATTAAAATTAATCCTTTAAGAATTAATTTCTAAAATAAAGTTCTCCTAAGTAGATTCTCTTACAGCCAATTAACTATAAGGTGTTTTCCTCAGAGTCACAGTATCTCTACCTGGCCACTTATTTCCACTAAATTCATTGGAATTAAGGATCTTCTATCCTCTATCAAACAGGAAACAAATGGCCAGTATTACATCTTAGATCATAACAAGTTAGCCACATACTCTTAACACCTTACAAGATAACTTTCAATGTATAGTTTTTCCTGTTCTACATACTTCTAAAAAATTGCATGCGGGAGATTATCCTCTATATATACCTTAAGTGAAAATTCTCTCATATCAAGATGAATCAAGCAGCAGATAAATGCATATTATTGGATTCATAGATGTGATTAATAGTTGTCCATCTAGAAACTGAAAACTCACCCTCCAAAACAAAGGAAGGAAATCACATCTAAGACTTAAATAAACAGCACCATAACCTGCCATTTACTTACGAAACAAATTTTCCTACTTCCACCTGCAATATTGGTTCTCGCAACTGCACTTCCAAGAGTAGGTCTTCGGGTTGTACTTCGTCTCCAGGTTTCACAGGATGTGGATTAAAGATTCGGAGATATCCCTTATAACTGCCCACAATAACTTTATCTAAAAAACAAACAAACAAAAACAACATGTAGGATACTACACAGTACAATAGTACATGTGGAATTCAATTTGCTGCAGAGTGCTTCAAATAATACCCTAAAAAGAAAGAATAGGTTGACGTGATTCAATTAATGTTCATTATGCTCTGTCTTCTAAATTGCTAAAGTTTAACTTTAGCAATTGCATTTTTTGCAGATACATGAATATCTGTCAGCACCAGTGATGGTAGCAATAGGGTTGAGTGTTTATGGGTAAGAATCAGGGAGAAGGCCAATGAGGCAGGTATCATGGTGGGAGTCTGTTACAGACCACCCAAAAAGGACAAAGAGGCAATGAATATTCTATAAGCAGCTTGAAGAAGTCTCACAATCACCAGCCCTTGCTCTTGTGGAGGACTTCAACTTACCAGATGTCTGCTGAAAATATAACAGAGCAGAGAGGAACTGTCTAGGAGATTCTTGGAGTGTACGAAAGATAACTGCCTGACACAACCGGTGAAGGAGCCAACTAGGGAAGGTGCCCCACTGGATTTGTTGTTTGTGAACAGAGAAGGATTTGTAGGTTATATGATGGTTGGAGGCGGTAGTGGGCACAGCAATCACAAAATTTTATTTTCAATTCTTAGAGAAGGAAGGAAGGGGGACAGCAGAAGGGCTGTCATAGGCTTCCTGAGGGCATATTTTCACCCATTCAGGAGATTGGCTGACAGAGTCCCTTAGAAAGCAGTCCTGCAGGGCAAAGGGGCCCAGGAAGGCTGAACATTTGTAACAAAGGAAATCTTAAAAGGTACAGGACCAGGCCATCCCCATGTGCCAAAAGACAAGTTTGCAGGGAAGAACACCATCCTGCCTGAACAGAGCTTTGGCTGGAACTCAGGAAAAAGAGGAGATATGACCTCTGGAAGAAGGGGCAGCTGAATCAGGGGGCTGCAAGGATGTTGCGAGGTTATGCAGGAAGAAAATTAGAAGGGGCAAAACCCAACTAGAACTTAATCTAGCTACTGCCATAGAAGACAATAAAAACATTTCTATCAATACATCAGCAACAGAAGGAAGACCCAGGAGAATCTCCATTCTTATGGGACATGGGGGGAAACATAGTGATAAAGGATAAGGAAAAGGCTGAGGTACTTAGTGTTGCCTTTGGCTTAGTCTTCAACAGAACAACAGTAGTTCTCTGGGTACCCAGCTTCCTGAGCTGGAAAACAGGAACAGGGAGCAGAATGAGGTTCCCATAATGCAAGGGGAAATGGGCAACATACTGCTACACCACTTAGACACAAACACAAGTCTATGGGGCAAGATGGGATCCACCCAGGAACACTGAGAGAGTTAGTGGAAGTGCTCACCAAGCTACTCCCTGTTATTTATCATCAGTCCTGACTCACCAGGGAGCTCCCAGTTGACTGGAAGTTAGCAAATGTGATGCCCATCTACAAGAAGGGCCAGAAGGAGGATCTGGAGAACTACAGGCCAGTCAGCCTGACCTCAGTGCCAGGAAAGTCATGGAGCATATCATCTTGAGTGCCATCATGCAACTTGTATGCATGGGATGCAGGGGATCGGACCCAGCCAGTAGGGGTTTATGAAGGGCAGGTTCTGTTTGGCCAACTTATCTCCTTCTGTGACAAAGTGACCAGCTTAGTGGACAGGGGACATATTGTGGATGTTGTTTACCTAGACTTCAGTAAACCTTTGACAGCATTTCCCACAGCATTTGCCTGGAGAAACTGGGTGGTCAGGGCTTGGACATGTGCATTGTTCACTGGGCAAAATTTGGGTGGGTGGCTGAGCCCAGAGAGTGGTGGTGAACTGACTTACACCCAGATGGCGACTGGTCACAAGTGACATTCCCCAGAGCTCAGTACTGGGGCCAGTCCTGTTTATTGTCTTTATCAATGACCTGGATGAGGGGATCCAGTGCACCCTCAGTAAGTTTGCTGACGACACGAAGTTGGGTGGGATGGTTGATCTGCTAGAGGGTCGGATGGCTCTGTAGCAGGATCTGGACAGGCTGGAGCAATGGGTCAAGGCCAATCATATGAGGTCCAACAAGGCCAAGTGCCAGATCATTCACTTCAGTCACAACAACCCCATGCAACACAACAGGCTTGGGGAACAGTTGCAGGAAAGCTGCCCAACAGAACAGTACCTGCGGTGACGGCCGACAGCAGCTGGAAAATGAGCCAGCATGTGCCCAGGCAGCCAAGAAGGCCAATGGCATCCTGGCCTGTATCAGAATGTGTGTGGCCAGAGAAGTATTGCCCCCCTGTATTCAGCACTGGTGAGATTGCACCTCAAATACTGTATTCAGTTTGGGGCCCCTCGCTACAAGAAAGTCATGGAGGTGGTGGAGCATGGCCAGAGAAGGGCAACAAAGCCAGCGAAGGGCTTAGACGTGCACCAGGGGATGTAAAACCTAGATGGGATACTAGGAAAAATTTCACCAAAAGGATTGTGAAGCATTGGAAGAGACTGCCATGGGAACTGTTTGAATCACCATCCCTGGTGGTATTTAAAAGACGTGTAGACGTGGTGCTCAAGGACATGGTTTAGTAGTGAACACAGAGTGTTAGCTGTTGGACTCAATCATCTTAAAGGTCTTTTCCAATCTAAATGACTCTAATGAATTTCTACTGAAAAAGGCTGTACACCAAATCAGTAACAGCTCAACTTTATTCAAATTGTCCTGAAAAGGGAGAGTCTTACATTAAAATAATTTTCGAAGAGTATGGCAGGAATGAAATCAAACTCAAGTACCTCTACTGGGCAAAAACAAAGTTCCAAGGTGAGCATGATATCATAAAGATCCCAATAATTTATTAATTTTTAAAAAATACACACACAAAAACTCTCCCTGACAGCAAAGATCATTTCACATTATTAATGACTACACAGAAAAGTAGGGTTTACTCAAGCAGCGTCACTTATTTCAATCGTCACTTATTTTGCAGACCAAAAGGGCTGTTCATTTGTTTTTCTAAATTCTTAACTTTTTAGCTCTCACCTTCCTTTTTTTTCTCCCCTTAGGTTGTTATAAGTCACAATGTGTTTGCTCCCATGACTAACTGAAAATTCTTTATTTTAAAGATATCTACCATTGAGGGAATAAGACATAAGAAAAGTTACTAGAGAACACAAGCAAGAATTAACATGTTGAGCAACATACAAATATAAAAAGACAGAGAGCACTGAATTTGTCTTCTTAAGCCTACAAGGACACATTAAAGATAGCAGACCTAAAACTAACCAGCCAACTAGCCTGGCTAACAAGCTTTCAGCATGCATAGGTCAAAGCAAACTTACAGCAGTGTGGCTTAAAAGCCAGCAATTTCAAGTCTAAATTTACCTTGTCCACTGCCACTATTATCAACATCAGCAACACATAGACAGCCTTGGTCAAATTCTTCCTTTTCTCCAAGTATGGTGGACCACCAGTCTCTAGCTTTAAACAAGGACATTCTTCTTTACTGAAAAGGAAACAAACTACTGTTAAAGCTTATACTAATACATGCAACTGTTTATACAAAAAACTTTTTCTTTGTCAGCAACAGCTTTCCTTAAGTATATTACACCTCTTGGTTTCATACTGCACTAGTGTGAGCTAAATAAATGCTAATTCCAGGTGTCTTGAGTTTCTGATTATATAGTTCAGAAAACAATCTCAGAAATCTTAATGTCATTAGTTAAATTATTTGTGATAGACACTGCTAGTTATATGAAGAAATGCAACAAAATAACAGACTTTTAAGAACTGTTAAATGCCTTCTGTTACAAGCACTAAGTAATAAAAAGTTTTCGAAGTCACAGAACTGAGGTCTCTTCTCTCTTACCGAGTACCAGGAAAAAAAAAAAGTTCTGATGCAAGTCTTCTGCAAGAGAAATTCTTTTTAGACGAGTAAATGGAGACATAACCAGACGACATCAAAACCTCCACCACGTAATCGCCTTGAAGATGCCCCAGTGACACGACTAAAGAACTCGGTCATACAGGGCACAAATCAGCTTTTCTGCTCCCTACCTGATGTTATTTTAAGAAGGGAGGAGGGAAGGAGCGAGGAGGAGACTAATCCCTTTGCAGGCGGCTTGACAATAACATTATCCTAGTTCAAAACTCACAGCTCCATACCTATGAACCCGGACACACTCGATCCCACAGCTCGCACAGGAGGCATGGGGCTGCCAGGCACCGGCAGCTCCAGCGGGAAGAAGGGAAAAAGACGGGATTGGGAACAAACGCAGCCTGCAAGCCCGGGCCTTTCCTCTTTAAAGGAAACCAAGTCCGGCAAACAAAAACACTTATTTTCCACCTTTTTCCCGTCGCTATGCCCGCTAGGCAACCTGCCGCCACCGAGTGCGGGCTGGCACAACCCTCCACACACACCCCCGCACTCCCTCCTGCCCTCTCAGAGTCCCTGAGCAGCACCCACAGCGCCTACACAGAGCCACGGATAGGGACACGGACGGACGAACGGACAGACAGACAGACAAACAGACACACACACACACACACAGAGATACACACATCCCCGTGGAGCGGGAGAAGGAGCCCGGCGGGGGCTTACTTGGGCGGGAGGCGACAGCTCCCTGGCACGGTGCAGTCCCGAGCCGCCCCGGAGCGGCAGCCCCGCTTCCTCACAGGAGCTCCTCACTCAGGCGCGGCCCGAGGCGAGGCACAGAGTGCAGGGCTACACGCGCATTCCCACCGCCGCCGCCATCTCCAGCATCCTCCTCTCCCCGCCGCCGGCACCAATCTCATACCCCCCCGCGCCCCGCCCAGGATGGAGCTTGGGAAATGTAGTTTGGGAAGCGGCGCCATGGGCCGTTGGGCTCTTTCATTTCGTCCTATACGGAGGGGAAGGACAAAGCAGAGAAGCATTCCTTTTGTATTTTCTGAGAGGAGGAAAAGAACCCCACAACCCTAAACACGCAGACACACGTGCTTCTTCTTCTTCAAAGCCCCTCACAGAAACCTCTTCCTCTCAAGGCGCCCAACTCCACACGCCCGTCCACCCTTTTCCTCCCCCTTTTCCCTGTGGTACGGCCGGCGAGGGGCCGGGACGGCGGAGCTCGTGCGGCGGCGGTCGTTGCCGATCCGGCGGTCGGTCAGTGGCGACCTGCCGGGGTCCGGTTCCCTCACCCACACTGAGGGCGCAGCCGCGCTTCCCCGCAGCGGCTCCCGGCGCCCCGGGAACTACTACCATGGACAGGACCGCCGTGGCCAAGATGGGAGCGGTGGCGAGCGCCAGCGTGTGCGCGCTGGTGGGCGGGGTGGTGCTGGCGCAGTACATCTTCACCATGAAGAAGAAGACGGGTAAGAAGACCAAGATCATCGAGATGGTACGTGGTAAGAGGCCGAGAGCCCCTCGGCCCCCGGACGCACGCCCTTCTTGTCCGTCTTCTCCTGCGGCCGGCGGCTCCCCACGGCCGTCCCCGCGGAGCCAGGCACATATCCCGGGGGGATGTCTGGAGGGGTAGAAGGGGGACCTTGGGCTCAGTTTGGGATTTCTGTACGGACAGGAGCTGGAGGCAGGAGCAGCTGTTCCACCTCAGCGTGACCCACTGGCACGGAAAGGGTGCGTGTGGAAAGGGTCTGCGCCGTCCTGCTCCGTCCTGTCCGGCCCATATGTACCTGTGGGATACATATCTACCCGTAGGATACATATGTACCCGTGGGTGTTGGTGGTAATTTCCAAGCCTGCTTGTAATTTGTTTAAAAGAAAAATGGACATGCACACGCACGTGTTCAACCATCTGTTGAAACTGGGAAGCACAGTCTGTTTGCAGTTACTATAAAAGGAAGATGGAGCTCGCTCTCTCTTGCTGCCCTTGTTAAACTTGTTATTTAGGAAATCGTTTAAATATCTGCTTATAAATAACTGGATCGTAAAAGGTCTTAGTTTGGGCAACGTGCTGATTATGTGGAAGTCCTTCAAATTTTGTGATTTGGACACCACCGTACCGAAGAACTGAACTGAAATAGTCGAGGCACTTGCTGTTAGCTAATGGCTATTTTGTGATCTCCCCTGATGAATTTTACTGAAAGGTCTGATGAATTTTTGTAATTACACGTGGAAGCAGATTTCAGTAAGAGCTAGGATTCTGTATGTAAATTGTGAGCTGCCTAAGTACTCACTTGGCCACGCATTGCCATGCTTGCCAGTGGAATTCATGCCGTGCAGTTTGTGATAAAGTGGGTCTAAAGAATTCTACTGTGGGTTTTTGCTAATCGTAGGCATCACTTACTGTTGAAAAAAATTTTCTAGTCATCAGTCATGTCATCTGACAATTTGGAGGGGGGTGCTTTGCTTTTTAGTTTCTCCAAGTCCACTTCCAACAGCTTGTGGGAGAGCAGAAAGTTTGGATTGCCACTTTAGAGAGGTTTTAGATCTATTTCTGTGAAAGGGCTTTGGACTCTATAGTAGGATTTTACAAAACTCATTTGAAAATTTACGGTGGCATAACACTGGTTAACTATAAATTTTATTTTATTTTTTTAATTCTAGTACTCTAATACCAGAACTTACTTGTGAGTTATGTGGACAATAAAAGAACAACATCTAAAAGCTTGATGATATGAAAGGCAAATCCAATAGTTTCACTAACTCCTGCTCATAATACCTGATTTGAGCTGTAGTTCAGAAAGTACCTAATAATTGCTAAAAGGTATTTATATTAACTTTCGTACAATGTTTAAGAGGTGTTTTGGCTGGGAAGACTTGAATTTTGCCAAGATTTTGCCTTTGGTAAGGGAAAAAATCATTACATCAATGCTAAATTGATTTCTGGTAAGTGATTTTCTTAAGTACATACTTCAGATGACATTTTCAGAGCTATGTTCTTGGACACAAACCTATGATCCTAAGTAGATATTTCCAAAATTCCACTTTTATGGTTAGAGCTTTTCTCAGCTTTAAATTGCAAGGAAAAAATAAGCTTGTTGAAAGCATGTCCAATTTCTCATGCAGAAACATTTTATCAGTTGGATGCAACACGTTCATACTCAGAGAGTGAGCATTTCAGCTGATATTCAGGTTGGCTGCTTCCTCAGCTAGTTCCTTAGTTCTAACGATGCAAGTCTTCTTTCTTAAGTAGTATTTTCAGTGGACACATCTATTCGCTCTGCAATTTCTTTGAAATAAGTGAAATAGTTATCTAAACTTCATACCAAGGAGTTGAGTTTGTCAAGTATGGGCAAAAATGTGTACATGCGTTTTACTTGAATATGCTGCATTCTGAAGAACTTTCTGAAATAGTTTTATCCACCAATGTAGATTTGATTCAATGTTTGTCATTTACAAGACACTGTATCGGTTTTGTTTTATGACAAGAGAGACCTTTCTTTGAGCTGTGGGGGAGAAGATGCTGTTTTCCAGTCTGTAACTTAGTGTAAGTTAGGATGGTGGTGAGGAACAACACTGCTTTATTGAAATGTATTTTTTCCAATGCCAGGCTGGTCTTCTGTGTTAAATTAAAATTATGGGATCGTTTTTGTATTTCAGCAGATTTTTTTGCTTCAAATTTTCTTTGGGGACAATTACACTTTAGTTTTATATCCACATTAGACTCAGAATTACCTTCATGTATAACTTTTATCAAAAGCAGTAGGGAGCAGGCCTATTTACACCTTAGTTATGTGAATGAAATATTCTTTTATTATAATTAGCTACAGCAGGTTTTTTTTCTTTGTCAAAATAAGATTAGATGAATATAAAACCCAAGTGTAAGTGAAAAAAAAATACAACTGTCTTTAAGTGCTAAAAAGACTGGGACTTTTACAAATCAAATGGAACATCTATAACACAAGTTAATATCAAGGATTATGATGCCAAGAATGTTTAATGTGAAGAAAAGTGGAAAGGATTCTCAAGCATTGTGGGAAAGGGTAACCCTCTTTCCTTGTTGAATAATGAAATCAAGTAATTCTTAAATATCTAGCTCACATTTCAGTAGATGAATTCCTTAGCACACCAGTTATCCTGGTACACAAATTTAAGCTTAATGAAGACACCTTAAAATTACTCCATCTTATTTGATAGAAAAGGTTTAAATTTGTAATTAAAGTGTTAATATTGTGTCTTCATCGACCATGTGTAGTTTGGGAACAGGGAGTTTCCCTTAGGCACTTGTCAATGTAGACAGAGTTACTTCAGCTCCACTTCTGAAGTAGCAGAGGCATTAATAGTAATGTTCACATGAAGCTTCACTCTGTGTGGCAAGAAACAACCATCTCCCAAAGCCTTCTGTTATTACTTTTCACAGCCACGTTGCCAATTCTGTGAAACTGTGTGTTTCTACAGTCAGGTGAAAGCAAAAGTTAGCCACAATGTTGCTAAGTTTAATTTAAAGGATGGTTAATAATTCATAGATTCTCAGAGTAACTTTTTAGAAAATGTTTCCCGTCTATTTTAGGAAGAGATCAAATATTATAGTAACATTCAGTCTTTTGGATTTTTCAGGCCAGAGACAAGTTTGCAATTAAGTTGTGGATTCCTGTACAGCAAATAGTTGTATTGCCAATAGACTTCAACCTTTTATGAGCTCAGCAGAAAACAGGTGTTCACAAAGTAGAGCGAAAAACATTGCCTAAATCTTTCAAAACACTCACTTGTAAGCAGTAGCCCATGTTAATTAAAATAGTTAACATAAGAAAAACTTCTTAGAGGAGTAACGGTATTTTTTGTTGTCTGTTTAATAAACAAACTTGTTGAAATCTTGGGGGTTTTTTCAGCAGTTTATTCCTCACTCTTCGGTTTTGGAGTTTTTTATGGTATTTTTTTTATTAGGATAAGAAACATAATAGAGCTGTTTGAAAACAGAATAGCAAAATACCTTAAACTGCGACTTCCTCTCTCACCTTTGTTTTCCAGAAAACTGGGCAAAGGGGTAGTTACATTTGTCTATTTCTCCAATCTGCCCCTCAAGGAAGATGCGTAATTACATGGAAAAGAGACTTTGTATCCAAGTGTAGCAACCACAAATTAACTTCAAAGCAGTTTCTTAGTTTACAGGAAACATTTCAACCCGTCAACTCTCTGGACAGTGTACCTTTTTTTGTGTTAGAGAAGGAAAGAAATGCACGAATTTTTGCAGTGTTAGAGTTTACCTGGAGAGAAATAAGGAGTGAATAAGAAGCAAGGTAACTGATTTGTCTATTTCCCTAAGAAATAAAGAAACGTATTCTGTGAGTCTGACTTTAGAGGGTTTATGGGGGAGGGAGGGATGTATTTTTTCAATTATTATTATTTTCTTTTACCTGGCAGTCTCTAGTGAGACTGGGTTCTTGTTTTATGGGGCATAAGAGCATTTGTGCCACAGATGAAGGTACAACTGGCAGCAATCGCAATCACACAGCACTTCTTTATTCTTGTCTTGTTGCTGGTAGCTAGTTGTTATAGTAACTGTGACGTTACTCTGGCAGGTTGACGTCCCAGCGGAGTATAAAGCAGAGGAGTATGTAATGTGTAGTATACATATTCAGGAACCTAATTGGTTGGCATTTGCAACTCCTTTATATGTACTTATGCCTATACAAAGCTGAAGAAGGGTTTGAGTCTGAGTAAACTGGAATCACTAAAAGGGGAATGGAAGGAAAATGGACTCCCTTTAATGATACCTCTGCAGGACATTGTCACTGTCTGGATGTGCTTGAGAGCTATGCAGTGATATGATCCATGTGGGAATAATACCGTTCAAAAAGAATGGTGCTGTGATATATGAACCTAAGTAGTGAAAAATGAAAGAACTGCTGAGACCTAATACCACTGCTACCTGTTAACATGTGACTGAGAGCCCTTACATTACTAGAGTATTAGAATAATTTTTAGAATATTGTTAACATTTTAAAACCAAGTTAAATTTGACATGAGTACTGGAGATGCCATATAACTATTTCTATAAACCTTGGTTTTTGTTTAGACTGTATTCCGCAGTAGAAAAATCAATTGACAGTGATAGACATCAATTACTAAAACAAGGTTGGTTTGCCCACAGGCTGTTTGCAGAGATAATGATAGTATATGCCACCTAGATAATGCATAGTATCAGGCTGCCTAATGTAAACCACTGTGCATCATATAAATCATCTAGAATGTGGCTTGTAAAGCAAGTTTTCACAAGGCAGGAAAAAACCTAAGGACAATACATGTTGATTGCAACTTGGATACTAGTAATAGTTTTTCATTCTCACTGTAAACTAATTCAGTGGGAAATTTAAGAAATTTGGATCCCAGGACAATAAAAATCAACTGAACTCCATTTTTCCTCCTCTCACTGTCAAAAACGTCTACTATACAGATTATGTACCTACTGATATTCCACTTCATTTAGTATAGTTAGCTGATCCTACATTGAAGCTATATGTTTCAGGAGCAGGTTTTAATTTTCTGAAATTGCTTCTGCCTGTGTTGGGTTTTTTTTTTTAATTCAGTAGGTCTTGAAACCTACATTCTTACAAGGGATGGTATGGGAAGATTAATTGAATCTATAATTCTGCATTAGTTTCTTTAGAACTCATTTACCCAAGTTACAAGACTTATCAAAAACATTCTGATGATCTATACCTGAAAACTGAGCTCCAAGTAGTCAATGTAGACATATCAGGATACAATATAGGTTTTAAGTATAGGCTCAGAAGAGCTTGTTTGCTGCTTTCTTTTATCTTTTGTATCAAGTCTTTCTCCAAGACAGAAGAGCAATCTTTCAATTACTGATTCTGCTCTGGAATATATTTACCTTTTAATAAATGCTTGGTATGTGTTAAGTTATATTTTTAAGTGATTTTTCTCCTGTTTGTGATAACTCATTTTTACCCGTTGAGCTATGATGGCATCTGTTCTATTAAACTCTTTTTATTGGTCTTTTTAAGACCAATAGCAAATACTGCGAGTCTTAAACATGTTACTTTTAACTGTCAAACAATATAAGCAGTAATAAGGGGTTTTTTAGTTTTTAGTCTGAATACACATTGCAAATCTGTTCATATTATGAATTAGTCACATAGCATTCCAATCATACCGTTCAGTCTTGAGTTAACAAGAACTACCAGCTTTTGTAAAAAGTATGTAAATTGATCAATATAAGCATTGAAGAGACCCAAGGTATGGACCCATGCATTAATAAGTAGGAGAATACTACCCGTGAATTCAATAGCAATGGACGTGTAAATGTAAAAACATCACAATTTTTGTAAGTCTGGAAACTTGCAAAATGCCTGAACTTTTGAACTTCTTTCTTAAAAAAGAAAAAAAAAAAACCACAAACAAAAAAACACACAAAAAAAAACCCACCACAGCTTCCTTTTACCTTTTATTTTCACTTGCATGAATTACATAATATATGCAAAATACATATTCTTTTCTGTGTTGGCTAGTTCCAATTTACAGTAATAGCCTTCGAGCTATCAGCCTGCATTCTTCCCTCCATGAGTGTGTACACAGGTGTATTTTGTGCAAGTAAACAACAGTGTACTCTTCACCTACTACGAAGGGTTATTACTGGAGAGAGCTTAAGGAAAAGCACGAGAAGAGAAGCAGGCTGTTAGCTTTTATTGCTGTATTTTGGTGCGTTTGTCCGGGGGTAATTAATTTTCACGGTGTAAGTTTTGGCTGGTTGAGCTGCACCAGACGGCTCTGAGCAGCAGGTGGCGCTGGCGCGAACCGTGTCTGGGGCGGTGCACGCTGCTTTGGAAGGAACCTGTCCCTTAAGGAATCTTGGCCCACAGCGAGTGGCTTTTCTCGGCCACTACCCCGCTGCGGTCAGACACGTACAGCTGAACTGCTCCTGCTGCACAGGGGCCCAGAGCAGCAGCCACGTCTGTGCTGCCTGCCAGAGGCTCAGCGCTGAAATTAAGCTAAGCACAACTGAGATGCAGGAATACCCCACAACTATTCTTCCTGGCTTCCTTTCCTAACCGCTGTGCAGGAACAGAAGGCCAGATAAGACTGGGCAAGAGAGTCGTTTATATTGTCGTGGAGGGTGTGTAAAATAAAAGTTAGGGCATGAAGTCTAACCAGCCTTCTTGCAGTCACGGTACTGTGCAGCAGCAGTTGATCTGCAGCAACTGCTTCTTCCTGGGGCACAGTCTTCATACAGCTCTTGACCAGTTGCTGGATGTCACTCTCTTTCTCCCATCCAAAAGCCATCAATCACTAGGGATCAGCTGCTGAAAAACATCAGAGAATTTACGATTGCAGTAGGCAAATTTTTAGTTCAATGTCTATCATGCAGCAGCTTGACTGGCAGTGTCCCATTAAGTTGGAATCTGTGACTGTTTTGTTAGTCAACTCTATGGTAAGTTATTTGTGTGGAGCTTCTGACTGTTCAAGAAAAAAAAAATCAGTGCTCATTAAAAGTCCGCAGAATTTTTTTAATTTGGGTAATCATCAAGAGTGCTTTATATGAATGCCAAAAAAAAAAAAAAAAAAAGAAAAGGCATTTTTGAGTACAAGTGGACATATGTTTAAGGCTGCAGCACACAGGTCAAAGAAGACACCATTTCTGGTTTAAATACCAGAAGAAACTATATTATTTTCATTCATTAATGCCACAGAAGAATAGATAATTGCACTGACTTACCTCAGAAATAATTACAAAAATAATTTTAAATAACATTTCTCTAAGTTATAGAAATAATACCTATTGCTAGAATGAAATGTGGCTTCTACTTTCATATCTATCAATCTTTTTTTAAAATACTTATTTATTTAATTTGTTGCTTTATTTTATTTTTAAAGGGCTGGGCAAAGCCCAGACTTGGACACTGAAGATTCATTAAGTGTCTGAATACAGACTTTCAGATTTCCTGAGCTGTGTTTGCCACCAAGAAAATTCCTGTTCAAATGTACTTGTTCTTACTTGTTTCCCACTCGTTAACTGTAATTTCCTTCCTGCACCGTTATATAAAGATCTGTTTGTCTGCTCTGCAAATTGGATCACTGAAATAATCCGAATTTATTTGTGGTTTAGTTTTTTTTACCTAGGAGTTGTTTTGCTCCACCTTAATCTGACAGAATGAATACCACTGAAATGTTCCATTAACCTTATTCCGTTAAAGTTTTCCCTCTTTGTCAGAAACTTACTAGTTATCGGACTAAAAATGTAAATTTTTTCACTCAGCAGCTATTAACGCAACACTTACTATTATCAGCTGCATTTGCCTTTGCAACAAGTATCGCTGATGGTTAAGCCTCAGTTTGGTCTGCGTGTTCCCATGCAAAAATTGTACGTGAAACTGAAGGGTAGGAATTAGCCCAAAACAGTAGCAATATTGGTACTTTAGCAATAGTAGAGTGCAAAGAATAGTAGTGGTAGTATTATTACCAGGTGGTTTTGAATAGTTCCAGAAGGAAAGTACACAGAAATACGAGAAATAAGGAGCACCTAAGTGCATCTTTGAATGGATCCAGCAGTGAGAAACACTCATAAAGTGATGAGACGTGGAGTCAGAACAATCCTTCACACCTCAAATCATGACGCGTCTGCCTGTTACCTTTAAGAGGAGTGTTTGGTAGCTGTATTTCATCTTTAAATGTAATGGATTTTTTTTTTCAAGAACTTTAAAAAAGGGTTTGTAGTCAAAGAGGATCTAACAGTTAAAAACGTCATTAGTCTCAATGTGTAATTTAATTGGAATATTATATTAGCACTACATTCTCACATCAGAATTGTAGTGTCTGGTGTATTGTAGATTAAACTTTGTCCTGCTGACTTTGCTTTCAAACTGAGTCCCACAACTCCACTATTCAAGGGTCAGAGTTTATTTGATCTAGATACAACATTCTTAGGCTTAGTGAAAAAAAATCTAAGCAGATTTTTTTTTTTCTTAGAAGCAGATAAGAGGAGAAGAGAATCAGCAGCAACTGCTTCAGTCCAACCTTGGCCTTAATGCAAATTCTATTCTAGATAGTGTTACACGGGAAGCTTCTAGGGAAACAAGCATTTAAGTTCTTTCAATGCATATGCATGTAGATATATACAGGATATTTAATTATAAAAAGAATACATGCAAATGTACACTTTGGGGAGAAAATAGTATAGCTCATCAAAAGTACCTTATTATGCAAGGTGAGCTTTTGCATACCTGATAGCTAATTAAGAATTTGTAAATATACCACAGTATATTTACATACTGCCAGTTCTTAGAATTCTACACTGTTTGCCTAGGTATTTTGAAGAAAGATTATTTGTATCAGCAGCCTCACTTGTAAGCATTCTCTAAGAAAGCGTTAGATTCTGTATAATATGAGAGGGAAATGGATCTTTCAGATAGGCAGGCTCCAACACAGTCCATAGCAGTATTAAAGGAAAATGAGTACCACTCAAATTTAAAAATTCTTATTTGTCAAAAATGATTTTTCTGTATCTGTGTTCTCAGAAGAACTGGCAAGAAAAAGATAGGATGGAGTTAAAACTAAGATACTTGTGATTAAACTGAAACACTGTCATGAAAAGCAAATGATTCTCCCTGTGATCACATGTTACAAACAGGGAGTGTTGACTTGCCTTCCATGAAAAGTCTTACCTGTTACAGATAGAATCATCTGTCTTGCAGCGCTCTATAGCAGAGGCCCAAAACAGCATAGCAAAGGGTGGGTTGTCGTGAATGTTTTTCCTAGAATGATTTCTCTGCCTGCAGCAGCTTGTATTTCAGAGACAGTATCTGTAATTTAAGATGAGCTTTTTTTCATGTTATTACCCAGTACTATTTTAAGGCTGTGTAAATTCACAGTGTCACCAAAAAGGAATTCCACATTTTACTACTTCACCTAATTGTGTGACTTGTAGCTAATTCCTTTGATTTGTTTTGAGTCTACCTCCTCTTAATTTTAGTTGATGACCTCTACCTCTGACACTGGAAGAGACAGTGAACAATCTTTCCCTATTAACCTTTTCTAAGCCACTCTGTAATTTCCAGTTTAAGGAATTCTATTGATATTCAGTTGTTCATCGTGTGAATCTTTTCTCATGGCTCACTCATACTGCTCTTCTCAGGACCTTTTCCAGTTCTAGTCTATTCCCTGTAAGGTACAGAAACTAAAACTGGTTTTGGTATTTAAGCTGCAAGTTCATAATGGATTTACAAAGATTTTATCGAGAAAGCACTGGTAAGAATAGGCATCAGTGAAATGTATGTATGAAGGCCAAGAAAAAAGCCTCCATTTTTCTTCTGCCCAGCAATGAAAGAGTGTCACAATCTTGATTTCTTCTTTCAATCCTGATGCTTTAGAAGCTATTTTTTAAATTTAAGTGTAATATGATAAATTTTATTGATCTGAACTTGCTTACATGTGGATTTCTTTTATTTTCTTTTTTTTTTCCCCCAAGGGCAGGA
Organism: Corvus kubaryi; assembly: GCF_017639235.1. Lineage (NCBI taxonomy): Eukaryota > Metazoa > Chordata > Aves > Passeriformes > Corvidae > Corvus > Corvus kubaryi. The sequence goes on from NW_024581137.1 coordinate 13,128,952, forward strand.
GAGAAACAATGAAGATAAAAAACCCCATCATACTGAATTTGGCTAGATAGGTGTGGTGTTTCCAAGATACTCACTAGAACTGACTGAAGATCTCTTGATCATTTCCAGATAATCAATGATAACTAAACAATAGATAACTGGTTTTTTAGCCTGCCAGTTACAAAGGTTAATTCTCTCCACAGTGAAAGACTGGGAACTCAGCACAGAGATGAAGTGATTCCCCTAACATACAATCAGAGAAAGAGGATGCCTATCCTGAGCTGTATTCATTCATCCCAGAACGTACAGAACTGTATGTTTTGTATCTCCTGTGTTCTCTCAGACTAAATTCTTGCCTGAACTAGTAATTGTCAGACCCTATTTACTATTAGTTCTTCATATTCTTGGAAGATTCAAAATGTCTGTTGATTTATCACCAGTAGAAATCTCTATAGAGTGATTTTGTAAGCACAAGAGGAAGCTGCATAAGGGACAATGATGCTGCAATATCTTTTATTCTCTCATCAGAGAGATGTATTAAATACAAGAAGAATAAATGCTTAAGGAGTTGTTTTAGTGTGTGTGTTGACACTAGTAAGTTTGTGTTCAATACAGCCATGAATGGTCAGACTATTAGATGATCACCGGTTTTCTCATGAACTGTAAAGAAAGATGGATCTCTGATCACATCCAGAAAATCTCTATTTAAAAAGTTGTTAAATATATCCTGTGATACCATTCAGGTTAATACCTTCACCTTCTTAGCATGTCTCTTCTCTGGATTTACTACAGTTTAATGGATTCAGTCTTTATCTTAGAACTTTTCCATAACATGCTGTTCAAACTCTTTCTTTTTAGAATGCTTACACTCCTCACAAGTCATCTCTATGATAGACATAGACTTTCATATACAAATCGTAGTTCTGTATTGCATCATACCAACTGTAAATATGGCTAACGTAGATTTTTACATTAAACCTGCACTGCAGAGATAAGTGGTATCCAAAATTCCTGCAAGGCAACCTTCTAAACCTTTATGTACCCCAGCTTCATCAAACTGACCATTGATCTTACTTTCCTTGTAATTGTCACAGATATTCTATATCCAGCTATTCCTGGAACCATTATGCTGCTCATTAACTCAGTTCACTAGGGCATGAATAATAATCATGTTTGAATACAGCTGGGTTGTATTGATTCCTTTCTTCTGCTTGGTCTTGGTACTTGAGTACCAAGGTTCAGATACCTTTCCGTGTCTCATGAGCTTATATCAAGTAGGCTGCTTTGGAAAATATGTACTAAGTAAACTTATTACAAAAGCAAAATTAGACAACAAATACAGTTCTTTAATGTTTAAAATTGATCCCTACAATAAAGCAAGGTATTGCTCAAGTAAAGTTGAGTAACGTACTAAATATATGGGGATATATTCAAAAGTTGTTCAGTTGTGGTAGGGTCACTAAACAGGAATAAAATTTAGTAAGCTCATAAAAAGACACTAGCTAATGTTTACATTGAAGACAGGATTCAATCACCTCTAAATTTTGTAGTAAATATTCTAATGAGCTATGACCTCTTTCTCAATCTTTAAAAGTTTATGTCAGTTTAGTTGAAGTAGTCAATTTATTATTTTAAAAAAAGGTTCAGCTTACTTGCTTAGGCAGTTTACCTGTGCTGTGTTAATGTCTTTCCACAAATGGATGCAACTTAGGTCAGGGGTGTGTAAGGACTGGTAGAACCAGTTTTTCTTTGCTTTAGACTGAAACTTGCAGTGCTTCATATTCAAGAGCATCCTCTACAAACCAAGTTCACCTAACACACAAGCATATAAAGTTGAACCTTTTCCCAGTCTTATATAAGTGATAAATCATCTAGTGTTTTCATGTTGTTCATTTTTCCTCTCTCTCTTTTTCTGCGTAGAATATTCTGTAGTCAAGATATGGCCCTCAGCCAAAGAGAAAAGGTTAAAATAGAACCTATCTGTTGAAATAACTACACCTCTTCAGTTCATGGCTCTTAAAATATATTTGAATGACCTTCCACATTTCGAGAGTACAAATGTCATGCTGGAGTTTATTTATCTCTCTTTAAAAAATAAGTGTTAATTTTAATTCCTCTTTTACCAGGCATTAAATACTGTAAACAAAATGCTCAACAGACTCAAATCAGCAGTAACAAAATGTGGTTAGTAGGAGCTGTTGTAGTTAAAGTGTTGTACACAAAGATTTCTTGGAGTTGCAAAGACAGTCTTGTTTTGTAGACACGAAGTTTCATATATGGCATTTTCATTAAAGTGAAAGTACACTGTTGATAAAGATAGAGTAGGTGTTTTTCTAAGAATTAGGTGTTGGCTGTATTAATGTTTACAGAAATTTTGCTCACGACATTTTCTAGGGCTTTCACTAAAACTGTAATCGTTCATGTAGAATGCTTTCCAATTAGTCTGGTATACCAAAAAACAGTCCATAAGAGTTGGACTTAATTTCTGTAACTCTTTTTTAATCTAAAAAAAAAAAAAAAAATTAATTTTTTTTTAAAAAAACCACTTCATTTTTGTTTCCCCAACTTTCTTAAAGAGAAGATAACTTTCTTTAGATTCTTGACAGCACTGGAATTAATTTTCTCACTGAATCACAGCTGAGAAGTACCAGAATAGCAACAGGCCAGCTCGCTGACCCACCAACTCCCAGCCTCATCTACGAGGTTCACAAGTCTCATTTATATATCAGTACCATTGTCACCTTTGAAATACATAAAAGCTCAAAGGCAGGTACTTGGCAAACTGAATATATCAAGTGATGTCTTACCCAAACTACATGATTCATCAAGCATGCATATTTTATTTCATTGTTCATAAGATTTTTTTTTTAATTGGAAATCTAACAGTGACACAAGCTGCAGCTTTTTGTTGTGCAAATAATTCATATTTATTCAAGATACTGCACTATATATATGTTTCCCAAATATTATTATAAAAATATTAATGAAAAGCATGCTGACTATATTAAAATACTATAAAAGGTAACATTACCTGAATGTTACCTATTACAACAGCATACAAATGCTATAACACGTAGTTTACTGGTAGCTATGAATCCTGGCAATACCAATGCCAGGTAAGTTCAATTTACTGTATACAGACTTTGCAGGGATTATGTTATATTTTGAACATATCCTTCAAACTCTTTTGCTGCTTCAGGATACAGCAGACCTTAACATGTACATTTGGGGGGTTCTTGGTCAATTCTAAGAGGATAAGTGTTGATTAAAGTTGCATGTTTTGTGTTAGCTGAAATACTCACTAGTTGTTTTGTTGGCTCAAAACAGAGAACACCTCTGAAAACAAAATGAAAGTGCACATGTAGGTCAGATACACTGAGGAATCCTGATAAACTACATAGTGGCCTATGGTTGGAATGTGGACACAAAACATATGGATCTACTGTACCATTCAGAAAGTCTGTGGGGGTTTTTTTTTAATGTAGAATGCACACCCTTCTTAGAAGGTGAATTTCTAGAGTCATGCTATTGTGTGGGATTTTTATAGCATTAAAGGTTTTGTACATGCTACACTTGTAACCTGCCCTTGCTTCGGCTCTGACGATTGCACTTGTCACGTTGGTGGCCATGTATGAATTGGCCTGATGTTGGTGGTTAGTCCTGGCATCCTGAAAGGGCGATCATAAACCTGAGGTTGAGCATGAGTTACAGGGTAATATAGAGAAGCTTGCACTGCTGCTATAGCAATAGTCACTTTCACATGACACTTACAAGCATTTATAAAACTTCAAAGTGTAAAACACGATTAGGCAATAGTTCCTTCACCCCCTCACTCTAAAAAATATTTGTTTTTAATACACCTTCTGTGTCACCTAGTTATGGTCTTTGATCAGGCAGCATGCCTAATGATGAACTTCTGAAAGCATGTGGAGTTGCCTCATCTCCCAAGTATCCTGACAAACAAGGCTCCTTGATTTCCTGTTTCAGTATCACACAGATAATTGCAGCCAAAACAAAGGTTAATTAATTCATTTGCTCCTTCTACATGAATAAATGTGTGCTATGTAGTAAACATTAATGAGACCATGTCAATGAAGCTGTAAGAAATTTGGGGCACTATGCAACAGGAAATCCTAAAATACTTGGAAAGATTTTGTAAAAGGGCTAAAAAGTAACAAAGTAGTAAACTTCTGCTTTGAAAAACAAGTGCCTTCCTCTGTTAGACCAGCCCAAATTTGCCTGCTGCATCCATGAAAGCTGTTCATTCAGTGAAGGTCAAAGGTTTTATTGTTGGTGAACCAGCTGATCATCTGTAAGCCCGTCAGGCTGTACTGCTGAGCATAACAAACTGCTGTGCATTGCTGACGTGCGTCACAGGACCCTGGGTTTTGCACGGGGATTAGTCAGGCTGTATTTGGAAACGCCCTCAACTGCACCCTGTGCTGCTATATTAGTGTTTCTCAAGCAAGAGGAATTTTCTTTTGCTTCTGCAGCTACTCCTGCAAACCCCCCTGGTAAGTGTGCGCAGCTTCTGTCAGCAGTATTGACTCTGTCTTCTTGCCTGTGTTTTTAAGCCAAGGTTATGAGCTGAGGGGTTACTTACAGTTATTTACTGTGACTGTAAGAAAACCTAAAAAACTGTATTTTTAAATTTAAAATGTAGTAGCACAGAATAAGCAACAGCATCAAAGGAATAAGATACTGAGTGGTTTTCATTGAATAGGTTAATCCAACTTAAATGTTCCTCTACTTTTAAGTATGTATCAGAGTATTCTGAAGTGTTGGTATTTTCACAGTGATGTCGCTATGTACCATGCATGTTGGCTTTTATTTTATACAGCAGGAATAGAAAGATCACATAACTAGCAGACCAATTCTTAAAAGGATTTGGTTGGTTTTTGTTGGCAGCCTGCATGCAAGCCCTGCATCTCTGGACTCTGCTTGCCACCTATGCTGTTGCAGTAGGACAAAATCAAGGACAGAAGAATCAGGAGTGCCGTAAGCTCAACGCACAGGTACTCGCCTTTAAAAACACAACAGGAAACGCTGTTGTCATGTTTTCTGTGAAAGTGCTCTCTCCAGATTTTTAAATGGTTTTTTTTTTTTCCCAAACTAAGTATCAGGACACAGCACATTAAGTATAAAAAGATGTAAATAAATAAAGCAAACCAGGAAAAATTAATGTGCATCCTATTCCATGTCTTAAAATAGCTTAGGCAGTGAACCCATTTCCACAGTTTATTTCATATAACCTGTGCTGGGTATCTACATGTACAGCATGTTATCAAGCAACTGTGAAGATACTCAAGTGTTCTGTTGTTTCATTCCCATAATAACACTTGCCTACTTACTTTTTAGCTAAGTAGTCCTAAGGCTATTTCTTGGCAGAACTACTAAAATAGTAATTTGGTAATTACTAGTTACTAAGGATTTATTACCATATTTGAGCTTGCATCACCTGAATATAAAATGTATTGTGGTTTTGGTAATTATAAATTAGTAAGTATTGTTCTGAGTTCAGGTTATGCTAGCAGAGTGCATGATAACTAGTGAAGTTCTCCTGTCTACCTGCACATAATGGAGTGATTACACTCATGTTCAGTACCTTTTGCTGTTCCTGTCTAAAATATAAGCCTACTAACAGCTGGGGCAGCTAAGAGAAACCTCTGTTGCACTCATGGACCAGAATTCAAATTGTCTGAATTAAAGGCAGTCTTTCTTTACACATATATGAGCATAAACATATGGAGGAAAAGATCTCCACACTGTCATTCTGTGGGTTTTGCTATGGCTCCCCCGCTTCTTGCAACTCAAATGTTGCAAGTAGCAGAAGTTACATGGAGAAGCTTGCATGCTTTTCAGAAGTTTTTTGTAAGCTTTGTTTTCTAGAACAAGTAATGTTCTGTAATAGTAGAAAGAAAGAAAAAAAAAGAAAAAGGAGTGGAAAATAATATGTAAATTAAGGAATGTGCCCCATTTCTTTATATTTTCACTAAACTGTTACTTTATTCCACCAAGAACACCAAAACCAATTTTCCGTAGCTTCTGGGTATCAAATTTTGCAACTATCACTGCTGCCATGCCCTGCCTTTTTTGGTACATGTCCATAAGTGAGTATATGTGATAGCTAGTGTTAGACCTTGAAATTGGGCATCTGCGGTTCCAAAACTAAATGTCATTTATTCTTGGTTTATACTCTCTTACCTGGAAGCTGTCACCATAGATTAGAATAAAATTTACAAATCATTTGCCCCTATGCAATTTATCACTTTGATTTGCATTTGCCTTGCTCAGAAATAAATGGATAGTTCCCTCTCCTTGCCAGCCCACCCTTGTGTGTTCTCTCTATCAAAAGATAATAGGTTTGAAACCTAGTCTAGTTTAAGGCAGATTTACCAACAAAGTAGGAAAATAGAAATTGTGTTATACTTGAAATTCACATAGTGTCAATAGCATTACAGCTAGATCTTATTTATTGTCCTATCACTTTTATGACATTATGGTAATCTGAAATTTTGTGGAATATTTTTAATACATTTACAAGTGTGAGAACAGTTCTTACTATGATTCAGAATTACTGACATCTAACGAAGTACTCTGTCAATCATTGGGATTTATAGAGAAGTTCTCTTAAAATTTTGTCCACCCATAATCCAGGGTGTTTTCTTAGCAATGATTTGATTTTTGGGAGGCTTCCATACTAAATGAGACTTTTTATAAAATAAGAAAACTTGCTAGTTGCCAAGTAGTGTAGGCTTACAGGGTATCAGTATAAGAATACTCTGCTCCAGTTTTTTATGTCCTTTGTCAAAGCATTACTTAGCAGACTTATGATGACAACCTCCTACAGTTTGAGTTATTACTAGTAATATTTCAGGCTCTGTGTCTAGAGCTGATTGTGAAATAAGCCATATCTCTCTGTAGTTAAGATAGCAAGTAATTCATCAACTCATCCTTCCCTATTTAAAATTACTGACAGTGAGAACACAAGGTCACACAATTGTCCTTTACATGAAGTTTTTTATTTGACATTTTAAATTTTTCTTTCTATTTTTTGCTTTAGTCACAGGGACTTGTTTTACTGCGGGGAGGAAAGTAACTGCTCTACCTCCAATACTCAGTAGATTGAAAAGTTCAGTATAATCCTAACTCCAGAACATGACATTACTCCTTGTGGACACAATCAGTTATTAATGTCCTGGGGTACCTAATTGGAAATGGCTACTATGGCAGCTGTAAATTCACTTAGATCACTGAAATGGATTACAGGTCTTATCACCAGCTCTTGTTTTATGATCAAATTGACACAGCATGCACTTAGATACACACTGCCTCACATACTAAGAAGACAACTTATGTATTAAGCAGCACCTGGATACATAAAAGCAGTTCTGTTTGCACTTCTGTTACTCAGTTGCATATAAGAGACTTCATTTCAAAACTAGAATCCAATATGGTATTTACAGCAAATACTTATCTTGATTTAACCCAACTACACAGATGCATGTCTCATGTACTAAATAGATTTGTAATTTTCAGAACTATCCTTGTTGTAAATGACCCATTCTGTGGTTTGTAGGACTGGGGGATTTCCAAACCTGCGTGAATCCATTACTGTTCGTTCCTCAAGGTATGACCATGACATTGTTAGCTACAAAATAATTTCCTACATCCTTATTCCAGTTACCTGCTATCACAAACCAGCAGATAATTTTTTCCTTTTCATAAATCCAACAAACTCAACCTTTAAAATAATCTTTTTCAGTTTCGTTCTTCCTTCCCTCAAAGGCTCCTTAAAAATGTCAGAAACTAGAAACTAAAATGTGTTTATGGCCAATGTATATGCCAACCACAAATTACCTTTCGGAGTTGTCATCTTTTAACATATGTTTTAAGACATACCAGCCTCTGAGCTATTCAATAGCACATATATGGCCTTGGTAAGAAAGCAAAACTCTTCTCACACTTTTATAACATGACAGAATATATAGGGGCATTTAAGTGATTTAACATGATGTACTTTCAGATGTCACAACGAATTATGAATTCCTTTTTCTCTGCTTATATAGTTTTAGTTCTGTATGTAGAAGCTCCTGGTTCTGAAAAGCTTTCTTGACTTTGTTAAGTGCTGTGGAGATTTTTGGTTGGCTGCTTCTCTGTGTGTGCTCATCCCAGTCAACTGGAGCATCAGAATTTTGGGAGGTTTATGTGCACAGCAAGTTGACTCCTAGAGTTTTCTTTAAAAGTAAATGGAAACACAAATTTTATCAAATTGACTGAACTTTTCACCCTTTGCTCTTTCATCTGTCTTATCAGTTCTTTCCAACTAGCTTTTCTCTTTCAACTGTGAAGAATTGCAAATATGCAACAATGAAACAACAGCTAAACTGGGCAAAAGTGTAAAACATTGGAGGAGACAGTTTGCCAGAAAATTGGTGGCTGCATTTTCAGTTTCATTTACACATTCATTAGACAGTTTACTTCTACTATAAGAATGATAAAGACTAAATAAAAGAATTGCTACTTAATGTTTAGTTGCAAATATTAATACAAGGAACTAGTGATGGGAAAAGTGGCTATTTTGACTGACCATATTTGTCTGAGGCTTTGTCAGGTGTCACATCTGTAACGTAGACTTGTTTTTTCCTATGAAAGTGTCTGTGAGACTGAAAATGTCTGGGTTGCTGCAGAACACTTTCCCCCAGCCCTAAATTAAAATACTCATCAACCAATTTGTGTGCAAAAATGAAAAATGTGTTAGAAATAAGTTAATCTTATAAACTGATCTTGAGTAGTTTACAACATCAAAGCAGGAAGCTTTCATCATACTTAAAATCTTAAGCAATGTCTTGTTTAACATGATCTACTGAAGTGTTTACCAAGAAGATTTTTCCTCGGGTTGTTTCAGAAACTTACGAAAGGGCTCAGTCTGAAATGAAACAGTACCAAACAATCCAATTTTCCTCATCCAGTCTCTTCCTCTGATCTCTCCATCTCCCCCAATCTGTTTAAATTAGTTCTATTAGGAAATCTGTTGATTAGTATCTGAGTAAACCAAATAATGCTTGAACTACTTCTTAGAAAAGCATGCATTTAGATTTCATTTTGTTTAATTTTTGCATTCCAGATCTAAAAATACATATATAATTTGCTGAAAGTTAGAGGAATTAGTCAATTTACACTTAAAAAATTACCAAGCACAAAGTGCTTTGTGATTCATTATAAAGAATGTTGTATACCCAGAAAAAAAGTGGAAAGCTTACTCTTGTTTACCAGCACCATATAACATACAAAAGAAATACCATAAAACACCTTTCAAGAGTTACAGATTATTAATAATTTTTTTTTGTGAAGCTAGATGTGCTGCTAATTGTGAATAAAGAAATGCTTTGTAAAGGTGTATCTCAAAAGACTAGTGAATTCTTTAATGGATATTTTTCATTAATTCTGTATCTTGTTAACACTCATTAGCTTTCTCAATGACTCCCAGCCTGGGAAATAGCTGAGAGCTGGAAGTCAATCCTAATGTACTTTTTGTGAATTTGCTGTGCTAAAAGAAGTAGTGGCAAGGCACTGCAACACCACAGGAAACTCAGGGATATTGGCTTAGGAGATACCACTTTTACAGAAAATGTCTTTGCTAAAGGATGGGAAAGGAAAACCTTAATTCTTTTAAACGAAGTGAAATTAATCCAGTTTATTTCTTTATGAGATTTTTAAAGCAAAGAAGTAGTGAATAGCCTGTTCAGGATAGAATTTTTGATAAGATACTCTGGTATGGGTGAAACTTTTTGAATGGGTGGAAAAACTTGGAAATTTATCAGAGACTTATTATTGGGATTCTAGAAGGATTTCTGTTTTCTGTTTTCAGTAGTCTCTTTGAGGATATCAGCCAGAAAGTAGCAATAAGCACAGTGGGGATTAGAATTATTTGTTATACTGAAAGATAGGAGCACTGTCATGGAAGAAAAGATACAATCCAGAAAGATTAAATGTAAAATTTAACACTTTGCACAAATACCTGTTTCTGCCTAGGAGTCATTTTGAAGAATATTTGGTCATTACCAACTGAATTTGAATCATTCTCACCATATTACTGCTAACACGGGGCACGTATTTTAACATACATGCAAAGATGTTACCTGAAGACATGGGCCAAAGTGACCCTTCAGCGAGGCCTTGTCAGAGCAGAGCAGAAAGGTTATGCTCGCAGTCTAATGGATGCTGTGTTGGAAAAAGAGTATGGTTCAAGTGGATGGGCCAAGACAACATCAAGAAATACCAGAGATTTAAAAAACAGTATTCTGCAAAAGAAGATTGAAGAACACTGGGGTTTTTCATTCAGGAAGAGGGGGAAAATTTATCCAGTGAGCATCTGAGAAAAAGAATACTTTTCTCCAAAAAAAGTTTTGGGGTTTTTTTTCTTCTGTTACACAAAATTCAGCATTTATCATAGTATTCAAGAAGTATACTTCATCCAAAAGGAATATATAATATGATGTCATGTGTTACTTTAAAAGTGTGCAGTGAAATAGGTAATGGTAGCAACTGATGGACTGGCTAGGGAGCAGGGATTACTGTACAGCCTTGTTGTGTTGGAGCACTCAGCTGACATTCAGCATTCTCAAGGAAACAATGGATGTCTTCTTTATCTCTGTTGACACTTTAAGGGCATATTAATTGCAAAGAGAGTTAATTTTAAGATTTACCATCTCCTAGTGACATATTTGAATCACAAGATGATCCCGTATGTCCTGTTCCTACACATCTCCCTTATTTCCTACAAATAAAATTATCTTTTCGATGAGTGTCAACTTACTGGATAATGTGATATTAGGAAATGAAAACAGATGTTGAAAGTAAACAGAGCAGTATACAGTCATTGATTAATACATCCAGAGTATCTTCTGTTTCTTCTTACTCTTGTCTTTCTGTCCTGACCATGTCTTGATGTCACGTGAAACTGTTTGTAGATGCAGAGCTTCCAATCTGATGGATAGCAGGTGTTGCCTAGTAAGTTTTCCTCTGTAAGTGTATTTATGTATTTATGTCTATGTTCTTACTCTTCATAGATGCCAGAGTTTCAGAAGAAGACTGTCCATATTAAGGACCCAGGGAGAGTAGAGGAGATTATTTGTGGCCTCATCAAAGGTGGAGCTGCCAAACTTCAGGTAAAGGTGTAACCAGTTTGGAATAAAAGCAACTGTGGGATTGTTACTCTATGCCAAAAAATTTAAGCATATATATAAATATGTAATAGAATTCAACCTTCAAGAAGTCTCCAAAACTTAGACATGTTAACTCTTTTAACAGTCCTTGTTGATTCAACTGTAATTCAGCCAGACACTAGTTAAGTAAATGACATAAGCATAAAAGCTTAGTAATTTCAGGAAATATTCTCACCAAAGTAATGAGAAAAACAGTTTGGTTAGAAAAAACGTTATTCTTCTGGGATATGCTAGCTTCCATGACAATGGTTTAATAGAATAGGGAGGTTTCTGTGACACACATGGTACTCAGCTGCAGCTATTGTTGCTCATTCAGAATTTCTAGCCATTCTTTATTTTGTCCCTCCGTGTTGTAAGACAGTTTTGCTTTTTCTTTCCTTAAATAGATTATTACAGATTTTGATATGACATTAAGTAGATTTTCCTACAATGGAAAAAGATGTCCAACTTGTCATAGTGAGTACTTTTTTTTTTTAATACAGATTGATTTGTTCACTCCTTTTAGTTTAATTTTCTATTCAATTTATTCCCTAATGAGATTTTTATTGACTTGTTAGCTAACCTGCACATTCTACTGATGAAGTATTCTAGTGACTGTGTTTTTATGTGTATATTTATATTAATCAAAATCTGTGTGAATTAAATCAGATAAGTTTTCATTCACAATTAAAGCATTAAGTTTTGAACCCTCAGATGTTAGAGGCTAAATATGGTATGGTTGACTTTTATTTTTCAAGAGCCTATCATAGTCCTGACACCTGCAAGAACCAGATAGCAAACTCCTTAGAATTCTGGGCAATTTTATCCTTATGCTCTAGTCTTTTTGGAACAAACAAGGAGAAGTGGGAACTCTTAAACATACAGAATGCCTCAGGATGATTTCAGAAACAATTAAATCTCAAGAAACAGATACAAAAGCTTGTAACTGACCTTGTAATTCAGAGATGAAGGGAAGGGCATCTTTATACTTATGAAGAAAAATGTGCCTTTTGCTGGCTGCTGGTAAGAAAAGTTCTGAGGAAATATATTGGTATGTCACCAGACATTGTCATCTGTGCCATTTACAGTGTTGTAGAGCAAAGTAAAAGAAATGTACCATCTTGTTTAACTGTCTTTTTTTTTTTTTCGCCCCTTCCCCAGACATCATTGATAACTCAAAGATCATCACAGACGAATGTCGGAAAAAGGTAAACAAAAAACCTGCAACCATTTGATTTGTTGTACAGACATCTGTCATTACTCCCTGACAAAAATATTATTTTGATTGCTTAGACTAAATGCTAAGTGTTATTTTATGAAATACATTAAACATCTGATGGGTTTTTTCCCCTTCAGTTATTGCAGCTGAAAGAAACCTATTATGCCATTGAAATTGATCCAGCTCTCACCATTGAAGAGAAATACCCCTACATGGTAGAATGGTAAGAGATACCTCCTGTGTTCAAATTGTACTAAGATTGGATATAATAAGTTTTCAAAAGCAAATTAATGCCAGTACTTAGCTCTTAGCTATCACATTAACTGAATTAATTTCTTCAAGTTTTGTACAAAACTGCTTCTGTTTTGCTGTTCACTTGAACGAGCAAGAATTACCCATACACGATGCTTTTCATCATGAAATTTAATGAAAGGTGAATCTTAGTAAGCAATATTCAACCCATTTTTTTGTTTATGTTCTAGGTACCATAAATCTCATGCACTACTCATTGAACAAGGCTTACAGAAGGACAAGTTTGCAGAAATTGTAAGGGAATCTGATGTTATGCTGAAGTAAGTTCCTTTTGATTTGAATGATATCAATCTGTTTCAGAGTATTTTCTGTAGATTCTTCCTGAATGTTGGGGGGAGGAGAAAAAAAGAAAAGGGAAATTAAAAAACCCACACACGTTCCTGAGAATGTGACACCTTAACCTTGGACCACACTGAGCTCTCTGTGCTCCCACTTTATTGGTGTGTTGTATCTAAATGCAGAAAATAATCACACTGTATGAAGCAGAGATCTGGAACTTTTTTTAGTCCCATCTCTAGAAGCTTCATTTCTGAAGACTTTCATCCTCTGAAAATTTCACTGGTGATCCTTTTTTTTTTAAAAGCAATGTGGAGTTTAACTTAATTTTTTTGAGAAACAGTTGAGAAACATGTTTCATATGTTGTGTTGAATATTGTTCTTCCTCTATGGCTGAAGGCAAGTTTAAAAGACAGCAAAATCCTTGTTCAAAATGTGCTGTGGCTCCCATCTCTTTGAAACCCCTCTAAAACTGTCTGTAAATTTTGGACTACTGAAACAGGATGTTAGAACTTAAATTGTGGAAGTATTTGTTTATAACGCTGACTGAATCCTTATTTTCTGTACAACAGACAAGCACCCAGTCTCTGCCTGTTTGAAAGCCTAAGTCCATGTGCATTGAACCTCCATCCACAAGCTAAAACTTTCACAATACTTTTTTAAAATGTAAAATTCTACCAATCTATGTCTGTATGGAGAAAGCATATAGAGATAATATTATCTTGTTCCTGGAATACTGTATATAGGTTACTGAACACTAAAAAACTTTCAGGAAAGAGCAACAATATATTTTTCCAGGATTTAAAAACAAAATTTGTTTTATAGTAGTGACCCTATACAAAGTCACATATTTAAGCAAGGAAGATAGAAAGGAGATGTACAGCCTGATAGTAGCTAGAGTGAATTCTGCTAGCTGCTTGCTTGTTCTGGAGTACTTAGGGAGGGGGAAGTGTTTTTACATCTTTAAAACATTATTAGATGTTTTGGAGGGAAAAATTATACAGACCAAGACTAAATAGCTTGATGCAGCAGTTTCTTGCTAACATGCCTTGTGTTAGATTGATGGTTCTTGCTGACCTGAAAAGGTGAAATAAAAGAAATGAAGTGCTCAAGAAATAGTAATTCTTTTCCAAAGATGATGTGATTGTCTCCTAAAAACTCACACTTTTCTTGGCTTTCTTTATTTGAGATTTGATTTGTATTTTCATTCTTGTGTTGCAGAGAAGGGTATGAGAACTTCTTTGATAAGCTCAGTGAACATAATATTCCTGTGTTCATATTTTCTGCTGGGATTGGTGACATTCTTGAGGAAGTAATCCACCAGGCTGGGGTCTACCATTCGAATGTAAAAGTGGTTTCCAATTTCATGGATTTTGATGAAAATGTACGTATGAGATAACACATTCTTATCAAACATATTTGATAAATACCACAGTGTTTGTGGTATTTAGTAGCTATTTCTATACACTACAAGATACAGATATAGAGAGAGATGTAGATACCCCTCCAAGCAGGGAGAATCACTGTCTGCCTGCTCTTAACAGTGCTGTCACAGCCATTACATTACTCAACACTAAATTTATCTTGTTCATCATCACAGATTACGTAGTTCAGTGTTGGCTCAACAGTATCACCTCTTTCATTATAGATTCTATCTTGCCTTAATGGTACCAAAAATAACTTCAGTGTTGCTTTTTTCAATAGGGAATATTAAAAGGATTTAAAGGAGAATTGATTCATGTTTACAACAAACATGATGGTGCCTTGAAGAACACAGAGTACTTCAAACAGCTAAAAGACAACAGCAATATCATACTGCTGGGTGATTCTCAAGGAGACTTGAGTATGGCAGATGGAGTAGCAAATGTTGAGCACATTCTTAAGATTGGCTATCTCAATGATAAAGTAAGTAGCCCTACATAACCTTGTAAGCTTTGAATGAAGCACTGGCAGTTAGAAACAGGTTCATTATAATACTGTTCAGATATCAAACCAAGTACTTAGCCCATATTTGGTTTGAAATTTCAAACATTTTTCAAGGATTTTTTTCTAACCCATGAGCTCAAAACCACAGGTATATATTGCCTTGGTTTTTGTACAGAACTACTTCCAAACAGGTATTTCCTAGAGAAGTAAAATTCAGAGGCTATAAAAATTAATTCTTTTAAATTCCTATGGCTCCTCCTCCTTTCAGTACTGAATTGATAATTGAGAAAAATTATAATCTCCCAAATAACAAATCCAGGCAGTCTCTCCTCTTTTCTTTTTATTTTTTGTGGTTTTTAACTGACACTCAATTATTTGCAAAGTTATAATGAACAGCCGTTTGCACTGAGGAGAGAGAAAACTTCAGTTTTATATTTCTCCCTGCCCTTCCAGAAGTAGTTCTTTTTTCAGTACCTCTGTGTGTGAGATCCTGGAATAAACATGAGGTATTATATCCTGGAATGCACTTTAGGTCAGGCCACTCCTACTCTGTCCTCCTGCAGAATTCACTTGTAGGAGTGATACATTATTTGCATGGCTTATTCCCAGAATTTGGTGGAAAGATTGGGCAGTATTTTAATGACAAAAACTCTTTCAATAATTAATTCTATAACTAAGGGGGTCTTTCTCTTTATCCCTTCTGCAATTAGGTAGATGAGCTTTTGGAAAAATACATGGACTCTTATGATATTGTCTTGGTGAAAGATGAATCCCTGGATGTTGCCAACTCCATTCTACAGAAAATCCTGTAAATTGCAGTCTCAAGTCACTCCATTCCTTCCAGGAGGCAACTGGACAGAAGAGCACACATGTGCTATCTTAGATGTGCTTATTACTCATTGATGGAACTGTTTAATTTAATTTAAAACTTTTATCTTCATTTTGGTATTATGGAATATATATGGTATCAATTGTCAACTACAAGCTCCTTTTACTGCTCTTACACTGTTCTTTATCGTCTCACACTCCTGTTATAACGAGATCTAGATTGGATTTATAGATGTGATAAACTGCTGCTGATGGGATACTGTGGTTCACTGTCCTTTTTAATCAGGCATTTCAGAGGAGCATTTTAGAAAACGTGGCTATTTTGTAAAATTGAAGGTGTAAATGCTCTGTAAAGAGATTGTGCGTTTGTGTTGCCTTTTCAAAGACATTTCAGTCTCAGCTGTACTTTGAAAGATCTTACTCATATTCTACATTCTTTCACACAAGTTTTTCATACATATATTTTTCTTCAGTAAAAATGCTTTTATTCACCCAGTTCAGGCAAAGTGTTTCTTCTTCATATTTTTCTGTCATTGCAAAACATTCTCTATCCTTACTCTTCCCTTATCCTCTGTCAAATGGGAAAAATGTTTTAAGCTAGTGTGTCTGAGATAAAATTTCTCATCTTTGTAACAACAGATAGTTTCACAAGGTAATGGTCCACAGCCTGCCTGCAATGAGCAGGGGCATCCTTAACTAGACCAGGCTGCTCAGAGCCCTGTCCAACCTGACCTTGGATGTTTCCAGGAATGGGACATCTACCACCTCTCTGAGCAACCTGTGCCAGTTTCACCACCCTCACCATACAAAATTTCTTCAGAAAGTATTTCCCCTGAATTACTGAGCACATTACAGCACCTCTCAGCATTGTGCACAGAGTGACACAGCTTAATACAGCCACAAGTTGGGAAGCTTGCTCGGATATGTTGCAGGATAAGTTAAAGATGATGTTGTGACCCTGGTCCTGTGAGGTCTCAGCTGTACTAAATCTGTTCATTAATAAAAGAGAGGAAATCATACAACTCCCCTAATGCGCAATATAATCATTGTTCCCCTTTGCTTTCTTTTATACAGAGCAGAGACTGTGCCATCTTCCACTCCCTGAGGAATTGTAATGAAAATACAGGAAAGCTTAGATCTGCATTCTCTTCCACCAGAATTAATACACATCTCAAGAAATGGCCTTTCCCTACAGCCTGTGGTCTGTTATCGAATTTCTGACTTGGTATGACCAGACATATTTTTTCCAAATGAGCAGCTTTACATCTGTTACCACCCTTGCTGGAACCTTTCCAAGAAGGGGAGAGAGAGAGTAGTTTCCATGCCCCACCTCTGAATCCTCTGCAGTAAAATGAAATTAAATCATCCCTGTATTTTGAATGCAGGGCAGAGGCTCAATGCACAATCTGGGGCAGTGTGAGCATCCTTTCACAAAGCACACGGCACATGCTGTGCCATCAGGGAACTGCTGAGCACAGGGACCTTTCAGAAATTCCAGCCTGCATCTGAACAGGCAGAGTGTTTGAGGGATGATGTCCTCCTTGTACAGAGCCTACAGTCATGTCATTCCCTAGTTCTGACACAGGGGCAGCCAGGAGGCCAGAGGTGGGAGCCTTGAAGCCGACCTGAAGAAAACCAGTAGGACAACCAAGGCGAGGATCTTGAGGATAGTGCCTTGGCTGCCTTCCATTCCAGAGGCATGACTCAGGCAGCAGCAGCAACCTCAAAGAGCTGAAAGCACCCTGGCAGTGCCAGGGACAGAAGGAGATGGGAGCAACAGCTGCTAAGAGCCTGTCAGCCAAAGCCAGAAGATGGTGAGAGCTTGAAGGCAGCAGCGACAGCTGCTGAGTCAGCAGTTACAGGCACTGGGTGTGAAGTTTAGCCCAGTCCTGTGGCCTCTCTCCCTGTCTCCTCCATTTTCCTGGGGCAGGAAGGAGGGCAGGATGATCACAGCAAAACTGGGAGAGAGGGAGCAGCCTTCCTACAGCCCCTCTTGTGCCAGCACTGCAGCTTCAGCACCGTGGGCAGGACAAGCAGGGCTATGCTGCGTGTGACTCCCCATGGCCATCGGCATGGGCTGCCCACCCAGTGGCTTGGTCTGCACCACCCAGGTACAGCAAGGATTTGGGGGATGCTGCAGCATTTCCAGGGGAGCTCAGTAGACCCAATTTCTTTAACAGTTTACATTTGGGGTTTTAGGCACCTGCAGAACTTACATTAGCTGGGCTGATGTTAAGGTTTGGGGGGGGGCGGGGAGTAGGGTTAGTGGTTCTTGGGTTTAGAGCTTTTTTAAACATGCAATCATGCTGGCTCTTTTGTCATAGCTGCCAAATAAAAGTCCAAAAGGCAAAGGCCTGAAAAACACCAGTGTGTTTGGATGCACTGCTTACTCAACCAACCTCTAGCTGCACGAGGCTAATTACCAGGCATTACTCCCAAAGTTTACACTGGGACGAAGTTTTCCATTTACAGGCAGTTTATCTTTGGAATACAGATAACAGCTAAAATCTAGAGAATGTGAAGTGTAGCTGATAGTCACAGCTTCACAGCTCCACAGCATGAGATGCATCAGCAACACTCTGGCATTCTGACTACAAGTGTAATGGATTTCCCTGATTATCCCAGCATGGTGAGAAGGAGGAGGGCAGTTCTGGTGTCTCTGTGTGGTGTTTCTGAGAAGGGAAGAGTGTCCCATGTTTCCATCAAACTTGCCTCAGGATACACATAAACTCATTGATCCTCTCGCCAGAGTTTTTTCCTCAGCCTCACTCAGCAGGTGAGCAAGCCACCACTCCTTCAGCATGATGATCTTGTTCAACCCACAATTTAAAAAAAAACAAAAACCAAAACCCAACAAATAAACGAACAAAACCACATAGAAGAGCACAAGCAGAGCAATATAGAAAAGGACTAGGAAGCATCTTTAAAAGCAGTTACCACAACAGATCTCCAACTACATCTTAATCTGAATTACTGAAATTAGTATTCAGCCTCCCTAGAACCTACACATATCAGAAGGAAACGTGATGGTTTTCCAACTACATGGACATCTAAAACTGGTAGAGGATTTCAGATCAAGCCACCATCTTTCAAGCATTATGTAAGGAAGATTTTCCAATCTCACTTCCAAGCAGGTGGACGATGCATGTTCAGTCACCAAATGTTCAATCTGTAATGACAATCACTTAAAGAAAAGGATTCTTGCCCTTCCACAAGGATGCAGCTAAGTTAAGATCTCCAGCACACTTTTCTCCTATCATTAAATCCTGTTAGTCTCAGATCCTGTGTTAAGGATCTGCTAGAGCAGTAAACCTTTGCTAGCACTTAAAGGCAATTAAGCCACATTGCAGTTACTTGATAGAACCCGTTTGCTGTACAAGGGGTATTTTTATGCCAAATAATTTACTTCTTGAAATGCCATTCATACAGCTTTATAGAAAAAAACAGTTACTTATGCAATCAACCTGAACCAGGAGATCAGATTTTAAAAACCTCCATAGTTCTGTGCAGATTATCAATGTCTGCTCATCATCTCACGTCCCACTGCCAACCATAACTCTTGCTTATGTAGTAGTTAAGGGAAAACACAAGATGCATTTTTAAACATCCTCCTCCACTTTATCAAAATCCCATTGGTTTATCACTAGACTGTTGGCCAGAAATAAGAATTTATATTATCAGTTGCCTCTCCAAAACCATGAACAAAATTAACTGCAAACAAAATCAACTCTACAGCTACAGGTTAAGTCATCCTTCTCCAGCCAGTCTAACTCTTGTAACTGCTATCAAGATTCTCCTTTCAGTTTTAAGAAAGAAATGCTGTGAGTAGTACATCTTTCTAAATAAAATTTCTAACCAGAAACATTTTGCAACCCTAAAAATTTATTTAACTTACGATTTAGTTTGGAAAGAAAGATACACATTTTCCTGACCATTTTCCCATAGCTGAAAGAGTATATCTAAAGTTAAAGGAAAGGAATAAGCAAAATTAAGTAAATGTTACTCTTTTTTCTTCCTCTACTCACAATATCTGTTCTGTCTGCAGTACATGACCAAGGTCAAGTATTTGGGACTTTTATTTAGCTGAAAATGAATCCTTCTCTTAGCAGGTGTTGCAGCCAGCTCAAATGTCCTCTCACTGTCAAACAAACACTGGTAGTGCTGAACTGAGCTAAAACCTTGCACCCCATACTAGCTAAATATGACATTTTTAAGCTTAAAGGAAAATTAGATTTTTTTTTTTTTTCACACAGAAAAATGTAATATTCAAGTTCAACAACTGCAAATTCTGATTTAAGTATAACATCTGTTATATTTGGACCATATGGAGTTACACAGCAGAAAGTACTGCTATCAAATTAAGACACAAAAATGACACAGAAAAAATATTCATAAATACCTGGATTTTTCTGGGTATGCACCCATGTTCCTTTTCTTTTCCACTGAGCCCCTGACAATTCAGTCAGCAATTGCCAGCCTTAGCTGCCAGCAACTTCCTTTCCTAAGAGCAGTCAGCTGCCAGCTCTGAGAATAGCACCTGCCTGCTTCATTAGAGGAGTAGAAACGGCCTGAGTTCTGCAGAGGCCCTCATTAGCTAAGCCCACTTACATCTGGCTATTAGTGACCCTTGAGAGTTATCATCGATTTTTATAAAGTTATCTCAGTTAAGTATGGTAAAAAATTATCTAGATACTAATTCTATAAATTAATAAATTCAAAACAGAGAGATTCTATAGATAATTCTAAATAGCTATGTTCTAAATACTAGGAGATAATAGACACTAATAGATAAATTCTAAATAGGCAAATTCTAAATACTAACAATAAAATGCTAATAGATAAATTCTAAAGAGATTGCTAGATTAATTCTAAATAGCTATTTTCTCCTTAAAAAAAATTATTTTACAATTTGATATAGAAAATACCTCCCTTATATCCACATTCCTCACTGGCCACCTTCTCTACTAGGATGGTGACTTGCAGGGATTTATTTATCACTGGAGCTGGGGGTGCAGGGGCTCTGCTGAGCTCTTCCAGTCCACACCAGCACAATTTCACTTCCCAGCCAGCTCCCCCTGCCGCCAGGCTCTGGTTTGGTGAGCAGGCAAGGCAGACTGCCCTCACTTTTAGGGGCTGCCACACACCCTGACAAGCAATAGATGGAGGATTCAACCCAAGTGCAACCCTTTGCTGAGGAAGGTGGCCCCAAGCTTTCCTTTGAGGGAGAAGCCGATAGCTGCCAGCAGAAAGGAAAATGACTGGTCTATGTTAGTGATCAGAAATTCTGGCAGTTCAACCTAATATAGCCAGGCAGACCTGGCTTCTGATGCCTTGGTCTGGGCAATGCCCAGTATAAATACCATTATTTTGCAGCAAGATTTCCATATATTCTCTGATTCTCCCCAAAGCTGCAGTCTTATTTCCAAAATGGCAACCTGCACGCTTGGAGGCATGAAGTGAGGGGGCAACAAAAACTTCCTCTCGAAGGAAAAACATCTTTAGATGGATCATAAGCCATGTTTGCCAAGTCCTAAGGAGCAATGGCGTGAGAATTTCAGATGTACTTACCCTAGCCAGAGGCACTGGTCAGGTCATCCCTGCAATCCCATCACTGACAAGCACTTCCAAAAAAATCCAGCACAGCAATTTTTGGGATCACCAGTTGACTGCAGTTCAGTGCTGCTCTTTGTCCTGCACCTGCCCTGGGGACAACTCTGTTACCCTGGTTTACTAGGAATTCTTCAGCCCACCTCCTGGGATCCATCTGGAGTGTTCCTCCACGCAGAAACACTGGGTTCATTCACTAAGGTTTTCTCAGACACAACAATTCAGGATGTCACAGAATGGTTTGGGTTGGAGGGGACCTTAAAGATCATTGAGTTCCAACCCCCCAAAAGGAGGGGGGATATTCACAAGACAGACTTGGTTTCTTGGGGGTACGTATGAGAACAGAGTAAGGAGCTGTTTCCACATTGAATTCTGCCTCTGGCAGTACTCCAATCACAACTTGCTTCCCACTCCTTCTCTCAGCTCTGTCACCACACAGAAGAGACTGAACCACAGCAAAAAGTGAGCAGTCTGCTTCCAAGTAAAGCAAAAGGGAAAAACAGCCTGCTGAGAGAGCTGCTTTCACAAGATGGTAAGGCTTCTGAGGAGCCATTCTGGACATAAACCTTTGGAATGGAAGTGCCAGTCACTGATATCCACAACTTTTACATCTGGTATAAAATCATCCATAATCATTGTTTAAAATATTTTTCCTGGACATTAACAGCAGTATTGAACATATGCAGGGGAAGCCTGCTGTGTACAAGAGCAGAGAGCTGCAGAAGGGTATTTGCTTGACTCATGGTCCCAGCCCACCACAATGCTAGAAAAAAAAAAAAAGAAACTTTAAAAGTAACTGTTGATCAACATTTTATTTAACAAAAAGATCAGTTATCCAACATTTAATGGTATCAAACTCAAAAAAATATTTCACTGCACTTTTTGTAAGAACTGCATTAAAAACCAATACAAAATGCTTTCATCCAACTGAAATACCAGTTTTTAGAAAGAGCATCTCAGGGACTTGCATCCCACATGTACAGATCAAGGAAAGCAAGAAACTAGACACAAAGCTTATAATGGAAGCACAACTCCCTTCCTACTCCTCTTTGTAGGTGTCTCACTGTGTTTGTGCTCTTTCCATGCTGTGCACTGAGGGGGATCCCATGGCCTTCCAGAAAATGGGTCTGTCTCGTGTATTTAGTACTGAGCAGCTCTGCTGCATTTGTCGAGCTAACGGGTGACTGTCTCAAGTCACAGAATCTGAACAGCATTGCCAGGGCAGACTTTGTGTTGAGGGATAGGCCAGAACGTTTGCACACACAAACAGATGGGCCTGTTTCTTGATTCTATCACTGTCTGTTTGCTTGTTTGTCACTGCAGACTGCTCTGCTGCTTAAGCTCTAAGTACTTACTCCTTAATCTAGCAATTCCCAAAATAGGAGACAGAAGCCCAACAAAAATCAGCTGTGTCCACTATTTATGACAGCATTTGGACCCTGTATGCTAATATTTAATGTCTAACAAAACTATAAATAAGGTTGCAACTAGAAAGGTTTTGGAATGACTGATGGGAACACTGGCCAGCAAGAGTCAAGGTTACTAATTCAACACAGTACAGGTGGTAGAAAACTTTTATTCCGTGAGGTAAGAACCCAACACATACACAGTATCAATTCTAGGTCTCTTTAATCTAAGTCACAGCTTATGTAAATTTTGCAATGGCACAGCCATGTTCTGCAATTTGCAAATCAGATTTTCTGCTGGCAAAAATCCATGTGAGTTTGTTTAGTTACGTGGAAGAATGCTCCTGCCTTCTGAAAGGAACTGGGATCAACAGCTGACAACTTTTACAGGTTATTTTTATGGGGAATATTTTGGTTCATTTTCCTACACAAATATTTCTGATACAGAAGGTTTTTTAAAACTCTTTTAAAAGCACTTGGTAGGTTTTCTCTCTATCATCCACCCAATTGACTGCATATTGTTCAATGAGGACTTCAGATCTTTAGCATAAAAACAGACCCCACATACACATGTGGTTCATGATACCACATACAGAAGGACACCCCTTACCTGTCTGTACATCCCACTTGAGGCACTTAACACTTTTTTCAGATCTACTAACAATTCCAACTGAAAATCTCTTCCTGTTTTAACAGCCTACCCACACGCAGGCACAGGCAGGCACAGGCAGACACAAGCTATCTGAGGGCTATCCTTCCAGAACCATGCTTGCCAAAACCCCTTCCGGTACACGTGTTTGAACAGTAGGTCAGCTCAGGATTCTTGGGTTTTTTTCTTATCTTTACAGTTCATCATGCTCCTCTTTGGCCTCCTGATCTTTCAGCTTGAATTCTTCAGCAGTAACTTTACCATTTCCATCCCGGTCTTGATTAGCAAACATATTTTTAACAATCTTTTCAAAATCAAAGCCAGGAGCTAATTTTCCTTTGCCAGTTTCAACTTGAGTTTGGATGTACTCTGAAAACTAAGAGGAGGGAAAGGACAAGAAAACAGCTCACAGTGAAAAGGACATTTGAAAATGAAGAGTATTTACAAAAGCAGCGTTTACTTGTTGTCGATTATCCAGCATTTTACTACTTATTAAATGTACATAGGACACTGTTACTACCCTATGAAGTTTACCACCCAAACTGGACTAATTAGAACAGACATGTGAAGTTAAATCACTCTGTGGAGCTCAGCAGAGATTTCCTCACTAATTCTAGTAGGTTTTGGACCCATAACAAGAAAACTTCTTTTTCGTAATTTAGGAGGAAGATGGGTTGGACAGTTGGACACAGGAACAGCTCTGTATGGACAGAGGGCAGTAATTCTGCATGGCAATACATGAAGCTCACACTTTAGCAGAAACCCACCCACCTGCATCTTAGAGGAAGCAACATACAAGAAGGATGATTGCTGATGTGGACAGCAACAGCCTCATCCTACCTCTTTCTCTAAACCAGTAAAAGCTCTTCACTTCTCTGTAAGGACAAATGTGCAGGTAAACATAAGAGAGAAGATGGAGATGAAAGGAAAACAAAGAGGTGGAAGAGAGTGCTGGGAAAAGGGAAAACAAGAACTCGATTTTACCCTATTAGGTTTTAAAACCCTCAAAGGTATTTCATGCTGTTCCACAGGGCCACAGCCTGCCCCTTGAGCACTGCAGACAGCACCACTCCAGAGAGAAAAGAAGAGACAAAGAAGAAGGGACAAAACAGAAGGACAGAGAAAGGTGACAAAGAAGACTTCAGAAGAGAATAAAAGAATAGAACTGCTCAGTTGAAAGAAAAGGCAGAGGAAAACCTCACAGAGGTTTATGTTTTCAGAGGTGGTGTGGCAAAAGCAAGTGGCTTTCAACTGAGGCACCCAATGACATTCTCGCAACGCAGATTTTAAAAGCAAGCAAGGGGAAGAACTTGACGGCACAGCACACAATTCACATGTGTAAGGAGTGGCCACTGCATTGCCAGGCTCCAGAAGAGATTAGACAGTTCCTGGATGCACTGCTGCAGGCTCAGCTTTGGCTCAAGAATTCACCATAAACTGCCAATTAACACTGAGACAGACACTGAGAAGGCTGATACAAGGAATGCAGGCTGATACAGGAAGGCAAAGGAATGTTGGATATCAACTCTGCCTCTTACACTTACACCCTAAAGATTTGTTGTTGACCAAGGAAACCACAACAGTAAATGATCTTACACAGTATGGCCTCTTTTTTTTTTTTTTTGGCTCTATCTCTAAAGATGGATAACCATGTTTTAGCTGACACCCTGCCTTCCCGTTCCCTTGATGACAAACATCATTTCAGAAAATGAGAAAAAGATCAGGCAAAACTCCATCCTTCAACATTGGCACTGATGGTGGTAGAAGAAAACCACTGCAGGTGTTTTCATTGTCTCAGCTTACCTCCTCCAAAAGAACCTCTCCATCATGATTCTGGTCTATTTCTTCAAAAAGATTGGGAGAGACTTCCCCATTCCATACAAACATGTATCCTTCAGGCAAGCCAGATACCAGTTCCAGCAGTTCGATGTCGAAAACTAATACAGCACTACCAGGCACTTCTCCTTCTGTCACAACAAATGGCAAAGAGGGGTATTTATCCTCATGCATATTGAAGGAATATTTCCTTTCAATCCATAATTAAATTTATCTTCCTGCTCCAAAAAGCAGGATAAATAGAGATCACACCACACTTCTCTGGTGTGATCTCTAGCCCATCAAGTCTTCCTGCTCACTTCACCAGGGGTGATCATAAAAGGAACCTTTCATAATAAAACTGAGGCACTGGAACAGATTGCCCACAGAAGCTGTGGATGCCCCATTCCTAGGAATGTTCAAGGCCAGGTTGTGATGGGGCCCTGAGCAACCTGTTCTACTGGAAGGTGTCCCTGCCCATAGCAGGGGGGTTGGAACTAGTTGATCTTTAAGGTCCCTTCCAATCCAAACCATTCTGTAATTGTGTGATTCTAACTCTATGCATTTTTTACTTTAAAAAACTAAAATTGTGGGAATAATTTATCTTCCTTTCTCTCACCAATACACTGTGAAGCAGCATACTTCTGTGAGACTCAACAGTATTGCAGCAGCTTGGGATATTACCCCAGTGAAACCATGGAAGGAGTTTTAATTTAGTCTTGAAAAAGAAAAACCAAGCTCACTTCTAATCTTCTGTTTGCAAGAGACTGCAAACAAGTGATTTCTTCAGATAGCTAGCTGGGTATATACTAACACATTAACAAATCATGAAATGTTTCAGAACATGTGTATCAAATGTAACTTGAATGACGGCAAATACCTATGACAGGTATTTCACACAGCAGACTTTTCATGCTATGGGGAAATCTTCAATTTATTATATATAGCTATGCAATTATATAGAATGTATAATATAGAAAATCGTGTATAAAACATTGCGTATATATAATACTCTTAATTTTTCACAGAAGACAGGCACAAGTGGAAACACATTCTTATCTCTTAATGCAAATTAATTCTCCATTGAGTTCTGCATATGATGCCTGACAGTCTTTATAAACTACAAATCATTCTGGAGGTATTCAAAGAACATAGCAACTTATGCAGCTGTTTCCACGCAAATCAGAATTTGGTGATCATGGTGACCTCCACATAGACAGCTTTCCCTCAAATCTTTTAGCTCAGAAGACCAGAAACAACATACTGGGACATGGAAGTTCTTGTCACTCCTATATCATTCTTTTTATTACTGCTGTCCCTGTCATTAAAAATTGGTAAGCCTCAATGCTCAAAAGCTGCCTTAAAATGTATTTGTGTTGGAGTTTTAACAGCACCAATACACTTTTTCACATCTTACACTCAGTTTATGTATTTTCTGAATTTTGAGTTTTCTTTGAATTTCCTAACATATTAGTGCTGACCCGTCCCCTACAGCTTTGTTTCCTGAATAACATGTCGCGTGTCCAAACACAGGCACCCAACTCCCTATCATGGAAAACAGTGTTTGCATCCCTCTGCAACACCAGACTGCCTGGAGCTTTCTGTTCTGACAAAGCAACATTACTGGGGGCACGTGTTCCCTTTTGTACTGTGATGGTCTTTCTATTGGCCACAGCAACAGCATGACTTGAAATGCAACACAGACAGCATGCTCATTCCACTGGGGAATGGGGTGGAGGGCGAGTGACTAAAATAAGGACATGAAAAACCTCAAAAAAAAATCCCATTCAAGCAGCTAAGAGACAGTCACCTTATGATTTTATACATATGAACTAACAAAACATGCATGCCTGTGTTTCAGTCACTCAGGAGATGCCAAGTGGATGTGCACTTACCAACTCCATCTTCTCCATAACCAAGGTGAGGTGGGATAACGACTGTCCGTCGTTCCCCAACACACATGTCCTGAAGGCCCATGTCCATCCCCAACACCACCTGACCAGATCCCAGAACTATGTTGTAGGTCTTGCCAAGGCTGTGTCTGGAAAGGAAGGGAAAAATGTAAAAAAATCACCAAAAATCACCATTTAATAGAGAATTTCTGTTGTTCAAAATTAACCACAGAAGTAGCAGTTTCTAGTAGTGTCCTGTCATTGCCAAAAAATTAACTTAATGCCCAATGCTTTGTTCTACCAAACAGTTACCTGAAGTTGTTCTCAAGTTACAGCCAGCACCACACAGATAAGTGTGCTTCTTCTCTGCTGCTGATATGTCCTCTGGCACTAAAATTATAGGCTTCTTGAATGAAATCCAATTAAAATCATTAATCGTGCCAATTACACCCTTAAGGTATTTTATCTTGAAATAAGGGCTTTTGCCTTTCACATATTTTTAACTATTGTAATTGGCCTTTTCAGCAGATGTAAAAATTCCAGATGTACATTCATCCCAGGACCACAAACTCTATATAGGGAACTGAGTGCTTTCCCATGGATCAGGCATCTCTTTAACGAAATCAGCCGCTATAATGTAGTAGTTATTAACACAAATACCTACTACTACTACTGCTATTTAACCATATTAAATTTTGAATTATACCTTGCTGCTCGTGGCTCATTTCTAAAATCAGAAAATATCCCAAGTTAGAAGCCCGAAAGTTAAACATGTATTGTGATTCTAAAAGCAGAGTGTGCAGCATTAAGGCTCTTTATTGCTCGCCTTTCTTTGGTTATTTGGCTTGGCTGTGCCTCTGCAGGACATGCTTGTATAACGGAGTATTATTTGGAAAGAAAACAATTCAGGGGCTAAGAGGTCAGCCTTAAAATTAGGAGCACATGATTCATGATCTTTGATTCTCTAAAAACTGCTTTGAGTAAGATGGTCTCGACATCCCTTGGTTCCTGCTACAAAATGGCACATATAAACAGTGTTTTGAATCCAAACATGGTACTTGCATACATCCTTGCCTACAGCATCGCACCACGTGCTCCAAATTAAGGCAGCTTTTCAGCTCTGCAAGCTATTGTGTACACTGTGAAACCTATGAGCTGTTTCCTGTGTTAATTATAACCAGGTCAAAAATAGCATTTCCCAGCTTCCCTTCCAAAATATAAAATGTTGTTTGGATGACTTGCACTATTCAAAAGATCAAGGCAAAAAAAAAGGAAGCTAACAGAAATATTCTTGTAGTTGTGTGCCAGGCTCACTTCAGTTCCACAGGAGACAGACTGGAGCAATCTTTTGCTTCCCTCATAAACCTACTGCCAACAGGGAGGAGGAAGAGGCCAATTATTCTCACAGCCACGATCAAGCCCTCTGACAGTTTCTCCATGCTGACACTTAAAGTGACACTTTAATACATATGAAATGTATTAATGCAACACAGGAGCACCAACATGTGCTACAGACATGACAGGTGACCATTTACTATAAACCACACCCAAGGTATCTTTAACAAAACCACAACAAGTAGCCCTACCAGGCCTCTCTCAGGAGCACTGAATCAGTACAAAGCACAAAGAAAGAACCCAAGAAACTGAATAAACCTGGACAGTTCATTCATTATGAGACCTGTCTTGTGCTGGCACCACTGGCCCAGACACTTGAACTGGCCCATTTAAACAGGATGCCATGCAACAAGTTTCATCACTCCACACACACTGTTTATGTTCTTCTCCAACACACTCCTACACCCTTTTTGTTCCTAGTTCTCTCATTATGCTATGACAGATTGTCTTTTTCATCGTCTCCTCCTCCTATATATCTTTGGCAGGCAGACATAGAGAAAAATACATTCTACACAAATACTCAGTTTAAAAAAAAAAATCTTTATTCCCTGCTAGCTTGCTTTGTAGGAACTTCATTCTGCCTTCACAGCTGCTGGGAGTATTTTCCCTACCAGGTCATTCAAACACCTACGTGGAGTCTAGCAAAGTTCCATCCAGGAGCGAAGCATTGTAGTGATATTTCAGGTAATCTCCCTTCTTGCTCAGTACAGTGCAGTTGGAAGGTTTGTGTTGAACAGTAATGCTGACTGAATCTGAGGGGTTGTGGAAGTCCACCACGTGGATGTCAAAGACCAGCACTGCAGATCCTGGAATTTTTCCTAAATAGGAAGCAAATTAGACAAATAGAGAAAGAAATGGTACCCAAACAGGCATATGATGTCCAGGTACTGCACCCTGTAGGAATATGTATTCCTACTGTGTCTGCCACTGAGTCATTTTGCTCTTCTATTCAGAATTAAAGGATGCAACAGATGCAAGCTGCATCCAGAGGAGGAAAAACAACATGGGGGAAAGCATTAAACATGCACTCAGTTCAATGGTGAAGGGAAAAACTTCCATTATTCTGAATTTTTAAATTATGCAGAAATGAAGCAATATCCACCCTAAATAACCCTTTTTTGTTTTGTGTACCAATTCAAGATTGATCATCAAAATTCTCAAGAACTTCCCATGCTTCAAGGAACATCATTATATGTAAAAGGTTAAAGTTCCTTAAAATAACCTAAAAGTCGGCAACTTCTTCCCCCTCTTCCCGGGCTTATGTGCATTACCAGGATTGACAAGACACATCCAGGCCTAGATTTGCAGTTTGTTGGTAAAGGAGTCTAATTCCAAATCAACAGCACAGATCTTGCATTCCCAGAAGAAAGGCTTTTCTTCTAAATCACTTATCCAAGTAACATCCCAGGAGGCACTTTTTGAAACACCAGCCACAATGCTGTGATCAGTTAGAAGGGTTATCCTATTCAGCCTCTCACAGCAATCTGTTTAGATAGCAATGAGTTTTCCCAAAGGAATGTTAATTGTATATTACATATACATGG
This sequence comes from Corvus kubaryi, assembly GCF_017639235.1. Taxonomy (NCBI): domain Eukaryota; kingdom Metazoa; phylum Chordata; class Aves; order Passeriformes; family Corvidae; genus Corvus; species Corvus kubaryi. The sequence continues at coordinate 13,159,007 of NW_024581137.1, forward strand.
TTACTTCACTGTTACATGCATCCACCATTTACAGAGGTGGCTTAGAAGTCCACAAAACCTGTGGCTGTGGAAGGAATGGGGAAGAAAACTTTGCATGATGAACTCCTTCAGGATAGAGAGTTTAAGACACACAGGAAGGAAGATCTGCAGAGCTCCTGGCATTCAAGTACCAGTCTGCCTGAAACACCAATTACCCAAATGAGTTCAGGCTACCAGTTACGTGTGAGATTGTTCTGTATTCTTATTGTCCTACCTATTTAGTTAATTTAAATAATCCTGCAAATTCTGGATGTGGTCTTGTCAGTTTGATGTCCATAAAATAATGAACTAATTCATAAACCTTTCAAATGCTAGCAAAATGAAAATATACACAGAAGAACTAAACAACAAAGGAAACCTCATTAATTACAGAAGACTTGAATGCAAAGCCAAGCTCACCTCTCCCTTCTTCTCCATATCCAAGATGAGGGGGGATTATTATTCTTCTTTTTTCACCAGTGCATACACCTAGCAAACCTTCATCCATTCCAGCAATCACATAACCTTTCCCAACATAGGTGTCATACGTACGGTTTCGCGAATAACTACGGAAAATATTTGCATTTTAGCAGTGTCAGGTGTACTCAAGAAAACATGGACTCTTGCAATAGCTCTGCAACACAATTCTTAAATCAGTTAAGGTGAAACACACAGTCATTAACCAGCACCAGGGAGGTACAAAGGAACTATGTTCAATGAATCCAGGCCTCCAGGTTTCATCAGTCAGTGACGCACGGGTCACTGACTGCCCAGCAGTGAGACCCTGGCTAATGAACAGCCAGCAAATTTGCAAATTCATTTCTACTAATTCTTGAAAGAAAAATCACACTTATTTATGTATTTTAGACTAAACAGAAAACAGGTTTCGACAAGTGACTGAAAAAAAACCTCCTTTAAAATTTCCTCTGCCCTGACACTACTTTAATAAGCACTTTATCAACTAGATATAGTTGATAAGTGCTTCATTTTCATGAGACACCCTGCAGACTACCTCCTTTTGCAACCACAGGTATGTAGTTCAACTACTAGAAGAAGCAGGTGGGATAAACAGGTTCTCCTGGGATGCTCAACATTAAAATGAGTCACGACAACAAAACAGTATCAACACCATCCCTCCCTTCCAAATCAAGCCAACCACTTACACACAGATTGAAGGACCTGCTTCAACACCTAATGATAGAATAAAACAAGGCTACAACAACAAATGATGTTTATAACAAGGACATGACTGTCTTCTGCCTTCCTTCAAGGCATGTTACACGAAAGCACAGCCCAAGAAAGAGAAGGCAGAAAGGTTTTAATTCATCTTTACAAGGTAGCTGTGGGAGAGAACTAAACCAGTACAGGACCAGACCCTGATGTAATTCAGGGTTTTATTCAACTGCTCTAAGTCCAGACAGTCTTGGCTGAGCTGCCCAGGGCAGTTCTGCAGCCGAATATTTCAGAGTAAAAAGGAAAAGGAAAAAATTATTAGAGCTTTCAACCCCGGCCATTCGCAGATTTTTTGGCATGCTCCATGTACTAGTGAGAAACTTTGTCCTGGATAGCTCCAGGGTTTTCAATCCCTATTGTTAGCCACTCCATTTCTTCATTTACGAATTCTGCAGGAGGTCAGGACACCATGTTTTAATGAACAAGCCCTCTAACGACTGTCAGCACTTCAGCATGATGTAGGGGCTGCTGTCTGCAAAGCATTTATTAATATTTCTTGACAGCAACCCTTAAATAAATACTACAGCTATTTTCAAAAATTGAATAATTACTACAGAGAATACTTACATCTCAAAAAAGAGAAATAGGTACACTGTGGATCAGCTTTAAGTTCTTAACCTATAAGCTTTCCCAAACTGTAAATCGAGGTCTACAGTGATGGCTGCTGTAGTAGTACTAAACATTTTTCCCTGAGCATATTTTGTAAAACATTTTACATTGGCTCATTTTCACCTCCTTTTAGCTACTTCTGCCAGCTGTTCTGAAAGCTGGAGTGGGAGAGTAAAGCACTGTTCCACTAAAAGCAAACAAAAGTCACGGAAAGCTACAAGAGTATTATTCATCATAGGATTCTGTACATGAGACTCGTGTGCCCACAGAGCTTTGAATTTACTGTCACAGTAATCCCTCTTCCTTTATCACAGAAATCCCCTGTTGTTGAATTCTGCAATTCTGTAATTCAGTCTCGAAAGACATTAGCCTTCAAAATGCAAACAGCTTTCAAGTATAAATATGATTAACCTCACACTAGCCACTAGCACACTGACTCACAATTCTCTGGACATAAAATGGAAATCATATTTATTTTCTCTCTCTTCAGCGGTATTACCTACTTGGCAGATAAGGCAAAGAGTCTCCAGACTTGTGTGCCTAAAGCACACGGCTTCACTGGGTGGGTCACCACCCCTAGATGGCGTCTGTGACAATGCCACGGTACAGAACAGCTCTTCTCCTTCCCATACGGAAAAGTTTTCTATGAGTCTTTAAAAAGACTCCAAGTCCACTCAAAATTTTCAAAAAGGAAGGAAAAGCAAAGAATTGTGTTTGAGCATATTATGGACAAGACAGAGGAGTCAAACTGGAAATGCAGTCAGTTGAGTTGAATGGTTTGGTTACCTGGAATCAAATAATGTGCCATCCAAAAGTGTGCCATTGTAATGGTATCGGAGAAAGTCTCCTGTCTGGCTTCTCCGCTCGCAAGATTCGGGCACGAGCTGGTTCTCAATGGCAATACCATCCTTGGGGTTATGCAGATCTAGCAAAACCACATCAAAGACAAGGGAAGCTTGGCCAGGGATCTCCTTACCTACAAAAGTGTTAGAGCAGAAAATTGGTAAGAAACAGCAAGTGTTCTAGCAGAAGCTTAAATATGTTCGTTGAAGAAAAGTAATATACTGCCAAATAGCAAGCACCTCCCCCTCCCAAAAAAATTAGAATCATGGAATATTCTGAGCTGGAAGGGACTCACTACAATCATCAGTCCAGCTCCTGGTCCTGCACAAGGCACCCCAAGAGTCACACCATGTGCCTGAGAGCGTTGTCCAATCGCTTCTTGAACTCTGTCAGGCTCAGTGCTGTGACCACTTCCCTGGGGAGCCTGTTCCAGTGCCCAACCACCCTCTGGGTGAGGAACCTCTTCCTAATATCCAACCTAAACCTCCCCTGACACAGCTTCAGAGGTCCTGTCACCTGTCACCAGAGAAGAGATCGGTGCCTACCCCTCCTCTTCCCCTCATGGGGAAGTTGCAGACTGCAATGAGGTCTCCCCTCATTCTTCTGTTGTCCAGGCTGAACAGACCAAGTGGCCTCAGCTGCTCCTCACATGGAGGCCTCAAGGCCTCCCCTCAAGGCCCTTCACCATCTTCACTGCTCTCTTTTGGACATTCTCTAACAGCTTAATGTCTTTCTTATATTTTAGCACCCAAAACTACCCCCAGCACTGGAGGTGAGGCTGCCCCAGTGCAGAGCAGAGTGGGACAATCCCCTCCCTTCCCTGGCTGGCAATGCAGTGCCTGATGCCCCCCAGGACACGCTTGGCCCTCCTGGCTGCCAGGGCACTGCTGACTCACATTCAACTTGCCATCAACCAGGAGCCCCAGGCCCCTTCCCATGGTGCTGCTCTCCAGCATCTCGTTCCCCAGTCTGTCCATACATCCAGGGTTGCCCTGTACCAGGTGCAGAATCCAGTTTGTTTAATTTCATGTGGCTGGTGATTGCCCAGCCCTCTGATTGTTCTAGGTCTCTGCAAATTTGCTTCTAGTCAGTCATTTTTTGTTTCAGTGGGTTTTTCACTGAATTCTCCAACTCAATAATTTCCTTCTATTCCTACACTGATGGCACTGCCTCACTGAAAACAAAGGCCTCTTCAGCAACACCCATCTTAGTCAATACACAGCAGCTCCATCTGAGCTGCATGGTTTAGTCTACCAGTATTCCCAACGCACTTCATGGAAGTACAAAAAATAATCATTAGAACACAAATCTGGTACATCTTCTCCTCCCATCCTGTTCATATCAAAACAGGAGACCACAGAGTGGAAGCTGAAGAGGAGCAAATTAAGTATCTCAGAGAAAAACTACCTTTCCACCAATGTACAAATTGCAGTGTGGATTGCTTTGAACAAGAACCACTGAGTTCAAGATCTTGGCAAAATTCTAAAACAAAAACTTCCCAAAGTTTTGTTATGCATGGAGAGGGCTATCACAGTTAACGGTAATGAAGCCACGGAAGGGGTATGAAACCTTGTACACCACAGACACATCCTTAAACATCAAAGCAGAGAAATAATATAAGGAAAAGTCACAAACTACACTCAACTTTCCCATTATTTAACGTGGGGACCCCTATGTATGATCTGCAGGCTGCATAGTCTTACAAGACAATCCATTTTGTAGTTATTGCTAGGGCATTTGTCAAAAAAAAAAAAGAAAACCAAAACAAAACCTACCCGGAATTAAAAATACATTTAACAATTTTTTTTCCTTTAAAGCTTTCTGCTTTCTGTAGCAGTCTGAAAGAATTATGTAGTCACATGTCTTCAAGTTTTTGTATTCCCTGATTGAAATAGAATTTCAGTATTTAAATACTGCAATTGTACCAACAATATGTCTGTTGAGCAGTGTCTACCTGAACTGAACTGAAATAATGCTGCCCATAAACTTAAAACACAGAAAGTTTGTTTTGAAATATGGATGACTTGGATTGAAAAAAAAAAAAAAAGGAATAACTAAAGGAATAACTTTTACCATCTCCATCTTCACCATATGCCAGGAAAGGTGGTATTGTGATAATGCGCTTCTCTCCTACACACATTCCCAAGAGACCCTGGTCCATACCAGGAATCAGCCATCCAATCCCCACATAGGTATCATAAGTTCGCATCCGATTATGGCTAAACATGAGAAAGAAAAGAAATCACAACCAAATGTTTGCCAGCCACAGGAAAGAACAATATTAACCTTTAAATCCATGTACTACACACAGTGTAACTCACAACTTGCTAGCCCAAAAGTATTGGTCCTTCATTTACCAAGGGCTGGCTGGGAAGTTTTCCAGAGTGCTCAGCTATGTCAGGAACCTAATAGAGGCTTTGAATAGCGGCTCACAAATACAATGGCAGCTGTTATCAAAGCATCGTTTTCCACTGGGCTCTAATGAAGCACACATGCTGTACACTTAAAATCTCAGTAGGAAAGTGTTAGTGGCTCACTTTCATTACAAACCCTGCTAAGCTTACAAAACTTGTATCTAATCTGAACAGCTATACTAGCTATAGAGACTTTTAACTGACTGCAATAAACAGTAATATAAATACAGGTAATGAAATTTAAAACTGAAAAAAGCATCTGGATTGGTAATGCCTGTGAAGAAAAAATGCACAGCTTTATTGGTTTGAGTCAGTCCTGCTATCCTATAATCTCTGAATAAATTACTAACACACACACCATGACAGCTTTCATTTCCTGTATTTCTGGGCAATTAGCATTAATTGTTACACAGGTGAAAGGGGAGCAAATGAGGGTGAGATACCTATTAAACTACACAAAGACACATAACCCAGCTGCATACCTTGAATCAAACAGGGTCCCATCTAAGAATGTTCCATTGTAATGGTACCGCACAAAGTCAGACACCTGGACTGTCCGAGGACACTTCTCAGGTTTGAAGTAAGTCTGAACCTGCACTTCGTCCTCTGAGTTCCAAAGATCTATCAGAAGCACATCAAAATGGAGCACAGCATTGGGGGGTATCACACCAGCTGCAAAAGCAAAACACACACAGTTTTCCTTCCCTTTTTATACAAGGTATCAGCAAAAAGAAACCAATCTATGCATATCCTAAAAAAATTGCATAAGGTACACCTTATTTCCTGTTGTGCTTACAACTCCTTGGCCCCTTGCCACCGCTGCAGCTATTTATGGGGGGAAATCTGGCAAGATGAACTGCTATCACAGCTGTCCTTCAGGCAAACTGACCTTGAGTTAGCATTTGTTGCCTCTCGGAGGCTGCAGAACAAAGATACTTTTGGAACTGGCAAGACCTTGTGCAGCACTGCAACCCCAAAGCACAATTTTGGTTTAATTAAGTACTTAACAGGGAGGTAGATGTAAATTGTTAACTTTTGTAGCAAGGGTCATTTGCCGAAGGTCCTCTACAGTGAACTGCTCTTCCTTCAGCATGCAGAGGGAGTCTGGAGAGATCACTTTAGGCTATAGGCTTAACAAACACCTCTGAGGAACAGGGGATAACGTCCCTGAAACTCCCTACTTGCAGTTTCTACCCTTCTCTTCTGTGGCTCCATTTCCTCTCTGCTCTGTGGAATCCCTTACACATCCAGCTGGCCCGGTGCTGTACTTACGGACGCCTTCACTTCCGTAGGCAAGCTTAGGGGGAATTTTCACGAACCGACGCTCGTTCACACACATGCCGACCAGAGCTTGGTCCATCCCAGCAATAAGCTGACCTTTGCCCACAAACACATTGAATGTGGATCCCCTGTCATAGCTGAAGGGGGGAAAGCAGGCAAAAATGTTAGTGGCTCATTTACACCCCTTTCCATTTTTTTTTTTTTTTTTTGAAAGAGAGAGTTACCTGCACCTTGTCTCTCTCTTGCCCTGTTAGCATAACTTTACCACAAGACAGCTCCTAAAGGAAGGGGCAAATCCAAGTGTTCCTGAGACTTCAACACAGTTCTCCTTCTTTTCACTGCTCATCACCTATCTGAAACACATTCTAGCAGTGTGCAATGTGTACTACAGGCACCTGAAGGCCAGAACTACGAACAGCTAATTGACACACTAATATTAAAAGCAGCACTGGAAAATTAAGTAAGAAAAGGAAAAATTAAAACACTGTTATGAGATATGGAAGGATGACTGCTCCCACAGTAGGAGCTCAGCATATTGATTTTGGTCAGTAATGTCACAAAAATATTATATAAGATCTATAAGCTTTACCGTGTGAGCCATCACAGTTCCAATCTCTGTGGGAGAAGAGGAAAGGGAAAAGATGCCTTTTTAAGTAATAGCTGTGAGGTTTGCCAACAGGTTATTTATTTTCTCCTCCACTTTCACAGCTCTCACTTAAAGCACAGAGACATGTTTTAAACAGCAAGTTTGCCAGATCAAGGATCACGAAACAAATGATCTTCCTCTGTGATAATATGTGAATATTCAAAAGGTAAAAGAAATTATGCTTAAATGAGTCAAAGTTTTCCAGAGGGGATGGAGAACAGCAGCGTTAACACAGCAGAACACTAACATTAGCTTACATGGTAAGTTTGGTAACCTTAAATCTGCACAACGACCCCACTTTGCTGTGCCTGAATTACTGCTATTTAAGTTTTTGAAGCATGTATAAACACACGTCAAGAAGCATTTCAAAAACTTCATGCCTATTTTTAAACTTTTACTGCCTCTGTTTTACCAAATCCCTTTTATAATTTCAAGGACTTTTTTTACATTTATATCTGTCTAAAAGTCAGACCTGGGGGGGAATGAAAAAAAAAAAAGGCTTGTGCCTTTTGTGTGCTAAAATTCTGGAAAGCAGCCAGTAGCTAGACATCCCCAGGGAAATGATGTCAAACTTTCCTTCGAAGACCGTACACATCATTTCCACAACATACTCAGCCTCCTGACAGTCCCACAGACTTAAACCTCTCAAATATTTTTCCTGAGTGATCTCTCATGTTTGCTCCATATTTTTTTTTTTCTTCTGGCAAACATTTCTCTTAAAGTAGACAACCCTCTATTACTGAGCATTCACTTTTGGTTGCAGTAATATTCCCACACCCAGGAAAGGATGGAAAATATTTAAATTACATCCTGACAAATTCTATTATACACACAAAACCATAATTAAGATGTTAAGACTAGTAACACAATAGGTTCTAAGAACCCCCCCAAAGCGGTATTTTGTAGAGATTGGCAAAGCTTGGTAGTACATCTGGGATGAACTTAGAACAGAAGAGCTTTCTTTTTAGCAAAATAAATGTACAATTAAAAGAACATTGATGCAAAGCAGAGAACTGAACAAAGCACTGATCAGACCATGCAGCTTTGCAGGACTGACTTTGCAGATTCCTTATAACTAAGCAAAATTTGTTTCTATTACTGGAATTGACCAAATTAATAGTAGATGACTAGGAAATTAAACTTGGACTTTTAAATGCAAAGCATTTTATGGCCACTGAAATTAAAAATGCAAATGCTGATGCAAAAAAAAAAAGCTAATAATAATAACATGCTAATTTATGTGACAGAGTCACAATTACTAAGACTTTGTCAACAGCCTGATAGTAATAGTATTGCTACCTGCTACTTGGAAATACAGAAAATTGATTTTAAAACTCAAGAACATTTTCAAGAGCTGAAGAAGGAACAGAGCAAAACTGCCCTTAGCTCAACATCTAGAGTATTTTCTAGACTGATTTCATAGTAGTGTTCAATGAAACTGACGCTGGTAAGCACATTCATAAACTTCAAAAAAGGCCAACAAACAAAAAAAACAGGTAAGAAAATGGGCTTTCTAACAGGTTTATTTTTGTATAAATTGACTAAATCTTTTTAATTCATATACAGGGAACACCAAAGATTTTAGAACAAACACTCCAAAATATTTCTTCCATTAACCCACAGAAGATAAAATCCTCCTATTTTTTCCATGTCTTAACATGATAAAACACTGTCATCGGTCTTAAAAAAAAACAGTGAATAACAAAAGCGTACATCAACATGAGCTGCCATCTAGAAAAAAACCAAGCAGAACAAAGCAGGTATTTTGCATCCTTTTGAGATAAAGGCAGTCACAAAAATATTTATTAGACTAGACTACCACTATTACTACTTATTTATTGATATTTAGAGGACCCAAAGAGATAAATGCTGTACAGTCCTGCACAGGCTGTTCCTGCCCCAAGTAATATGGAACAAAATGACAAGGAACTTGGAACTAAAGTGAGAGCCAGGACCTGGGCAGCCCCTCCAGGTGCCCTGCCTCGATGCACAAGTTTCCTGTTACAACTCAGGGTGTAAAGAAGCCTCAGCAGGTATCTGTAGAAATCAGAAACACACTTCTGAACACGTGGCCAGTTTTCCAATTGTAACGTATTCATAAAATAAGCCACAAGGATGCCGCCTTTGTGGGTCTTCACATCCACAGCTGAGACTTATGTTCCAAGCCTGACAGTTGCCAATGGATTCACTGTCCCTACTGTGCCCTTTCACTGAAACTGCACCAACACCAGCTGAAGTGCCAGCTATCACATCCCACATTTTAGTCGGAAAAGTGCTGGTGAATATGGCACTACTGGCATACTAAGTACAGTCAGCTCCAGATGGAGAACTGAGCTTTGAAGGACAGTTATTTCCCTAAGGCTGTAGATTTTCCTTGAAGCACAAGGGAGATTACCAGGATTACTGAAAATACATTTTGCTTTATCTTTCTGAGTAATACTCTGATCAGTGACAATGAATGAAGTAAGAAAAAACAAATAAGCTGTCAGCAGCAGCAGCATCCTTCACAATCTCCTGATCCCAGTATTTAGGCTTCCTGATCCCAAAATAACAGCAGGAAAGCAGCCAGGCACTGCACTGTACATAGGTCACATTTATTCAAGGATAAAAAAAAATTCTATGTAAGTACAGCCTGATAATTCTTTTATTTCCGGCAAGGATAATGATTCAGAATCACTTGCATTCGAGGAGGTCTGAGCCTGGAGAAGATACAGGACTTGTACAGAACGAAACGGGCAGGAAAGCACTACTGTGAGAGACTGTGATACCATATACACTCCTGTTTAGCGGGCTGAGGCTAGCTGAATAACCTTACGGTCTTCACTCTTGGAGCAGAAAGCTCCCATTCAGCGCCTTGGAAAAGCAGCTGAATGAACGTGGTGGAGATTCATAACGGCAAGCAAACTACTGCGAACTGGACTCAGCCACCGCAGAGGTCTTGCCCCCTGTCCCCAGTGGTCACAGCTCAACTCTCTGCCTGCCGATTTCTCTATTTTCGTTTTGCCTCTGAATCGCGAGTTCTTTTACTTCATGTTTCAAAGACATCTTTCCATGGTGCTCCGGATGTCCTGCGTTCCCGCATGTACGACATTGCCCATCCTGCCGCTGACCTGCTTCAAACCGGTCACCACAAAAGCGCCCACGGGGCACTGCTGGGAAGAGCGGCGGAACCTGAACCGAACCTCAACCGCAGCCTCCACCCAGCGCCTCAGTCTCTGCACATACACAAAAAAAACCACCCCCGTGGGGGACGGCACCTCCCGCTCCCCTCCTCTCCCCCTCACGGTGACCAATCAAACCCCGCGGGGCTGCAGCCGCGGCGGGCTTGTGCCAGACCTGGAGTCGAAGCGGGTGCCGTCGGGGAAGGCGCCGAGGTAGTGGTAGCGCACGAAGTCTCCGGGGCGCACGGCCCGCGGGCAGCTCTCGGGCACGAAGCGCCGCTCGACGCCGAGCTCGGTGCCGTCCGCAGGGATTTCGGCGGCGGGCACCGGCGGCGCCTGACAGGCCGCCCAGCTCTCCAGCAGCGCCGGCAGCAGCACCAGCAGCGACCCGCAGCCCGGGCCCCGCCGCCGCACGGCCGCCGGCCCCGCCATGGAGCGCAGCGAGCGGGACAGCCGCAGGGCGCGCTCGGCGCGCAGGGGAGGAAGGGACGATGGAGGGAAGGGGGGGAAAAGAGGGAAGGGAGGGAAGCCGCCCGCCCCGGCCCGCCCGCTCCTCCTCCTCCCACCGCTGCAAACTTGCAAACGTGGATGAAGAGCTCGCCTCCGGGACGGGGGAGGAGCAGCGCCAGCTCCCCCCGCCCGCCGCGGCGCTGCGCAGTCCGGAGCGCAGCGGGGGCACCGCCGCCCCCGCCCCGCGGCCGCCCCGCTCCCTCCCCGCGCCGGAGGTGCGACGTGGCGCTGCCCCCGGCCGCCTTCCCGGCGCTCCTCCGCTCCCGAAGGATGCACGGGAGGACCCCGACAGTCGTAAACACGCAGACACAACTCCGCCATTTCCCGCAGGTTTCCCGCAGCTCTTGGGAGCGAAGCTGGGAGGGACCGAAAACTGACCCCCTGCATCAGGGCTTTTTGTCACTCTGCCTGCGCACGTAGTCCGAGCACGACTTTGAATATTTGCAAGTTTAAAGTCTCATCGCAAATATTCCACTTTAGATCAAACCCCCAAAGATAGGAGGCTGTGTTGGCAAATGCGTGTTGATGCACACCAGTGCTGTCACAGGGATTCGCAACTCCCTGGCGGGGGACCTTTACAAATGACATAGAGAAAAGACAGGATCACTGAATGCTTTGGGTTGAAAGGGACTTCAAAGATCATCTGGTTCCAACCCCCTGACATGGGTAGGGATATATTTCAGTAGATGAGGTTGCTCCAAGCCCCGTCAAACCTGGCCTTGAACACTCTCAGGGATGAGGCATCCACAATTTCTCTGAGCAACCTGTGCCCATGCCTCATCACCTTCACAGTAAAGAATTTTTTCCTAATATCTAATCTAAACCTACTCTCTTTCAGTTTGAATCCATTCCCCCTTGTAAATAGTCCCTCTCCATCCCTCTTGTAGGTTCCCTTCAGGTACTGGAAGGCTGCAATTAGGTCACCCTGAAGCCTTCTCTTTACCAGGCTGAACAATCCCAATTCTCTCAGCCTTTCCTCATAGGCGGTGTGCTCCATCCCTCTAATTGTCTTGGTGGCCTCCTCTGGACTCACTCCAACAGGTCCATGTCCTTCCTGTGCTGGGATCCCAGAGCTGGATGCAGCACTGCAGGTGGAGTCTCACCAGAGCAGAGCAGAGGGGCAGAATCCCTTCCCTTGCCCTGCTGGCCATGCTGCTTTGGATGCAGCCCTGGACACATTTGGCTTTCTGGCCTGCAAGTTCAAGCTGCCAGCTCATGTCCAGCCTCTCATCCATCAGCACCCCCAAGTCCTTCTCCCCAGGGCTGGTCTCGATCTGTTCATCCCCCAGCCTGTGCTGATACCAGGGGTTGCCCTAACCCAGGTGCAGCACCTTGCACTTGGTCTTGTTAAACTTCAGGAGATTCTCATGGGCCCACTTCTCCAGCCTGCCTAGGTTCCTCTGGATGGCATCCTGTCCTTTGAGTGTGCCAACAGCCCCACTCAGCTTGGTGTCATCTGCAAATTTGCTGAGGGTGCACTTGATCCTTCCACCAATGTCCTTAATGAAGATATTAAATAGCACTTGGTCCCAGTACAGACCTCAGAGGGACACCACTTGTCACTGATGTCCATTGGGACTCCGAGCCATTGACCAGATGGCACCATCCAACTACTTACTAATCTAACAGTCCACACATCAAATCCATCTGTCGCCAATTTAGAGGGAATGATGTTGTAAGGGACCATGTCAAAAGCTTTACAGAAGTCCAGATAAACAACACCCATAGCTCTTCCCTTACCCATTCTTGCAGTCACTCCATCACAGGAGGCCACCGGGTTGGTCAGGCAGGTGAAGATGCCCTTGGTGAAGCTCTGCTGCTGTCCTGAATCACCTCCCTGTCCTCTGTGTGCCCTAGCGCAGCTTCTAGGAGGATCTGTTCCATGTTCTGCCCAGGCACAGAGGTGAGGCTGACAGGTTGGTAGTTCCCAGGGTCCTCGTCTCTACCCTTTTTAAAGATGTCACCTGGGACTTCATGGGCTGCCACGACTTTTCAAATATCATGGAGAGGGGCTTGGCAACTATATCAGCCAATTCCCTCAGGACTCTGGGATGCATCTCATCAGGCCCCATAGACTGATGTACATTCAGGTTCTTCATGTGGTCATGAACCTGACCTCACAAGCACCCAATAAGATATAGCATCCAAGAGGAATCACCATCCCAGTGTGCCAGCAATCCCCTTCCCCTCTCTCTTTGATCTTGAACACAATGATGAGGAGGAACTTAGGTTTTTCCTCTGTTATTCTAACTGGTTGCAGTGAACAAGGATGGGAAAGCTAAGCATCTGCATTTGAAGCACCAATCCCAAGCAAGATTAAGTAAAATAATGCAATATTTTTGAAAAGCAGAGAAATTGATGACAGCAGGACTGAGGCAACCAGTTGGAAATGCAGGCACCTGAGGAATACCATGTAAGAAACACCAATGATAAGATTTTGTTACTGACAAATTATTAAACAAGCACAGTGTACTCTTGGGTGGTCTACTTGCAAGTCCATGAAAACCAGGGAAGAGGGTGTGCCTGAGCATTGCAGCTGGGGAGACAACGGCTCACAGGCCCAGTTGCCCACTTTTTGTGCCTCTACCACCCAGCAACAGAAGGGATGCAGTCAAAGCAAAGGTTTTTTAAGTGCATTCAAAAGTGCTCTTGTATAATATTGAGGTATTTCCAGGAAATGGGTGCTGCTCGATGACCTAACCAGTGAAAAAAGTTCCCAAATTGGGCAGTTATTTAAAGATAACAAAATTTGTGGTTACAAATCACATCCTCCTTCCAAAAACAGTCACACTGCGCATTCCAAATCGGTCTTTTAAACAAGCAATGTAAATTGTCTGGCAGTTGACTAGAATTAAATAGCTTATTTTGATGTTGGTTTATGTGGACACAATTTATTTTCTCAAGGAAAACTCATAGTTCACCATTGGAGTATGTTGATACAACCAACATAAAGATAAAGCTTACCATGAATTTGGTACTTCTTATTGCCAGGCAGTGACACAAACTTTATTTTTGTATGTTTATTTAAGAAGTTCTATGTTTTCAAAACAATTCCTTGGACTCTTAATATTTATGCAGATTTGTATTCATTACTCTTCACCTGTGTCAATAACAATTCTCCACTTCTGATGTAATTACCATTGCCTCAAGATTGCTCTAAGTGTTTCCAGTTTTATTAACTCCTAAAAGAGCCACATGTCCCTTCTGTGCTGCCAAACCTGCTCACTTCATGCCTCATTTCCATTTGCCCCATGGCTCACGTGCCACGTGCCTCTCCATAAGCACACACAGAGCTTAAGACAGCTGTGATCCAGGAAGGTGCATTCCTTTTTGTCCCCCTAGTTTTGTTCACAGAGGTAGCAAATATGCAAATCTGGTATTTTGCTTAGAAATGTCAATTTAAACATTTTGCTGTCATTTCAAAGCACATACACAGGCAAGCACACACACACAAATTCTTATTTATATGTTATGTTTGAACAGCTTGAACCCAGCTTCCCCAGAAGCATTTTGGGGATGCTGATCTCTATCAGACCTGTTCTTCAGTCAGCCTGACACACAGCAATGGCTAACACAGTGTGAGAAGGGTGAGAGAAAAGCACAGACATGCCTGAACCTCCTAGAGAAGCTGGTCCTGGGAGGAGGATTATCCTTTCCAAACTTTAAAACACAGTGCAGCTAAGGTCCAGGCTCCCTCTAAAAAGTTAGCTTTAAGGAATGTCACAGGTCAGACATTAACTGAGGATTAAGGAGCTGGGATTCATGCCTTTGCATCTTCTTTTAGAGTACACAATGTGTCTCATGTAATGTTCAAGGGGCTGCAGCTCTCCTAGCTTTGAGCTATGTTTTATCAATCTAAAATAGATTTGATGCTGTTCCCAAATCTTTTGGAAGGGCAAGGAAGTAAAATGTCAGCTCTCATTGCCTCCCCATGTATCACAGCATTATTACCTTTAAGTGTGTCACACAGAGGAGAAATCCAAGAGCTCATATTCCAAAAAAGTAGATAAGAAAATTCCTTCATACACTACTTGATACAAATCATGTCTCAGAAGTACTGAAGACAGCTGAGGAGCATGCTGATGAGTCACTTCAATTAAAGATTAATTTATGGTAACTTGGGAAAAGGAAATAAAGCCTCAGCTTGAGTATGAGGTAGGAAAGACACCACTGGTTTGTAACTTGAGATGCTGCCCTACTCCTTGGAATGTGCTTGAAGCCAAGCACCAGGCTGTCATGGGATGGAGGGCCTATTGTAAATGAAAATGTTTGCAGCACATTTGGTCACATAAACACAGGAGGAGTTGTGACTAGTGAAATATTCTGCTGAGTAGCTGTTGGACTTACTCACTACTTAACCACCAACTGCTGTCAATTACCCCTCACACAGCTACAATTACAGGCCCAAAGATCAGTCCCTGCATGCCTGAAGTATGTATCTATTGTGCTTTGATCCAGAGGCTTTCTAAAACAGTAGCATACTGAGACAGAAAAACACAGAAGGGATTTGCAATGTTTTCTAAATACTCTATTATAGATCAAGGAAAACAGAGGTAATCCTTTTTTCTTAGAGTATGTCAAATGCTGCAGCTTGCAGATACCTTGAAATTATTGCAGGCAAATTTAGAGATAATTAAGATACTAGAAGTAAAAAAGTGCAAACAATGGAAATCAGTTTGAACTGATATGAAATCCTGTTTAAAAAAACATCTATCTGCTTTTAATAGGTAGGTAATATTCATAAAGATCAAAATATACTGCTGGTTTTGGCTGTGCAATCTGCTGGGGGCTTGTGAAAAGGTACTTTTAATTATTTTTATCTTCTGCAGTTTTCCACAGCTGTTCATCTCGGTATGTACTCTCTTTCAAAATCCTAAGGAGCTTCTTAGAGAATAGTTTTGGGTTACAACTAATGTGAAAAAAACATTGTGCTGTCTCTGCTGAAGTGAATTTCACAAGAAAAGAAAAAAATGCTTGTTGTAACTAGAAAGCTAATTTTTGCTTCCAAAGATCTGTAAAGGTTGTAAGAGCTCTTCAGATATTTTGAAGCAACAATGGAAACATTGGTTTTAACTGTTAAATATGGCTAAACTATAACCACAAAACATTCTCAGTAAGTACTGGTTTTAGTAAACAGGATTTTGAAGAAATACTATTTCTATTTTATATAGCTACATGATTATCCCAGAGCACCTGGAACCTGAAATACCTCTTTGCACCCAAAATATTGTAATGCAAGTTCTATCAGTCACACATAATTTAATTGCATGTAATTTATTGTCAATGGTGTGAGTCATGAGGGACTGGCAACCCTAAATGCCTTTTAGTGAGTGACCAAAGTGATGCAGGTGACTTGGGCTTCTTTCTTCTTGATGAGCCATGAGAAATACTGTGGAGCTCTTCACTCTTCACAGAGAGTCATAGTGGACTAATCAGCCAGCTTGACAGGCTATTTAACACTCAGCTGTTATCCTGATTTATTACTGGTAGTGGTTTAGCAGTGAACATAAAGAAAGAGCATCAGAGAACTACACTCTAAATTGCTGATACTGAGATACATTTCACTTGCTCCAATCCATCTTCAGTTTATCTCTACTCCACCTATTATTGATGTTTTAAGGAAAGTCAAACAGAGGATAACACTGTGAACCAGTGCTCTCTTTTAGACCCTGCCCTGCCAGGAGGGTCTCACGTGCCGTAGGTACTCAGCAATTCCTTTGCTGGACATCACAGCATAACGAGATACCCCAACAGAGCTGTCTTAATTAGTGCTTATGAATAGCCCGCCATTCCAAATGTGCCACGCTAAATTACTATCCGAGTGATTTAGCAAGTCTGGCTCATTTTGGCGGAAACCAGTCAGACAGCACTTACAAAAGGCACTGCCACCAGAGATTAGGCAGTGGCTCCCAACAGCCAAACACAAGGATAAATTACAGTTGACTGTTGTCTTCCACCAACACTGATATTGTTTGTAAGGCAAAAGGCTGTCAAAGGCGTAGGCCTGGATCGCACACTTCGGAGGCATCAGTCATGGCTTCTTTTGTGTTTGCACTTCAACTGTTGTAGTTTGCACTCCACTAGAAACAAACAAATAACTAGCAAACCAACTCTGGGCAAAACTATTTTCTAATTACCCTAGAGCGATGGTGTTGGCCTCAGTGTAGAAGTGCCAGTGTAAAACTGCAGAAAAACTACCCTATGCATCTGGCTTTTCCTACCATTTCTCACAACTATATGTATTTAAATGTTACAGATTTCCATTCAGTGTTGATGCATTTATCAGGCATGATATATATACGTGTATTTTGCAACAAAATGCCTTCACCCTCATCTCACAAAAAAGGAAAGGGTTTTCAGAAGTAAATACTCTTGAAAGTAGAGACCACAGAGGTTAAAACTCACTATTTCAAAGTAAGTACGAAAATCAGTTACCAGATTTTCAGAAAACTTAATCTATGGAGGGGCTAAAATTTAAAAAATCTGGTCATAAGGGACATACCAAATGTAACGTAAGTAGCTGAAAACAAAAAGAGAGATGTGTTGGATAAAAAATTATTAAAAATCACCTAAACTAAAGCATATTCTAAATATATTGCAGATACCCACAAAGTCAGAGAATGGTTTTGAAACAACAGACTGCTTATACTAAACTGCAGAAAGACTTGGATATTCCTAACGGATACAACAGATTCCTATTCCTAAAGGATACATGTAGTTAACGACAGGCTTTCAGTCTGTGGACTTGCCATGCAGAAGTGGCAAGGAAGCCTGCTGTCCACTGGCCTAAATTCCCAATGAATGGGGATTTGCATCTGCAACGGAAATGATCTAGGAGACTGCACAAAGAAAAAAAAAGAGCTATACTGCAGCCTTCTGCCATACAAAATGTGCAGAACAGTGAGTCTCACTGAACCTTCACATGCAGCATGAACAATCTCAGAATTGTGTTGTGTGCAGAAAGATGTGGTTCCTGCAACAAGGGTCACACTGGTTTCCTTAAATGCATTAAAAGCAATCAAAAAATTACTCATAGTTTACCTATTATAAAGGGTCTTCACTCAATCAAAAGGGAGGGCAGAAGAATTATGTACTTATTTGAAGACTAAAAAGCTTTTCAAAGAAGCACAGTAGACAGGAAGGTCTGAAAAGCAAATGGTCTCAATTGGATTTTATCATGCCTGATCTGTACTCTGTCCGCTAGAACTGTTACAGCTCCATAATTAAAAAATAATAATGTTTTGTTCCAACATTCTTTCAAACAAAGCTGCCTTAATAAAGTTGGTTTGCAAATTAGGTGTGGACTATGACTCCTGCTCAGAAAGACAGAACCCTTTTATCCAAGCTCCAGTCTAACCCTCACCCCCACATCCACCCATCCCCTGCCCACAGCATTTTCCATATAAAATGCCTTCTGAAAGCTTCATGTGTTGGGAGGAGAAGAGAGAATGGTTCATCTGCAAACAACCTGGCACAAAACAAACTATGCAAACTTTCCTTAAATGTAAGGGTATCTGTTCCACCAGGGGTACAACCTGCTTGCATTTTGAAATGAACACACCGCAAGCTCACTTTGCATGTCTTGGGTAAAAGGACTATTTGCAGAAGTGATTGGAAAAGAGGCAAGTAAGGTCAGTCACTTCTCTGCATACCAGCGCTGCAGCTGCCAGAAGCCACTGCCTAAGCAAACTGGAAACAGGACACCTTGTTATTTTTCCCCTCCTTCATTAATATTCACGTATGAATCCCCTGGGAACTGCCTGAAGTTCCTAGGTGTTAGGAAATAGTGCTCACTGGTTCTTGTTAGTGTGCGTAAGCATTAAAGCAGGTGCTTACCAGGAGTCCAGTGCAAGAAGATTGCAGCAATCTTTTCTCCTAATTAGTAAGCATTTAGTGACCTTTGTGGGAATTTTTATCAACATTTTGCATTTCAAGGGGGAAAGAATTATGTATTCAGACATCAACTCCTAACACTTCACTTTTACTAGAAATGTCAAGGTTCTTTTGGAAGCAGATTCACACAGATTCACTGGATATGTACTGCATCTGTGAACTTGTTCTTAACAGAAGAGTCCATCTGTATAGCAACTTTGGAGTCGTATTCCAATAACTTTTCCAGCCATCTGATTTGTGTACTAAAGAACAGTTTTAGGCCCAGGCTCACAAAATTGGGGACTTTTACATTACACAATGATCTTTAGGTGTTGGTAAGATCATTCTGAGTGCTGGGCATGTTCTGAACCCATTCCTGGTTTGCTGGGCTGTTGCAGCACAGGTCACAGGCTTTGTTGCCTGCCTTCTCCACTAATTGTTCCAGTCAAGTCTTATCTGTACGTCCATAGGGTTCCAACCAAACATCCCATGCAATCTAAGTGGACTAAAGAAACACTCCATAACATAAAGCCAAGAATTAAAGTCTTAGCAAATGAAAGAATTGTTACTTTTAGTCTGGCTACAATCATGCTAAGATTTGTTGTCCAAATTAGCTAATAATTGCAGCTAATTCAATAATGATATAATGAGAACTACTATACACAAAGTTAGTATTAGCTATACCTTTCTCTGGTCTCATGCTCCCCTTTCCACTGGGTTCAAAAGTCAATAAAACCAGGCTTTAGGAAAAGCAAGGGCTGGTTGTAGTAAGTTGTCAGCATCCTAAGTTCTTTGTCTTGACTACAGTGATAATATTAAGGATTTCTTCTTCCTCTTTGCCAGGAAAACAATGATGCACGTTTTCCCCTCCTCAGTCAAGGTCTGCTTGGGGTCATTTTTCATGTTCGCTATCAGTCTGTCAACTTGCTCCTTCTTTGTTGGCTCACAGTTCAGTGTTACATCTCACTTTACTGCAGGTTATAGGTTTTACCTATATTGCAGGTAAACCACAAAATCTTGACTCAACTGCTAAGGCTTCATTTCTTTAGTGATCTGTGGTTGACAGTCTGTGCTTTGTGTCTGTGGTCCTGAGGCCCTTTACCATCCTGTGCTTGAATTTTCTTATCTCGTACTTGCATTTTGGGAGGCCCAAAACACCCTGTTTTTTTAATCTACAGCCTTCAAGCTGTGGTTTCCAGATAGCTTAACTAATGTTTTATGAACACAGCCTAGCCACCTGTAGCCAACATCTACATGTTTTGGCAAGAACACTGGTACTTTATTAAAATTACTTTATAACTGGGCAGAACACCTCTTATTTCTTAGTTTGTTCAAGCATGACCAAAAAGCACCATGCAAGGCTGGCAGGAGAAAGCCCTATTACAGGGTGCTAAACTGATTTTTTTTACACACTCCACAAATGACAAATAGAAGCATAGGCCATGCAGAAATCCGCCTAGATACAGAGTGGACCAAGAGAGAGAGTGTTTTTTTCTACCTACAATGATATATTTATCCTTCAATTTCTATATAACTACAGATTGACAATAACTTTCAAGCAGAAGTAACTATGAGGGAGTGTTCCTGGATGTCATTGATAGCAAAACTAGCATAATGGAACAGAAACATAGAGGTTCCTAGCCCACCACTGGAAAACATTACTTCTGCATGTTTGGCATGAGTTTCAACAGTCCCATAGGAGAATTCCTTTCTCATTCCTGTCAGAGACACTCCTGGGTCAACTTGCTTAATTTATCCTTGCTTCATTGCTGTACCAGTGCTACACTACTCTTTCAATATTACCCTCTTGGGACGTGCAGGTAAAGAAGAAGGTCTAGAACTGTGAGTTTCCATTCCTTTCATTCCAGTCACCTAGAAAGCTGTTGGTGACCTGACATATGGGAAGTATGTTAAGCTAAAGAGCTGTGAATTTTGGATAGTTTTGAAAAAAACTACAGTTAAGTGGGAACAGCTGCTTTGCATGGAACTAACAGATCAGCTGTTTTAACAAGAGAAAGTCATCTTCCCATTTCATAGAGGTGGCAAGCAGAACCAAGAATCTTTTCCTTCAGCTTTTTAGATTACATTTTTCATCACTTTATTTCTGCAGTTTCTGTGACCCATTAGTAAACACTGGAGCCTTTTTAGGTTCCACTGGAAAGTTGGCAGCTCAGAGGGGACATACCAAGGACAGATGCTGGCACTGAAGATGCCTATTTTACTTGATACGCTAGGCATCGTTTAAACGGGGACTGTTTTATCAGTCACTATATTATAGAGACAAAATTCAGGAAAGGAATCTGCTTTTCCAAGGGAAAAGTTCTTGTAAACCAATCACTGATTTGAGAATATAGCCAAAGCTCAGAAGGAGGAATTTCCTGCAGCCGTGAAGAAAACCAAAAACCAACTGGCTACCAGGCAAAGAATCTAGCTTTGATTCTTACTTATTCAGTAGCAAAACTCCTGCCAACTTTGATGACAGTAAGACTATGACCACTAGGGGTTAAGAAGCAGTCCATATATATTAAAAAAAAAAAAAATATATATATATATACATATATATAATACAAGAGGAACATTCAATCTGGAATAATTATCATCCCTCTAATAAGGGGTTCAAATTACAGCAATTCTGACTCAAACTTTCATCTGTAAAAAACAGATAAATAGAGAATTATGGATTTCATTGCATTTGGCTGTTTCTTGTGAAACCAAAGTCCTGGCCACTCAGCTTGGGCACAAGTGATCCCACAAAGGATGGTATGTTTTGTAAGAAGTTGGGAGACTGTGCAAGGGTTGTCAGCCAAAATCTCCCTTCTCTACTGTTATATAACATGCCATTGGCATCTGAATGCTCCTACTGTTGACACAGTTCCCAAATAGGACCAGTCCTTACTCAGGTAAAGTCCTTTGAAGGTAAATAAAACTTTGCCTCTGTAATGATGTACTTGGGGCTCTCCATTAGCAGAAGAGACAACATGTTGCTCTCTACAAGTACCTGAAAGAAGGTTGTAGCAAGGTGGGGATTGGTCTCTTCTCTCAGGCAACCAGTGATAGAACGAGAGGATGCAGCCTCAAGCTGTGCCAGGGGAGTTTCCACTTGGACATTAGGAAGAATTTCTTCACTGGAAGGGAGGTCAGGCATTGGAACAGGCTGCCCAGGGAGGTGGTGGAGTCACCATCCCAGGAGGTGTACAAGAAACGACTGGACATGGCACTTAGTCCTCTGGTCTAGTCGGCAAGGCTGTGATCAGTCTAAGGTTGGACTCAATGATCCTGGAGGTCTTTCCAATCTTAATGATTCTGTGATTCAATGTCAGTGTATACACAGAGGTACAGCACTATATCAAGAGTGTACTACACAAATATACACTCATCAAATATGAAAAATTTTTATTTCCAGGAAAAAAAATGCAAATGTCACAACACAAAATGTCTGGGACTACATATGGTTATTTGTATTTATTTATAAAGACCAGAAAACAAAAGGCAAAAAACAATGAAAAATGTAAGTTATACAATGATTTCATGTCTTTAAAGATTTACGTGAATTAAAATAATGAAAAATAATTAAAGAAATATTCTTTTCACTGAGTGGTGGCTTGAAGAGGCGGTATGCATTACACTTCTGATGGAGCAGGGGACTTTACAAACTCCAAGTGATCAGTAAGATGGTATCTCCACAGAAGGATGGAGTTCCTCAGTGCAATCATCTACCAAAGCTTTGGAGGACAGAATTCACAAAAAGACAAACATTCCTCTTTTAAGTTCCAGCTTATCAGTCTTTGGGATAGATCCTATAAAAAGATTTGAGCGCTCAAAATGGGATGTAGTTGTTCAAGGGACTTCAAATTAAAGCTGCAGTTCAAACCACTTTGCTCAACTAATTTCCAGAGATGCTTCCTTGCTTAGCTATAAAACTTCCCTGCAAGTGCACATTTTTGAATTAACTACATAGTAACCTAGTCTTTATAGAAATAAACAATTCAATGCTTACTTCACACCTGTGCTTGGTTTGAATCCAGCTTTGATGGAAGTTTGATGTTCTTCTGCCCAATTTTCCTAAAAGGCTTATTTTGTAGATGTAGACATGTACAGATAATATCAACTACCAAGAGGATCAGGACTGTACAAAATGCAGCTGTGGCCATCATGTTCTTTCAGACATTTGCTGCTGGCTTAAGGTCACAACTGCCTGTCTCACACACTGCCAAGGCCTCCGAAGGAACTTGTTACAAGATAAACCCCCACATCAGGAACTTAAGCACAGAAGAGAAGAATTTGCAACAGGAAGGAGCTAATTCCAAGCCTAATGGAGGTAAGGCTGGTTAGTACATTCTGGTGAGGCATCTCTCAATAACTGGATCATAACACTCACTCACTCCCTTTATGTGATGACATATGGCAGTGAACACCACAGTAAAGGTTCAGGTGGGTAGGAACACTTCACTGCTGAGCAGTATCGTTGTAAATATGAGATTAATCTGAGAAGCAGGAACTAGGAGCACAATATTGTCACCTGGTGCAATGGTGCTGGTCAGGGAAGAACAAGGCTCTGGTCCTTGCTTAGAGTATTGATTTTGTATCTCACAGAAAGACGTACAGTGCCCATGGTTGGATGGGCACTCCTCTTAGTGTACTCACAGCCAAATTCAAACACACTTGTCTTTCTGGCCCCATGAATCTCAATGCTTCTCTTTACTGCTTCCGAAGAGTGAATTATGAATAGTAGGTGGCCCCCACTGATGTAGCTGTTAGCCTGACACTTAGGGGGTATTTTGTCCCAGTGACACAGAACCTCCCATCACTGAATACCCAGACCAAGGAGGGAACCAAATCTAAGTCTCTCATTTTCTAGTGCTAAAGTAGTATCAAAAGAAACTGCCAGCATTTCCACTTCAGAAAAACTATTCTCTGTAAGAAAGGATGTCAGCACCTCTCCTCATAGCTGAGGTTCCCAAGTGGCTAAAGGGCCACTGCTGTTCTGAGACAGCCTTCCCTGTAGCCAGAAGTGGCCCAGAGCTTAGACTCACTCTATTCTGAATGACTTCAGTCATCTAGATTTGGGCAGCCATAGGCTGACCATTCTGGATTTTGACTGTGCTCTGCTCAGCCTGCTGCTTCTTCTGGATCCCATTAGAAGGTGCTTAACTTCCCATGAAGCCTAACACAGTTTCTGGATTCCTCTCCCATGCGTAATATCTGACACATAATAAGAAACAGATCCTGGCCCAAAGCTCTAGCCAGCCAAAAATGGAGAAAAACAGACTGGCTGACATTCTGCCAGGGCTACACTCTCACAGGAATACTGATGCCCATGGGATGACATAGATGTAAATTAATTTGGTCCCAGTGCTATCGCTTGTAACTGAAACATTTTAAAGTTGTAGTGGACACCATGAAAAATAACGTCTTTCAGATACTTCATGTTGCAACAGCAATTAATGTTTCTGCTCAGATGTTTGGATGAAGCTGGAATTACAGTGCCATGACACCAGTGGTAAGACAACATTTCCCCAAAAAATTAACTTCTTGAAATGGCTGAAGCACTACATTCATATAAAGGAAAAAAAACCCCACCCCATAACTTCAAAAAAGTCTCCTTCTACGTACCAGGAACCAGATCCTCAGTTAATATAAACCCTTGAAATAGAATGGATTTAAGCAATTTACAGATGCCGAGCATCTTTTCTTCAGAATAAATAGAAATTAAAATAACAATTTTTTTCCTACTCCCTCCTTTTCACAATTCATTTTGTTTTGATCTTTCCTAAGGACTGATATGAAAACAATTGTCTTCTTGGGTAAGTGTGCAACACAGGAATCCAGGGTTTCTTCTCAGCAAAAGAGGGGAAAAAAGAAACTCTGGAGGTACCTACAGCTTTAAATAATCTCCTCTTACTAAAAAAGCCTGACCTTGGTACTTCTAAGGGTAATAAAGTGATAACGTTCATTTCTAAGACAGATGAGAAAGGGCACTGAAAATTATTTGTATCAAACTGAAGAAAGAACACATTTAAACCACTGTGTCTAAGCAGATTTATGTATCTATTGAATTTCACCTCCTGTGTGCCCCATTAAGTTATTGCAGTAAAGATGACTTCCAAATATCCTGATCTGATCAGAAATTACAGCCTGGGTGTACAAGCCACTGGGATGCAAAAAACACAGCCAAGATCCCATTGACTTAACAGTAAGAAGAGGATTATATATACTATGGTCTGTCCTTCTGCCTCCATTGCAACCCCACACTTCTGTTGAGACCATGCACTTAGTTCCTGAATTTGTGCCAATTATTCTGTCAAGGCTGAAGTCATTGAATCTGAGGTCATCTAAGCCAGGCCCTTACCTGCTCCAAACTGGCAGAAGGCTTCTTACTTCAGCCAAGTTAGGACAGTCAAGAGTGTGTGAGACTGGCAGGGTTTCTGGAGAACTCCTGTCTCTTTTGCTGTTGCACACATCTCTCCCAGAGAATACCATTCATAAACTGGAAACACTCCATCTTAGAATCATATTAGGTTTTCTGTCACTGTCCTATCATGCTGGAAAGCTGTTCCATAGTCTGACTACCCTGCTGGTTTGAAAAAGTGAAGTAAAAAGGTACTTGAAAATAACAACACTGGCCTGAAAGGGGGGCCAAAAACCTCTATTATATCACTTCAGTTTGCTTCCAACATAAAGTCTATATTTACCAGGCAGCAGTCCAGCTGGTCCCTAACTATTGGCAATAGTTAGTAACTATTGCCATTTCTCTAAATAGAGTGAAAAATTGATCATGTGTCTCATCTAAGTTCTTTCAGACATTTTACATGTAATTGCAACACATAAAACTGTTTCTCCTACCTGACTTGTTCCTTGAAGATAGATGACCATGTAAGGGAGTGATTGCAATTTGACATGTTCCCACATGCTAGGAGTGTCACAGCAGCAAATCTCTTAGCCTCCAGCAAATACCAAGTCATCTACTTAACCCACTTCACAGTGGGTTATATTAACCACATCATCTTGCATTTGCCTCATACACAGATATTTAACTCAGATTAGCAAATAAACTGATTTCGCCTCTAAGCCTTTAGACAAGAGGTCTTAATGGAGTTTTGCACCTCAGGTCAGCTGCTGTGATTTGCCTTTTCAAGACATGCCAGCAATTCAGCCTGTTCTTCTGAGTTTAGGCCCAAGGAAAGGCTATCAATAAAACTCCCCAAAGGCCCACTGCTAAGGAAAACACACAAGCTGTCTACAAACCCATGGGATGAATGAAAACGGTTTACTCACAATTTATGCACCATCTCATAACATGTCAGCCAGATGGATAGGTTGGAATCAGTTTATGTAGAGTAGGAGTTGGGTTTTTTTGATAAGTATATCTGCAAGGTTATGTTGCTTTGCTGCTGAGTGTTGCTCTGTTTTAGAAAGGCCGCTGCATTCTTTCCAGGGCCAGTAAACCTACAAAATTTGGTGCATGAAATAAAAATCTTCACCAATAGTGTATATTAGTGTCATGACACGCAAAAGCTAGATTATTTTGTTTAAACTTTAAAATACGCACCTTTTGCCTTGAAAAGGACCATGACGATTAATTGGACAAAAATAGTTTCCTGGGATCTGAAGTTACAATGGCAGCCACTTAGGTGAATGCAAGTGAGAAACATGACACGTGAATGTTCATCCCAAATAAGGTTTTAACAAGTAAAAGCTAAAATAATATTAAAGTAGTGCTTGATTAACAATACTACATTGTTAAATAATGTGTATGATTGCTTTTTCCCTTGTAAAAGATAGGCATTCTCAGGACTATGTTTGTCTTACCGCACTTCAGAATCACAGGGTGCTGTCATAGCAATTACCATTCCTTGCCTTTGATGTGCACTTTTGAAGCACTACAATAACCACATTTAAAAACACCTTCAATTCCTGGACTTCTAAGATATATTTTTTGCATTTCACTCAGCTCTTAAGCAATTCCTGAAATCTCATGTGCCCTTGAATTTCAGCATGATACAAAAGTAGAAATTTAAACTCTGCCTTCCAAACACTGACCCACCTGTTGCTCATCCTCCAGCAGAGAGATCACAGCCAAAGCAGGAAACTGCAAAGACTGGGGGTAGATTTGCCTCTCTAGGGGTGCTCATACACTGAAGAGGAGGTTGCCCTTTGCTTGTCAGCTAGGTCCCACCACAGCAGCATGGCCCTAGCCAGACCTTGCTGGGTTTGCTTCCAAAGCAAAGTCTCTATTTAGAGACTTTTTGGTGCTAGAACCTTGTTCTGTAACCAACATGTACCTTCCATGGCAGCAACCCACCCATTAAAAAAAAAGTAAAAGAAAGAAAAACCAAACCCAACTCTGAGTGTTTTGGATGCTGACTTTCTCCTCCCTCTAGTCACATGTATTTTGGTCAATGGCAAGCATAAAATCATAGAACCATAGAATGGTTTTGGTTGGACAGGACCTTTAAGATCATCTAGCTCCAAATCCCTTGCCATGGGCAGGGACACCTTTCACTAGACCAGGTTGCGCAGTGCTCCATCCAGCCTGGATCTGAGTACTTCTAGGAATGGGACATCCACAATTTCCCTGGGCAACCTCTTCCAGTACCTCACCACCCTCACAGTAAAGAATGCTCAGCGAGTACCATGATGGGGCCTTCCTTGCATACCCAGCCCCTCTGCCCCAACCTCAGGGGCCCCTCAGCTGCATCCCCAGCTTGGTGAGGGAGGCAACCCCCTCAGCCTTCCCTCCACTCTGGAGACACCTGCTCCCTGACACCTCGTAGCCAATCCACTGCCATATTCCCCCATGTGTATCCATACACCTCTCAGTCCTGGTGTGTGAATCACAGAAGGCTTTGAGTTGGAAGGGACCTTAAAGATCATCTATTTCCAATTCCCTGACATGGGCAGGGACACCTTCCACTAGGCAAACCTGGCCTTGAACACTGCCAGGGATAGGGCAGCCACAACTTCTCTGGGCAACCTCTGCCAGTGCCTCACCACCCTCACAGTAAAGAATTTCTTCCTAGTATCTAATCTAAACCTACCTCTTTCAGTTTTAATCCACTCCCCCTTGTCCTGTCAGTACACACCCTTGTGTAAAGAGCCTCTCCATCTTTCTTCTAGCTCCCTTCAGGCACTGGAAGGCTGCAGTTAGGTCACCCTGAAGCCTTTTCTTCTCCAGGCTGAACAATCCTAATTCTCTCAGCCTTTCCTCAAAGGAAAGGTGCTCCATCCGTTTAATCAACTTGGTGGCCCTCCTCTGAACTACAACAGTTTTATGTCCTTCCTGCGCTGGGGTCCCCAGAGCTGGATGCAGCACTCCAGGTGCGGTCTCACCAGACCGGAGTAGTGGCCCTCTCGCAAGGGAGGAATGATTGGGACGCTGGTAATTTTTTTTACTTTAAATATCGGTGTTTTGAAGGCACAACACTCCACACGTTATCCGTAACCCCCGGTAGGCGCCGGGCGCTCCTGAGGCTGCGGCAGCAGGAACACAGAGCCCAGCGGGCTCCCTGAGGGGCGGAGCGATGAGGGCGGCCCGGCCGGAGGAAGTCGGAGCTCGGCCGGAAACCGGGATGCGGAGGGCGGGAAGGGGGCGTCGCCGGGGCCCCGCCGTCCGCCGCGGCTCGGCCCGCCGCGGCCATGGCCCAGCGGGCGCCCAGGGGGCAGGGGCAGGACGAGGAGGAGGGAGCGGAGGAGGAGGAGGCGGCGAGGGGCAGCCAGGCGCGGGCCAGAAGCCATGCGGAGCCCGCGGCCAGCGGCGGCAGGACGCAGGACCGGCATGAGAGGAAGCGGAAGAGGCAGGAGGCGCAGCAGCTCCAGAAGATCCAGCACCTGGAGTCTTTGTAAGGAGCGGAGGAGGGGAGGCTGCCCGCGGCTCCCGCCTCGGCTCTGCTCTGAGCACACCCCGCCGGCATTTGGGGCTCGTTTGCAGTGCAGGGTTTGGGGTTTTTTGGGGGGTGGTGATTATTCTGCCCCTGTACCCTTACGGGTGAGTCGGCACAAGGGCTTCGGGGCCACTTGCAGAGCTGCTTGGTGACTTACGAAAGGCTTGTTGGGGCACAGAAGGGGCTCTCCCGGGTTCCTCCCAAGTCTGAGAGATGCAGCATTGGAGCAGAGGTTGTTCCACTAGAACGGACTAAAAAAAAAAAAAGAAAAATTGAGATAAAAAGGTGATGTAAAAGGTTTATGCTATTTCACTGAAAAGCAATTATTATTTTAAGGGAATAAGAAGGTCAGAAAGTACACAAGAACGTGATTTTTTTTTTCTTTTCCACGTGGAACTGAAAATCTGTTATTAAATGCACCAAACAGCACTCCGAAGTTATTGCTATAAAGATGGGATGAACATACTTTAACCACCTTTCCCGTGCTGTTCTTATTGTATTAGTATGATTGTGCCTAGCAATCCTATAGGTGTGTAGGGGTGTGTGCGTGTGCACAGCTAAGGCAGTGAAATATTGCATATGCCATCAAACTTATGGCCTAAAATGATGCACAGCCAGTACAGATGTTTTGTGTCCTGCTGAGTTAATACGTGGATAATGTCTGGAAAGTCCTGTTGAAAAGAGTCTTCCATAAAGCAGAGGATTTCACGACTCTGGGCTTGCACAGTGCTGTTCTTCATGTGCCATTGGAAAGCAAAACCAAAAAAATCTCTGTCCTCTTCTAAGATCGCTCTACCACTTTCTCAGTTGCTGTGTGCTTTGTGTAGCAACCTGTTTGTTACTTGGATTCTAATAACTGTTTTATCTACTGTTAACCCCAAAGAAATGCTGCAGAAAATATGGTACTTTGGTCAGTAGGGTTCTGTCTTTAGGTTTAATACATAGAAGATGGCGAAATTATTATGTATTAGGTTTGGCTGGCAAAGCTACATGTAAGGAAAGGTCTGGCTTGACATTTTCAGCTGACTATGTCTCTGATTTAGCAGTGCTGGGGTAAAGAAGTTTGGATCAGTGAGACCTTGGGGAGGGGTGTGGCAGAAAACGAGTAGAGAATTATGCAGTTGTGGTAACTGAAGCTAAATCAAATATACCACGTATCCACAGCAAGTAGTTGTGCTCCCACGAGAATATGAATCTGAAGGATGTTTGCAAGAGAGATATACTAATATGATAAATGCTGTCTCTTGGTCAGCTTGCTGTATCCATGTTCTGCTGTAGTTCTTGGATATTATTTATGGGGTAAAATTTAACAAAAAATGTGAGCTGAAGGTTTTAACTCAATACCACTGAAAAACTGTATTTTCTCAATTTATTTATCTGTGTGAAGCTGCAGACTAACAATATTTCTATTGCTTTTCAGCTATGAGAAACCACCCCCTGGGCTAATTAAGGTTGGTAAATAGCAGTAATTTTTTAGGATTATGAGGGATTTTCACAAAACCTGTTCTTTAGGCATTTAAGTGTCTGTGTTACCTGTATAAATTACAGAGAGAAGTAAGTGCTTCCCAGGAAAAACTCAGAGAATCATTACAAGCTGACCTCTTTGACTTGGTGATCCAGAGTGAAATGGCCAGAATCAGACAGAAGGAGACCAGGACTTTCGTCATCTCTTAGCATACTTCATGCAGTATTTAATGGTGTGGACAGAGGGGAGCCGTTAACAGAAAGCAGACTTTCAGTTTGAATGACATCTTTTCAGGATTCTTCTCTGTTGCTTAGGCTGAAATACTTCTTTCATCATGATTGTTACTTTTGCCAAATTTATATAGCTAAGACATAAGGTAATGCTTTTAACCTAAAAAACAGGGCTCTGTGTTGTAAAGGCTTCCTTGTAATTATTATGTCTTATTAGCAGGAAGAGGATAAAAAAGTCTCTGTGTTAAGTTTCCATTTAAATTATTTATTTAAATAAATTACTAAAATAGATGGGAAGGAATGAAATTCCTTTGCAGTAAAGTTCTGGCTGCAAAATTCAAGGGTGAGAAAAAAAGAAATGGTCAACTATTTTAGATCTTTTGTGTGTTACAAGGAAAATAGTTATGGGGAAAATATATTTCCAGTTAAGTGAAGGTCTGCACACTTGAAGTATTAATTCTTGCAAAGTTAAAGAAAGGGAGTTATTTTATTTTAGGTTGTCCTTATCTTTCTTTTTTTTTGTAGGAGAATGAAACAAAACCAGAAGACTGTATACCTGATGTACCAGGCAATGAAAGTGCACGAGAATTCCTGGCACATGCCCCAACAAAAGGGCTTTGGATGCCTTTGGGAAAAGAAGTCAAAGTTATGCAGTGTAAGGCTGAAAATATTCCAGATGTCATTGGACCGTCATATATCCATCCATTTACCCTGGGGGAGGGCAGAATATCTCATGGACAGATGATGAAGTGCAGGTAGATTGGCATCATATTGATAAAAAAGCAACCAGTATCTTGAAGGCTGTAATAGCCTTGTATTTTATGGACATCACATTTATCAATGTACTATGTTGAAAATATTTTGCAGAAATGTGGTTTTGGCTTTTTATACTTCTTCTGATCTGTCTCAGAGGTGCAATTCACTGTTGCTTCTTTTTTTCAAGGTTGGAGATGTAAACGTTATGGACACAGAACAGGAGATAAGGAATGCCCATTCTTTATTAAAGGCAATCAGAAATTGGAACAATTTAGAGTAGTGAGTACCAATATTGTAGTATTATTGCTTGTACTTTTAATACTGATAATGCATAATCTTGCAAGTGAAGAGAAGCCTGTTAGATGATGCTTTATTAAGGACTTTTCCTCTGTCTCTAGTATAATATAGATGCCGAAAATCTCCTATTAAAGAAAAGGCTACAGATGTGGTTGGATGTTTGACTACTTTGCAGAAAATCTACTCTTCAAGAGGAAAATTAGTAATTTTTACATGTAAATTGGAAATCTTCAAGAACCTCTTTCAACCATTATATTCATTTTTTTGTGATTAAAATGTCAACATAACAAAAAATGTTTAGTCAAGTTTGGGCTGCCCACATTACAGCTGCTTCAAGCCTTCTGCTCTCGCTGTGAACAACCACATCATGAATGCTGTTGTCTAGGTCTGTAATCCAGTCATTGTCTACAAGTGTGATCTCTTGCTACATGAAGCTACATCTCAGTTCTGCAGATTCTTCCTGTGTGATCTCTTTAACTGTTTCTGTTGCTCTGCATCATTAACCTATATTTCAAACTATATATCACTTCATGTCTTATGTCCTCATTTCTATCCTTGAAAAATGTGATCTCGGCTTAGTCTGTCCAGATTCTGGGTTCGTACTGATTGTATGCAACTGCAAAGAGTATTTTTTGCCCTTTCCCATGACCAGACCGCCTCTATTCTTCATTTTCCCTCAGGCTTCTTTGTTGCATCAAACTCTCGTTGTGTATCCAAGGCACTTCATGGTGTATTCCCAACATCTTTCATTTGCTCCTGGCATTTTAATTCCTACCTCTGGTCAGCCTCTGCCATCTCTCCTCTCTGTTGGACTTGTTTGCTTAATCTTCCAACAGAAGTGATCACCCCACCTTTTTCTGCATTCTTGCATGGCATAAACTCAACTTAAATGTCCACAAAGTTTGTTTGCTGTCTTCATTCACAGCTATCTTTTGCTGCAATGCCCATTTAATTTAAGATCATTTAAGAACCAGTAATGGTAGTGCATAGCATGATAGGACAACTCCAGTTTCATTATCCATATGTATTATGGATATTTGCTCCTGTATTCCTGTTTGTTTATATCCAGTTTTTTAAAATATACTATAAGGGTACAGCTCATTATTTTGAAGCCGAGTATTCCATCTATGTCTAGCTGTTCCCACAGATTATGTGTGGGATTCTCATAGTTGACTGTGATTGGAGAGGTAGGGAGATATATACCTAAGGAAAGTCCCCATCGTTGGAGATGTAGCTAGATAAGCTTTCTCTAAAGCAAATACACCAGTTCAGGTGAACAGTGCTAAGTCTGAGAGTGAATTCAGAGCTTGCTAAGTGCATTCCATCTTTTGATAAAAGCCTCTTGCATTTGGTTGCTTTGGTTTATTTTTTTAGGAAATAAAACCATTAGCAATAACACTGTATTTCCCGTTTTCCATTTTAAAGGCACACGAAGATCCAATGTATGATATAATAAGGGAAAATAAGCGTCATGAAAAAGAAAAGAGGTAAGTGTGTCTGTAGTAAACGGCATTTTCAATTTAGCTTTTGTTTTGGTAATGTGGTATTAATGTATAGGTGACCCTTTTACATAAGCTTCCTTTTAGCTCAGAACATCTTTTTAATGGCAGTTTCTCTATGTTGACAGATTAAGGCATTTCTATTTTCCAAATAATCACTCTTTAGTACTTCCTATTGCTTTAATTCTTTAGCTTCTATATTTTTCCCAAAAAAAAGTTTAAAGAGGAGTGGCATGTGTTTATGCCATAATATTCAGATACTGAGATATAGTTTTGGTTTAGGTCTGAAAAAACAGTTTGATCTATTTTTTTCTTTCACTGACTTCACTGAGATGTTTTCTAAAATGTGGTATGTGAGAATGCTTTCAGTAGAAATGAAAGGGGAGATTTAGAAAGCTATTTCTAGGCACCTGATATTGCTACTTTTGTGAGGTCATTATTCAGTATATAAAGCGGCAGTTTTTAATGCTTTCTTGCTTGAACTGCATCAGTGGTATAACTATAGGCAGCCCAGAGAGCAGCACTCTTGGAGAGGAATCCTTGAAGAGGATACAGAAGACAACAATAAAATAAGCAAATACTTTGTCCCTATTTGCCAGTAATCCTTGAAAGTTCAAAGGAAGAGTGCCTTTCAAAAATAGTTCTGCATCCAGAGTGGAGCCTACTCTGTTAGCTTCACTGACATCCTCTCTGTATCAGCAGGGCAATGAAAGTCCTAATATCATAATCCCAATATGCCTCTGTATGAATATCTTCTTATCACCAGGTGGGCTGGTGATAGCTGTTGCCTTATTATTTTGCACACATAAATAAGCCAATAAGTTGGTCTGCCTTTCCTATCTGATGGGATGGAAAGCCCCTGAAAGCAGAACATCTGCTTGAGTTGCTTTTATCAGTCTGTGATATTATCTGTAACGAGAGTGTAATTAAGCAAAAGAGGAACTGTTCCCCCTCCCTTTGCATGCAGCTTCCATTCCTCAAGCCAGGAAGGAAAGACAAAAGCTAGGATAAATTACTAGAGGTAGGGAAGAGCTAGAAAGGATTCTCATTCACCTGTTTAAAACACAGGATACAGCAACTGAAGCAGCTCCTGGAGGACTCTACCTCAGAATCTGATAGCAGTGATGACAGTGATGAGGATGATGAAGATGGCAGCAGCTCTACTTCCTCAGAACATAAACACAAGAAGAAAAAGAGAAAAAAGGAAAAGAAAAAGAAAGAAAAAAAGAAGAAGAAAAAGAGGAAGCGTAAATCATCCAAATCTAATGAAAAGTCAGAATCTGACTGACAGCAGTCACCTGCTGCATGCTCATTGACCTCTCTACTTGTGAACTGCAAGGAAAGATCCAAAGAATGAGGAGGAAAACACCAGAAAGGGCTTTATTAAACTTGGAACATACATGTGTATGCATACAGCATCCTACACTGGCATCCTCTTCTGCCCCTCTGCAGTCAAAAAGAAGAAAGCTGCATTAAACCATACCTGTGTGCTGTAAAACCCACGCTGTGGGTCATCAGTCTTGGGCAAATGGGGCCTCTGCCTTGCTGCCCATGACCAGCAGCAGAAAGCAGCGACCACCAAGGGATCACTGACAAATCTGCAGCACTAGCAGACTGTCTGTTGAAGTGTCTTTACTCCATGAAGTTATTTTATTATATACAAAGCCTGATTGTAACAGGACTGCAGTTTGCACCATGCAGAGCACTGAGAGTTCACGTACAGTGCTTATAGTGAGCAGGTTGTACTGTATTTTTTTTCTCCACATACATGCTGAAGTTCTGTGTACTTATTCTAATATTGGCAGCTAGGGAAATAAAGAGTACTGCTGCAGGGGAAAAAAGGTAATCAAGGGGATTTACTTTAAGACAAAAATGCAGCATCAGCAAGACTCGATTTTTTTGTGTGTGTGTAACAAAATCTCAACATCACCACCATTAATACACAGTTCTGAAACATTTAAAGTGAAACATCTACAGTGTTTAAACCACAGAAGTGGGAGCCAAGTGTAATGATGTTAGATACTCAACTTAAATGTAAAGAGGTAGTGGGTTTAGTTATTTTAAAAGAGGGGTTTCATGTAAGAAATTAAAAATATTAATTTCTGCATATTCTTCACTATCAGTTGTTTTGATACAAGTTGAGGGAGGTTTCCTTTTAAAAAGGTTTAGGAGTAATAAATTTCAACTTACTTTTTATGTTTACTACATTTGATGAGGTAACATTTTTTTGGATCATCCCACAAGAATATAAACATGTAAGGCTCTCAAAATGGTTTTTAACTATATGCATGAAATCACAGAGCAATGGTAAAGAACTTAAAAGCAGGAAGAAGAGGAGGTTTTGTGTACTTAGTAGACCTTATGTACTGACCACACTTTTCTTTTAAATAATCTTGCAAACTCAGCTAGGAAGATGGAGATAGCTATAAGCAGCATTACAGTAAGCAACTCTCTTTGAAACCTGAAGGTATATTGGTACAGAGCTGTAACTTGAGAAACTAGGTGATGAATATTGGTACTGTGCAAAAGGAAAGAGAAAACTAGATTTGGTTTGAAAGGACTTCCATAGAACTTAATCTCAGTGGTTATACTAAGATTGGAAAAAACCCCCACATGATAAAGTTCTGGTAGAGTGAACATTAACAGTGAAATCAAGGAACCATAGACTAAAATGCATCTAAGATATTTCTTTATTTTCTTCAGAGCTTTGGAAGAGAGGACAAGGGAAAGTATAAATGAAAATGGTTTTTCTCCTTCCTACACATATAAGAGTGATTTAGTAAAAATAACCCCCCCCATTCCTTGCCAGTCATTTCACAATAGGTTCTGAGGAAAAACAAGATAAGCAAGGCCTACTTACAAAAAGCTTCTTTATCAATTTCCCAGAGCTTGAAGGTGGAGTTGTATTTTAGCTTGTATTTAGCAAATCTCCCTGTGCTGGCATTTACTCCTGACTGCTGGTAGTTCCCTATATCAGCAGCATCATCAGATTCTAAGGCCCTTGCTCTTTTACCAGAAAGAGATTTAACAGCTGAAATAGCATGGGGAGATCAATAATGGACTGATTCTCTTGGCCAGGTTAGACAGGGCTCTGAGCAACCTGGTCTAGTGGGAGGTGGTCCTGTGTGTGGCAGGAGGCTGAAACTAGATGATCTTTACAGTCCCTTCCAACCCAAACCATTCTAGGATTCTTGTATTGCCACACTTGGTGCTGAGATTAATGCATTTGTAGATTATTGAACAGATGCTGGAGGCCTGATATTCACCTGATGCATTCCAAGAGAATTCTTACTCAGGCTTGTCTAGAGCAGGGGTAACTGAAGACCTCTTCAATTACCTCAGCTTTTGTCATTTAAAATTGTTCTAAAGCTTAGGTTAATAAAAACAAACTCAGTTTTCCTTTGCAATCCTCTTCCTTGCTCATGGACTTTCTCTGTGTATCTACCAGGCTTTATTATGTGAACAATTAAGAAAAAGTGCTTAGGAGACCCTTTCTAACTTAGATTTGATACAAGTTTGAGATGCCAAATCACTCTTCTATGCCTGACTAAAGGTCTGTTTATAGCACCGGCTTTCCAATCATGGCTAATAGAAGATGCTACACAGCAGAGCAGTGAAAACTCACTGGCATTATTTGTTGCTTCACTGAAATGCTCTCTCAGCCTCTACTGCTGAGAGTACCTTTAGTGCAGGTACTTAGAATCATAGGGTAGATTTTAGCATTTAGTAGCCTTGGATATATATTTTCTTTTATATCCACTCACTTCTTGTAAACTTTGCCATTTTCCTCAGCAATGAGCTCTTCTTCACTATTTATTAATCTGTAGCAGTTGGCTTTCAGACTGCTTTGTACTAGTTTAATTTCATACACCTTTACTCTTCCACTGGAAAGTATGTGAATAATTGATTCCTGTTTGTTCTCCCTATATCATTTCCAGTTTTATAAGTCTCTATCATGTCCCATACATTTAGGTCTTTACTGCAACTTATGAAAGTAGCATTTCAAAATTGAACAGTTTCAATAGACTAAGATTTATAGGAGTACTTTTAACAGCCAGGGCTAGAGTGCTGAGAAGTATGATTCACGTCATCATTTGGCATTTTAAACAGTGCCAAAGCTGTCATTTAAGATAAGTCTTTTTAAAATATGTGGACTAGAGATAAATACCAACATCCCTTTAGATTAATGAAGAACAGTTCATGTAGAAGTAAACACAGAAAGTTAGAGTCTTGAAAGGCTGACTAGCCTTATTTTTTAAATCATAACCATTTAATGGTTTTGTTCAAAAAACTTCTCTGGCTTTCATTGTAGGGCTGTATTTCCATTTGAGTGTTCTGTTGAAGACCAGGTGATAATAATAGCGTAATTATATAGTCCCATGAAACTAAATAAGTGTAAAATGCAGCTAAAACAAATCTTAAAGGCAATACAGCTTCCCAGCTCTTATCTTAATACTATGCACCATTTTTGTCAGAAAGGTATTTCAGGAAAAATACTGATACTTGTCTTATTTCTTTGGCCATGCAATTAGTTGGGGTTTACAGTCTTTTTGAGTGAGACAGCCAGTGGCAGTGAGTCAGGGGAAGCTGAGGACTCTAAAAAAAAGAATTAATTTGTTTTTCCTTGGTATGCCTTCAGTTAGCATGCCACAAGTGTTAAGGGTTTGGGGATTGTTTTGGTTTTTTTGCCACTGGCTCTAATCTTCCCTTGTTTGATTTTAATAGAAAGACCTGTAGTAAATATTCTCCAATAAGGCAGAACACCGGACATTGTAAAAGGGAAAAAAATTTATGCCATCCAGGTGCTACCAAACTGAAAATTAAAATACAGAATTAATTCCTGGCAAGCCAACATAACCCACAGCTCCACATCAGTGATTACACCACACCCACTTTGCAACAGAGGTTTCAGTTAGCTACAAATAATAATTTAGAAGTCCTGAGCCACAGACAGTAAATCTGTTCAAACAATGCTCTCAGTATGGCAATCCCAGAGGCCTCTAAGGTTTGTTACTGGTGTGCCAAGCAGCAAATAGATTCTTCAGCTGCCTTTCAGGAGATGCTGCGGGAAGCATGTGAAAACTTCCAAGGCAATGCAGTACTGCGACAGTTACAAGTTCACAGTACTGCCAGCACTGCAGTGAGTCACTGGGCAGTCAGTCTGGCTGCAGTGGGAACAAAAGCTGACACGTATGTGCATCTGAAAAACTAAATAGCATTGTGCCTAGTTACCTGGCTGAATAAAAAGAGCCTGGGCTTGAATTCACAGCCTTTTAAGTGCAGTTTGTACTTCCCAGCCTTTGTGAAGCATGGCCGTTTTACCCACTGGAACATTAGATTCAGCTGTAAGCCAGTTAAGATGCAATCCACAAATTGTCCATGCTGCTGAATGGAAAAAGAGCCAAGTAGAAGATTTAGTTTTAAGGTCTCAGGACTAGTACTGTTAGAGTAGAATACACTGCATATAACCTTATCAAACAATTATTTATTGAATACTGGAGCATTCATGCATACTACTTTTAAGTAGTGGGCATAGCATGGGTATACTACAAGATACAACCAGTTTGAAATAGCATTTGTTTTCAGACAAAGAGCTGCCTAAACTCTCCTCCTGTTACTCCCTCACATCCCCTCAGGAGCATCTCATCAGGCCCTAAATTGCTTCTTGCTTCTGAGTTGAAATCACACGGAGTAGTGCAAGACCTGTAAAAGGATGACCAGCAGGATCATTGGGGTACCTGTCAAGTATTACCCATTCTCAAAAGTAAGAATGGCATCTGATTGGGAGATCATGAATATTCCTTTATCAGATAAGCAGCAAAAGATACAGCTAAGTCTGTCAGCAGAATTGGGTGTTAAAAAGCTCCATGCTTGAAGTAATTCCTCATTTCATTCTTTGAGGTTCCAGTACAGAGATTTTGTGCAGCACAGAAGCCAAATAAGAATTTTTATTGCATTTATTTTCTTTCATTGCTTTAGGTAAAAAGGAATTCAAAATTTGTCATCACAATGGCTTCCTTCCCCTAGCAGCTTGTGGTAAAGGCAGTAGCTACAGCAGAGCTTTAACAATTTAGCAGGTGGTATTAAAAATAATAGGTAAGGGATCAGTTGGGTAGGGAAACATCAGTACTCCTCACTAAGAGGGAAAACAACCCAAGTTACAAGTCAAACTAGTAATAGGTAGGCACAAAACTTGAACACAGTCACAGGAAATGCTACTTTTATCCATGTAGGTTACTCTAGGGTACAGACAGAATAAGAACATGGGAGAGGAGGCAAAAGACAAGTTCTGTCTGTCCATTCATCCTACCCTTTTTAAAGAAAAAACAGGTGTTTGTTTTGCTGCTGTTTTTTTGTTTCCCTACCTTTTTCACTCACACTATCACTTAATTAGGGAATAATTCAAGACTGGCAGTATCATGTTTATTCTTCTTACACACATAATAGCCTTCATAGACATGGAAAAAAAATTACATATTTTTGAGCTATCCACCTCATCTAGATCAGTCTATTTCCATTATTCATAAGATAGCTCAGCACAGACCTAGTTTTATCATCTTAGTTCTATAAAGAGACTTCCAGGGACACTATCAACTATAACAGAAGGCATCAGTAAGAAGTCAGAAAACAAGGCACACCACTAAAAACTTCTATTTCACCTTTCTGATCCACCTCAGGGTCTCCATAAAGGACTCAGGAATCTCCAGAGAAAAAGGGGAGGAGAGGGAAGTATCACATCTACTCAGTGCTTTAGTTTTAGTCCTCAATCACTTTTGAAGAGGGTAAGATCTGAGGAACTGCCTTGAAACATTAAAAGGGTGCTTGACTTGATACAGCTGTAACTATATTCCTTTACACTTTGACAAAAACAAATCCAGCTGGTAGAAAAGAATCTTGTACTTATGTCCACATCATGTGACAATGAGATGACATGGACAGGCTTCACAATCCTGCAGAGTTTAAGACCAGGGCAGCAATAACTATCATGCTGTAATAGCAGTTGTGCACATACATTCCCATCTTACATTTTTTTGCTACTGTGTAAAGATGGAACACAAGAAGTCTCAAAGTGCAATTCTATGAAATTTATTATTTAAATAGTGGATGTGCTAGTTATAAAAGGTGACTTTGGTGTTAACTATTTCATTGCATTTTAATTGTGTCCTCAGTCTTTACAGTGTCACTTCTTACCCTTTCAGAGTGAACAGCAACTCACAAAATATACAAGAGAATAATAATCAAATTTTGGATTTATACAAAACAAACCTTTGGTATTTCCCCCTCCTGCCCCAATATTTGCAATTATCTTTTCTTAGAGAGGGACTTTCTTGTTCCATGCCCTAAAGGTAAAAAAGAAAAAAAAAATTAAGGTATGTATATATTCTGCCTCCAAACTATGTCAATTTGCTTGTAAAGAAAGAGTAGATATCAGTGATTGCCTTTTCCTGTTGCAGGCACTGATGTCTGATATTGGAAGTACATACTCAACTTCCCAACAAGTATAAATGGTACATGAGTGGTATTGGACTTCAGAATATCCCAGCATAACAGATAAGAGTTCCATATGAAGCTCAAACCACATTATGAGTATGCTATTATAACTACATTGTTGAATGTATCCAAGAAACATCAACTATTTCTGGGGAAAATATAAGAAGTATTTTGGGATTATGCAAGTTTCCTGGATGCTTTTACTAAAAGCTGATCTGCAATTAAAGGTTTAAGACCAGTGTTCAAATAATCTGGCTTCAGGACTGACACCAATTTTCACTAATAAGACACTTCAGCCTTAGTTTGTTTCCAACATGAAAGTGTAATCCTTTGTCTAACATACGAGACAGAGACTGACTCATGTATTTCCTGATGGAATATTTTAGTTCATTTTACTATGATAACTTGTTCTTTTCCAGAAAGAAATCTGATCTTTAGGTAGCTTCTTGTATCTACTGATCCTTTTCAGGCTCTCACACAAATGCACAAAAGCATATTTATTGCTGAATCTACTTGATATTGATTTTTCCCTCCATTGTTTTACCCTGTCTTCCTCCAAAATATCAAGAAGTTCCTACTCCATAAAACTTGATGGAGTAGGATTTCTTAAGAATTATCTATATGCATTTGTCTTGTATCAAATTACAAATTATTTGGGCTGAGACAGATGAGTAGCTTAAATAAAAGTATATATTGCAAAGTGACACAGGACCCAGCACTTTAAAAAGACAGTACAAGTCTGAAGAGCAACTAGACTAAAACTAAAACTGCAGGTTTTGCTGTGGGTTTCCTCCCCCATCCTTACATTAAACAAAGAAGGAACCTAACCTGGTCAAAGCTACACTGGCATTCATAGCAAGGTGATTAAGTGCTCAAAGTTTAGCTTGTTTCGCTCCCACCTTGTCTGCATACATAGCATTTGTTATTATTTCACAAACTATCCAACATCCCTGCAGTTCAAACCAAGGAAGATTAGTCCCCAAAACAGCAAAAATGCTTGCAGCAGTTATTTTTGTAGCTTGTCATTGTATACCAACCTTTGTGTACACTGTGTTTAGGCAGCTCCCACAGTTCTACTTCTTCCACCTCATGTCTCGTGTCTCTGCGTTTTGAAGGTGGCTTGCCAATTCTTTTCTTCTTTGGTTTAACCAAAGGTGGACACACTAAGTAAGATACAACTGATGTTATTTCTCCAATGCATAGTCTCAAGGCATATTTAACCTTGACTTTCACCAGCTGGTCTATGGTGTTCCTCTTTCTCCCTCCCTCTTTTGTACTCATTTTAGTAGCAGATAAAATTGACACTACGTATGTCAAGCAAGTCTTACATGTCTACGATATTTAATCGCTGTCTAACCATAATTCTGGATTCATTGTATTTTGGGTTGTAATTTGGACAGGGGTTAATGTAGTAAAAAAAGAACTTCGTGCATTGGATAATTCTGCTCTAGTTCATTTTTCGAGTGTTCAATACTAGTTAGTGCTGTCTAAGTGACCCAATTCACCCACTGCCTTTAAATACTTCAGACCTGTGAAGTTACACATCACAAGTACACTGCTCAAGAAGTCAAATTTAGTGTATATTACTGCTAGTCGTATACCTTGTTTAGATAAACTCCCTTACTTGCAGGGCACTTTAATTTGAAAAACTAAATACTAATATAGGCAACATTTTTAAAGAGGATGGAATTTTAATAGCACTTCTGAGGCATCCATTGGCACAAACAGCATATAGAAACCACCAGTTCCTGCTTCCTAACACTGAATGTGATGACTTCTTCAAACTATCTGGGCTGGAAAAAAAGGAAGAGTAAGCAAGGAATAACACATAGACCAAACATCCTCAGTTTTCTGCACCA
The DNA here is from genome assembly GCF_017639235.1 of Corvus kubaryi. Taxonomy (NCBI): domain Eukaryota; kingdom Metazoa; phylum Chordata; class Aves; order Passeriformes; family Corvidae; genus Corvus; species Corvus kubaryi. The sequence goes on from NW_024581137.1 coordinate 13,201,072, forward strand.
TCTATGAACTCAAAGATGTAGAAGAGACATGCTGGAAGTTAAAGGTAACAGTTATTTTAGAACTATCACTATATTTTTATACATTGTTGTAGAGGAGCCAAGGACAATGCTGCTAAAGTAAAATATTTTCAACTTTTATAGAGCAGGCTAGCATTAAAAACCAAAACCCTACAGCACCGAAGTATGCAGATAGAAAGCCTCCAATGCAAGAGCCAAGTAATCCCAAACCCCAATATGTTCAAGCAGGAAAGCAATGCAGAGAAAGAACTGTAAGGAATACACTCTGTCTACTGGGCTGTTGATATAGGAAACCTGATGTATATTATCAATGAACTGAAGAGAAGCAATTTAGTCTGCTCTAAAGATAGCCTCCACCCCATTATTTGATAGACTGATCCCAAGATACTTGAAAGCACATGACCCAGGAGAGTACCCACACTACAGCAAATTTCATAGCTGTTCCAACAGCATCTACACTCAAACACCCTTGAAAAGCATCAAAAACAGTCTGAACTCCAAGTAAAACATTGACTATAAAAAAGAAAAAAAAAAACCAAAAACCCAAAACATTCTGCTTCAGGAGCTAAGAAACTAAGCCTTTACTTTATTAAAATAACTGGTTTCTTCATCTTTTCCTTAACTAGATCACAATGACTTGCACTCAATCAATCATTCTTTAGCAGAGTCAGGGCAGTGTTGGTCCATGCTAGTTTTTCTGAGTATTGGCATATGTAGCTACCACATAGGACTCCCTGTATGTTTTACTCATCAAGATTAGGAGCTACCACTGCATATGCACTCAAGAGTAGCATTATCTGGATAAAGAATTAATATTACAGTTTATGGCAGTAAAAACTTTGCACAAATAAAGGCTTTGGCCACATCAAAGCATTAAATGCTTTGATTTCCTATAATACCTTTTAAAAATCCCCAGCTATGATGCATCCTTATTCCCCCGTTTAGGTTTGAGAAGGCTATAAATATATCCAAGATACACTGACTGACAGGCATTTCAGTGGCATCAAAGCAGCAAGGACTAGTTTTATTATTTTCAAATCCTATGCATCTATCACATGCTTTCTATTTTGTATCATATCCTTTTGTATGTTCCTTAAGAACAAAAATGCACAGGGAAAGTTGTACCTTGTTCTTTGCTCTTTGCTGAAGGTGAGAGACTACCACATACTTGGCTGGTAAATCTGGGCTTAGCACCACTTCTAATCCAGTACTCTTCAGGTGGTATCCGCATGTTCTCCCTTAACAGCCTTCCTAATGAAATTTTTTTAAAAAAATTAAGGTCAGTGTTTAGTCTTGGTAATGCTGGTGTACTGTTTGATCCACATGCCAGAATGCAAAGCCAGGTACTGGATGTGATTGTAGGAGTCTGTTGAAATAGAAACATGGCTTTCTGGAGACCACACTTAACAGAAATTACAAGACACGTTAGATCTACAGATTTTGAATAAAGAAAAGAAAGTTTAGGAATGCTAAGGCTATTATTAGAAGTAAATCACCCTGTTTTGGTTATTTTTCACAATGCGAGACTCTACTAAACAGCAGCCACCTACTGAAGCAACCACATAACCAGTTGCAAACTGGTAACTCTGCTTCTTCTCAGTTTAAATTAATCCAATTTCTAACAGTGTCTACCTTTGATTAAATATGATGTCCTTTTCCAGGTCAAATTTAATACAGTTTCACACCAATTTTCTGAAAATACAAAACTTTTTTTTTTCCTAAAAGAGAGCAGCAGCTACAATAAAAAAAAAAAAGTTTGACTCCTCTACTGCAGGGAAGTTACACAGGGTATGTCCACCAGATTATAATAAACTTAATCTACTGTTTGATGCACCCAGCATTAGTCTGTGATAGGAGAGTCATACTGTATAAACTTGAATTCAGAGCTTCTAAGATATTAAGCAACAGTAAATACATAATCCAAATTACCTTAAGCTTTACAAATTAATAAATTGCCACTAATGTCAGAAAGTTAAGTATATCAAATCTAACACAAAGGAGAGTTTCTGCATTATTCTCTGCTGGTTGTGAAAATGCAGAGTCCTTATGCAATAGGTAAAAAATTGCAGCAAATTTCCTCTGCTTCAAAACACACATTCTGCAGGACTTCTGGCTCTAAGCCAAATTTGAAACTACAACATACTCTAATCTCCCCACTAGTTTAAGCTACAATTTGAAACTGCAATTAGGTCTTCTTCATATATGCTACTAATCAGCACTTTGTCCTTAGCAATTAGCTCACCTCCCAAGAATTTCCGTAGCATTCGCTGGTGTTCCAGTCCTTCTCTTCTTGTCATAGGCCTCTTTCTTCCATAATACCCATAGTCACTGTATGCGGCTTCATCTTGTTCTCTCTTCTTTGGCTTGTAAAATAAACCAATATTTTCAACAAGCCCGCTCCTAGCTTTTATTTTCTCTTGAGCAGGCCAGCTAATTAATTGTGCTGGTACAGCATTTTTAAGTGGTTTCCAAAACACTCTCTGGCCAACTTGGTAGAAATTCCCTTTACTTGGCTTCAAGATGCCATATGGAGGGGCTTCTTGAAAGAAATACTCCATTTCATCCATGTCATCCTCTTCCTCCTCATACTCATCCTCTTCATCTTCCTCTTCTCCCTTCACAGAATATTCTTCAGAGTCCTCAACTTCTGACAAACTCTTAGTTGCTTTTTTGTTGAGAGAATCTATTTCTTTCCTACTAGAGGACCTAGAAAGGGTTCCCGGCTTTCTACCTTTACTGGGAGCCTCTTTAATCTTTGTGTTTGAAGAGTTGACATCTTGGTCATTCAAGCTGTTCACCTGCTCTTTTCCTACTACTTCATCTACATTAAGGGACCCACCACTTTTAATTTGCTCTCTCTCTAAGCCCTCCGTACTTTTCTGAAGAGTATACGTGCTTTTCTGAAGCACATAGTCAGGGACAAAATAAGACACTGGGGCATTATCAATTGATGAGCCTTCCTCTCTAGAGGACATGTCATCAGAAGACAGACTGATTACACTTTGACGCTTCCTTTGTGGCAAACAAACATTGTAGTTTGTGTCCATACTGTCCAAACAAGCCAGCCAGCTGCTAGAGGGAGAAAACCTCTCAGTTGATTTGTCACACCAAATATTTTTCTCTGTCTGACTTTCACTAGCTGCACTGTGGCTTAAATTCAACTTTTTCTGCTGAAAGTCACTCATTACCTCTATATTAGATGGAAGTAGTCCTGCTTGTTGAATAAAGCTGGGCTCTTCTTGAGAGGTTTTTGAGCCTGCAGACTTTTTAGTGCTAGATTTCTTAGCTATCACTACATCCTGTCTTACCACTGGTTGATCTACACCAACAGATCTTGCCAACTCTGTGATTTGCACTGCCATGGTTTCACCTGGGGGGGAATTTGCCAGCTTTTCTACATCCAGCTTTGCACCATTATTTTGGACATCTTTCTCTTGCACAGTTTCAGTGCCCTGTTTGGAGGTGACAACAGCTTTTCTCTCATCTAAGGAAGCTCCTGGCACCATTTTCTCCCCTTCATGAGGGCCATATATCATGCCTTCACATGAGCTAAGAGAAAATAAGTCATGTGGCACTATGTTCTCTGAAACTGGTTTACCACTTGCCACATCGTACAACGGGATCGTTTCTTTAAAGGACTTCCACAGCTGAATAGCTGGAGAGCCATTTCCATATTCTATCCTTACTTCTTCCTTCTCAAAGGCATAGCTTCCAGTAGGAAGATTTCTATACTGTGGAGAGCTGGCAGGGTTCTTATTATGAAACTCTCTGTCTACCACAATGGAAGAGCCAAATGAATCCTGTTTCTCTGAAGTACTTTCAGTCTCTGTACCTATACCAGGAGAAACACAGGCTAGATTTCCTGCATCACAACCTTTCGTTTCTGTACGGATATCTTGGTGCTTTTTTTGCTTGCTTTCAGGCTGTCTAGGATCAGTCTGTGTTTCTTTTGTCTCCATTTTCTTCCCAGGGCTATTATAATGTCGAAATCTCGTTGCGTGATAAAACATAGGGGAAGGTGGGGCAGCATTAAAATAAGGCCTTCTGTTAATTCTCGCATGCACGGGATGCTGTGGAACAAAAAATCCAGGGTACTCATGGAACGCAACAGAATAAAATGGAAAATATGGATTTCCACTTCGGAAGCCTAGACATTGGTGACAGAAAGAAAAGACAAATACATCATCCTTCTGAAATAAGTCATCCTGAATCATATTTACTTGCACAGACAGGGTCAGCTACAAGATCAGACACATTGGTAAATAAAACGTACCACCTTTCAATGCTTAGAAGCAAATCTGGTGCAAAAATGCAGAGAGTTCTTTCTTATGGAATAGCTTATCTGGACATCTACACATTAACCAAAGCTTGATTTCATCCCTAGGAACATTCACCAATTAGTTTTCTGTACTTTTTTTGGCTATTTTATGGACTATTGCTATAGCATTGTCTTTGAAAAAGACAGCTCCAGATAGAAGTTCACATAGATATAGCACTTACAAGGTGCTATATTAATATATTAAAATAATTACTATATTAAACAATATTTTTCTTATTTTCTTAAGCTTACACTTATCCATATCTATCATGCATATATAGAATTCATATATACACACACATATTAATTGCTAAGTATATTCTAGAGCCCTGTAGCTGCAGGATGACCATTACTTAATAGTTTGCTTAGCTTCCATTCTCCAGAAGCAGATGCTTTCTGCCGCACAAGCTACATATTTAAGGCAGAATTAATGTAGTGCTATAGTTGTCAAAAATCTGATTTATTAAGTATTACTTAAACTCCCAAGGGGCTCATTAACACAGATACCACAAGAGTGGAGGAAAGAAGTATGTAACTTGCTAAGCAAAGATCCCGCCGAGAGCTGCTGTTTACCTTACCTGGAGCAGGTACGCAGTATGGACTGAACGCATGACTAAGATACCATGGATTTGGATAAGGCTGCTGCGCTGATGGCTGTGCATAAAAAAAGGGTCTTGGGTGGTTTGTGGAATATGATCCACTTTCTGAAGTTGAGGCAGTATTCATTTTTCTTTAAACACTGAAAGAGAGAAGTGATCATTATCAACCCCTTACAAAAGTGTGTGATTTAATCATTTTTATGTTCTGTCAGAATTTAACAGACATTCTTCCCCCTGCCCAAAGAAAACATATCATTCCAAAAGGAAGCTGCTATCCTCCAAACAGAAGGTAGGAAGCTGACATTGCTATCAAGGTCAAATATTTCAGTTGTCCTTTGCTGAGCGAGCTTTTGTACACAGCTCTCAATATTAGTCCTTGAAGGCAACCTTGTAACATGCTCTAAAGCTACAGGACTGTGGTAGTCTTAGATGCACACAGCTCTGTAAGTAGTATCCCAGCTAATTAAACAAAAAAGCCTTCAGTTAACTAGCCTTGAGCAAGAGGCCACACATACACACACACAAAGAAAAAATAGGCTGCAGTAGAAGGTTTCACACAATCAGACATTTAATGCTTCACTAAGAAAACATTTCTTAATGCTAATGTATATGTTATTACACATTCACAGTAAGAACTCCATTAATTCAGGATTTGTACTTCATACTATACTTAAGAACAACAGCTAACTAACATAGTAAACCAAGTATTTCAGTGACACCATGCTTCCTACGCTTAAACCAAATGATAGGTAGCAAAAACAACCCCACCAAAATCTTTATGTGCAAGTTTGCATTCAGAGGCATTTAAAATTCACAAGACAGAACTTCCTCCCACACTTAGATGTTTCCTCAGTTAACTAATACTTGCAAGCAATACAACACTGTCACACGTAGCTTATAAGCAAGGATAGAAGAAATCAGAGAACACAGAAGCTCAACTCTTTAGAGGACTCAAGGAGGTCAAAGTTACAGAAAAACTTAATTCAAGACCTGTTACAAACTAGCACACCGTTCAGCCTAGGGTTTCAGAATGCTTTAGGGACACTAGAGCTCTCTTCAGCTTCCATCTAGGGTGGCCTATGCAGCTTTTGAAAGCGCCAAAAAGCCTACAGACTCTCCCAGGCCAAAGAACTACTTTGACTTTTGAGAAGGAGAGTAGTACAGGGAAGGGAAAACAACCCACAAAACCAAAACAAACCACCAAACAAAACCCCCTACAAGAACTAAGCTATTCCTGCCCCCTTAAAGCCCCAAAAAACTAATGTCCATGCTGCTGCTGCTTGCAGCCCAGCAAAAAACTAACCAAGTCCTCTGCTCACCCTCTTTATGGCAGGCAGCTGCTACTTGTCCACTCCTCCTCCCACCTGAGGCTCATTTAACAGTGAAGCAGGGAACGTTTTTCCATCAGTGTGTGGGAGGAAAATCAAAACACAAGGATAGGAATAGTTGTAAAAGCCTTCAGCTGGTGTACAGAAAGCTGGCAGTCTCATCTTGCAGATGTTTGAGCCGCATCTCTAAGTAAATCTGTTATTTCCCTTTAACAATGTTGGAAATTGTGTTTTTTAAAAAAGGAAAATATTACCAAACTTCTGATTAAAACTGCAATTAAAGACACTTCTTTCAGGAAAAAAAAAATCAGAAGACACAAGGCCAAGTTTACATTTATTTTCAAAGTTTACCAGTTGTTCAGTATTGAGTAAAGGGAGAAATGCTCTTCCATCCTAACATGGCTAATGGGACTGACAAATGTAGTGTTATTTCCATATGAACAGGAGAAGCACTTCTTCCCATACAGTGTACTCCACGGTGTGTCATGGGAAGTTATGAAATGTGAAGCTGCAATTTGACTCTGCCCTGGGTCTTTACAGGAGGTAAGAGTCTGAGTTGCTGCACTGGAATTGCACATCTCCAAATGACAGAGCACTGGTACTGGGACAGGTGGCAGGAGATGAAAGCACAATGCATGTGCTATGCAGGCTGGTGAGTGATTAGGGAAAAACAACGGGGTATGGATGCTTAGAGACTGTTTGCATTCCTGTGTTGGCAAGTTCCCAACATTTCTGGTGTTTTTCTTTCTACAATGTTCAGATTAAACATGTCCTTTGTACCAAGACACAAAATATAAAACATCTGGGAAGGGTTACTGATCCCTTCCTTGCAGACGTCCCCAGCCAAAACTTGTCCTTTCCACTGAGAGCAGCCCTTGCACTTTGTGCACTGGTCACTTGTATGACTTGCAGTGACAGGACAAGGAGCAATGGGTACAAAGTGAGAGGGGAAATTTAGGCTAGATATTAGGGAGAAATTCTCTTTTGTGAGGGTGGTGAGACACTGGAACAGGCTGCCCAGGGAGGGGAGGTTGTTGGATGCCCTATACCTGGAAGTGTTCAAGGCCGCGTTGGACAGGGATTTGAGCAACCTTGCCTAGTGGGAGGTGTCTATGGTGGGGGGTTGGAACTCAATGGTCTTTAAGGCCCCTTCTAACCCTTAATGTTCTATGTTTCCATGAGTTGTCTGACATGTTTTAAATCCCCAGCTCTGTTCTTCATCCATCATACCTTCACCTCTTTGAAGTGAAATTCCCAGCCTTTCTCTTGGTGGGTGGACCCAAATGGAAATAAAGAAAATAAATAACACTGGATGGCTTTTAAAAAGGTGTATGTTCTCAGGATTTTCCTTTCCCCTTTACCTCCCTTCAGCCTCCTGTGCCCCTGTCAGTTCCTTCCATCCTGAAGTAAACTCCAGTCCCCACAAACTTCAGGTGAACTCTGCTCTAGGGGCAGCAAACCCATGCTTGGCCAAAGGCCATTCCAGGATTCCAGGATGGCTGAAGGACCAAAGGCAGGTCCCAGGGGGAAAAGGACCCAGCTGGGTGTTAACCCTGAAGCCCACAGGCCTCCAGGCTGCAGCAAGTCTGGAGCACGAAGTCCTGTGAGGAGCTGGTGCTGTTTAGCCCAGGGAAAAGGAGGCTCGGGGCAGCCTTTGTCGCTCTCTACGACTGCCTGACAGGAGGGCATAGCCAGGTGGGGGTCGGTCTCTTCTCCCAGGCTACCAGCGACAGGATGAGAGGAAACGGCCTCAAGTTTCACCAGGGGAGGTTTAGGTTGGACATCAGGCGGAATTTCTTCACAGAAAGCGTGATTAGACATTGGAATGGGCTGCCCAGGGAGGCGGTAGAGTGACCGTCCTGGGAGGTGTTTAAGGAAAGACTGGACGTGGCACTCAGTGCCGCGGTCCGGTTGATAGGGTGGTGTTCGGTCACAGGTCGGGCTCGGCGATGTCGGCGATCTTTCCCCAAGCCGATGGGTTCAGTGCCTCTGTGGGCCGCTCCTCCCAGCAGAGGGCGCGGGGGTCCCGCTCCATGCCGCGGGAGGCGCCGCTGCCGGGGCGCGCGGGCAGGGGGCGCTCGCGGGCGGGAGAAGGAACAGGAAACCGGGGGCGGGCCTGGCCGCCCCCCCGCGCCGCCGCGCCTCGCGCCGAGCATGCGCACACGGGGCGGGCGCGGCGCTCCGTAACGGCGGGCGGGTGAGGAGGAGGAGG
>NW_024581137.1:13209946-13234774 GCF_017639235.1 Corvus kubaryi
AAGGGAAGGCACCTTCCCGCTCCTCCAGCACCGCCGCACTCGGGGCTGGAGGTGGCAGCGGGGGCCGTCTCCGCGCCCTCGGGCAGCGCCGGCTCCCGGCAGACCCGGGAGGAGCAGGAGAGACTATCGGGATCGTCCCTAAGCCCCGAGTGCGGCGGTGCTGGAGGAGCGGGAAGGTGCCTTCCCTTTCTTCTGGGGGAAGCAGGAAAGGGATTAAGGCGGTGAAGGGACGGGACGGCGCACCTGAGCATCGGGGAGAGGGAAGAAATGTGTTTCCTCGCCCCTAGTCCCACATCGCCGCGTCCCGCAGGCGGGAGGGGGCTGCGACCGCGGGGCTGTGATGGGGGATAGGGGGGCAGTGGGGCTGCTCTTGGGCTGAGCAGGTGGGGATGTGTGAAACCTCGGTGTTTGTGTTGGCAGCGCTCGGAGCGACACACACCGTGAAGTCTTGGAGGAGAGCAGCAGTGTGTAGTGGCATTGCCGTTCCTTGTAGCTGCCCCTACGTTCCCTCCTGATCGATCTAATTGTGTGTATATATTCACTGTGGGTACCTGCAGTGACCGAGGGTGGGCTTCTGTGGTCATATGTGGCTTTGAAGAGTCACATAACTCTTAATAAGCTTTTCTGGACTAAATAAACACATGGTATAGCTTTGAAGTTAGTACATCTGCATACCTAAAATTTTTCCAGCTTTTACCATTATTTCTGCTATGAACGGGATAAATACCTGGTGCTTTTGAAGTAACTTTAATTACGATTTTGAAATGTATTTGTGCTGTACTTAGTATGTGCATTTTTAGAGGTTTTATTGCAAAGCCCCAGCTTGGGCTTTTCTATATCGTGTATATCTACTGTGTGATCATAGTGGGCCTGAAAGGCCGTGTGCTGTTGTGAGCACACCTAGGGCTGAATTTCGTTCAGATTATGTATTTAAGAGATTATTAAAATGCACACTCAATGTAGTTCAGTTTCTCAGAAATGTATCTGGAGGAATAGGTAATTTTTAGTATTTAATGTCCTCTGATGCATACATCAGGTAGTCTCATGATTTGAGTATAGGTGTCACACCTTTTTCCTAATTGTTTTTGTGTGTTGAGTAGAAAGGGCCCTTTATACTCAAAGATGTGTAAGTGGCATCTCTCAGGAACAGACCAAAGAGGAAGAAAAGATGTTGCTGCTTATTTAGTATTTTCTGACTACATTTTAGACAGATGGTTGTTGTTGTTTTTTTCTTTCCTGAAGCAGGCTTTTTTGTTTTGGTCATGTGATTATGAAACAGATCAGAATTGGTGCAAATCCTAAAATTTCTCTTTCTTAGTTTAGTGACTGTTGTGCTTTGAGAATAAATTTTATATGCATGAGTATGATATGCATTATAAGATTTAACCTTTCAGGAACCAACTTACAACTAATTAAGCCATGTTAATGATTAATTTCTTAATGTAGAAATGTTTGAATTTATAGTTAAGTGTCATATAGTGAATATTTAAGAAAATGACACATACTTTTAAACTGGGATTTAAGTTGTTAAATAAAACAGACTAGCTTCATTAATGTACTAGAATTCAGAGAAAAAAAATTGTATATACGGGATACGTGGCTGGATCTTACTGGAGACATCCATGGCCCACTTTTTTTCAAAGGTTAATTTTCCAACACAGATCAAGTCTTCCCACAAAACAGAAACACCCTTGGGATAGAAACTACATGTGCTCAGTGTGCAAGTCCAGTTGCCAATTTAAGATGTTGGTTTATCATGTGCTAATTTTCTTTCTGAGCAGGTATTTCCTTTAGTGTATAACTTCCTTTAGGAGCAGAAAAACAGGAGTGCATTGTGACCAAACATGTTGTTAGCATGGAGTCTGACACTTCTAGTCACTAGCTTCTGTGTAGTTTCAGAAGCTCACCTACCTCAAAGTTGTAACTCACCTCCTAAGCATAATATGTATGGAAAATAGTAGTAGTTTCCAAGTGAATAATCATTTTCAACATAACATTGTAGGACCAAATCTGTCCTTGTTTTTAGTGAAATTTCACATTGTTGCCTTGTTAGAATCTCCTTGATGTCCTCAGTTTTCTGGACTACAGTGCTATCAAAGACACCTTTGATGGCTTTAGAAGAGAGGAGAACTTCCAAGTCTGGAACTGCTTCATCAATTACCTATTTCTTTCTCACTGCCAAGGATGCAAATTTGATACATTACTCAAAAATCTAGAGCTTCCAACTCCTTTTTTTTCTTCCTTTCTTTCTTATCTTTGAGATCTATTGGCTAGGAGTGTCAATTTACATAATTGATTCTAATCAGTTTTAGTACTCACATTCCCCCTTGCTATTACCTAGTATGATAAGTTTGAAACTGCTTGGTTTGTAACCCAGAATATCCCTCCTAGTAACCAAGTACTGGTAGTGCCTGAGCTGGGTAATTAATTTCACAGTTTCAACTTGTCTTCTGCTGAACAGGTCTGCTTTTTCAGTTATTGACTGTCAGCAGTTAGCTGCCAAAAATGTCTTTAATCTCACTAGCAGGTGTATATCAATTTTTTCATGGCATCCTTGACTTGTTCTGGTACCTAATGACTGAACCCAGTGCATATTAATTTTCTTCTTTTTCTCCTGTTTCTGAAGAAATATTCTTTACAATTACATCACAAAAGGAAGTTAGGGTATCAGTGAGTTCTTTTGCTAAAGCTTAGTATTACTGATGCTCTGCCCAAACAGAGCTTAATCCACCGGCTTGTATTGTTCTTGAAACTTTACTCCTAAGCCAGGAAAAACAATGCTGTAGAGAGACTCAGGATACCAGCAGAGCCACAAGCTATTTATTTCTGTGGGCCTAACGCACTTAGGAAGTCTGTGTGTCTTTGTAGCCGTTTAAAGTTCAGTGCAAAATCTGTCAGTGGATTGGGTTGCATGGTGAGCTGTTCTCAGAGTACTGGGAGAGTGGGTAGTGGCGCAGAGACGGGATGCACACTAACTTGGTGGAAAGAAGCTGTGACCTGAGGCAGAAGGTCATTGCTTTAGATGGAGCAGTATCTCTATATCCTTGATATATTTATGGTTTAGTGACTTCAGAGGTTACCTGAAACTTGAAGGTCTTCAGTGGAGACTTGTGCTAGTATCTGTTGTTGTAGCACACAGTAGTATCTACTCGTTCCCCCAAGTATTGAAGCCTTTTCTGTTTTCCTTAAAACTGCCTTCACCTCAACAGTGAGCATTGGGTTTGACTTTTTGAACTCTTTTCCAGTTAAACAACCAGGGAAAACTAAGAGTTTGAAATTCCTGTTTGTGTATATTTATCATTGGAAAAGAAAAAGATCAGGGACACTAAATTAGTAGTAATTAAAGTGGCATTAATTAAGCATATCTGTTTCAAGTGAGTGAATGTTGAAAGACAGCTGCTTCTGAATTGTCTTACAGGCAGGGCTGTGTTGAAATAGTAGATCTTCGATGTGGCTGGCAGGTATTTCTACAGCCTTTGTCTTACACTAAATCTTGTATTTTTGTGTGGAATTTAAGGAATGTCATTTCACGCAAGTGTTTCTGCATTCTCTGTTCATCATGAACTGTAGTGATAGCGGTATCTCAGACATAAGACAAACATGTTCTGGTTATTCCTCAGTTTTGGGATGCAGAAGAACAGTCACGATTAAATAAATCTGTAAGCATTTGATAGCTGTGGTACTCTGGTGCCCATTATCATGTTAATTTTACTGTCACAACTATCCCATTCTTAATTAGGTTTTTGTGTTCATGTGGAAGGTGAAATAAAACCTGACCCCATTTTTAAGAGGAGGAGAAATGTCCAAACAAGATAATAGGCCTTGGTAGCCACTGTAGGTGTTTTAAGCCCTGCTGTTCCAGCATCCCTTTGCTTCTATTATTTCCTTGTTTTGCTTCTCTCCCATCTGCAGCAGTGAAGCTTACCTAGCTGTATGGAAATTACTCAGAAGGAAAAAAAAGGGAATCTGAAATATTAATAGGTGAAGCCCTTCTGCATGGAGCAGATGAATTTGATAAGCGTTGGAAATATAGACTTTTAGGGGGTTTTTTTGGGGGGGGGGGGTTTTTTTATTCCTTAGGCTAGTTCTGCTTTATCTCTACTAGAATGCCAAAGGTGAAATAAACAGGCTGATGATGATGTTGAGAGTTTAGTTGGAAAGTGATGGAATGTTGAAATTACTGCATTTATATTTTTAGTGGCCTGGTATTGATAAGCTTTAGGTAGACAAAAACAAAGAAGGAGAAAAAATTGCTGTTTAATATAGAAATGGAAAAAAAGTGGCTATCTTATCAATGGTTGAATGAAATTCACAGGTGTACTCAATGGGAAATCTGGGTAATTCTTTGAGGAGGAATGAAGTCTGAATGTTTTAACTCTCCAGCCTTAGTAGCTGTGTTGACAAAATAAATTATTTTAATTTGTAAGTCCAGGTCATATGAGAATTAATGTACAAACTCCTCTGCTTTTCATTTCTCTTTGATACCTTTGTTGTTTAAATATTTTTCTCAGAAAGGTTTTATTGCAAGTAATGGAGTACTAATTTAGAAATGTTTATTAGAGAATTACTTCTAAGGGGTAACTATGAAAGGTTTTTCAAAATGTGCTAATATGTAAATTAATTTTATTTTCCTGCTTTCAGTCAGTCAAGTGCAGCCCTTGATCACGAGATGTTACCACAAAATCTACCTCAGACTTCACTTTTGCTCATTCATTTGCTGCGTCATAGATCTCAACGGGAGCTCTGCAGACACTCTTGAAAGTCTCTGAACAGATTGGGACATCAAGTCAAAGCATGATGACCTAATAGGAGGTCAAAGTCTCAAACATTGATTCAGCAGCTCAAGATAACACTGCCGTTTTTATCAGTATCACTTCTGAAGGCTACAGACCTCCTGCCATTTCTTTCCTGGCTACTTCAGAAACACTCAACTGACCTTTTTTTGGTGAAGAGATCTTGACTTTTCTCTCTGGTCCTGGAAATATTAATGGAATACAGTCATGTCTACCCAGGACGAGAGGCAGATAAATACAGAGTATGCTGTATCCTTGCTGGAGCAGTTAAAATTCTTTTATGAACAGCAGTTGCTAACTGACATAGTGTTGATTGTTGAGGGCACTGAATTTCCCTGCCATAAGATGGTTCTTGCAACGTGCAGTTCATATTTCAGGTAAGTATTCAAATGCTATAAAATCTGTGGTACCTGGTTTTGAGTGTAATAGTAATTGATTAACAGTGTGTTACAGAGACTTAAAGATCAGTGAAGTAAATAAAAAACCTAAATATCCTTACTTTCCAACACAGAGTAAAATAAAATTTCTAGCATCCTGGGACTTATTCTAGATAGTTATTGTAGTTTATACAGTAAGTGTGGGGGGAAAAAAACCACACTCGTGATGGTTCATTTGCTTTAGGGAGTTAATTGAGTCTGAATAATTAGTAAACTTCTTATTCTTCACACTTAATCTTTAAAATACTTAATCTGATTTTATTTCCCAAGGTAGGATAACAAGAGATTACTGAGACTTGGCTACAGGAATTTCATTGTCATGTTTAACTGTAGTTTCTTAGTAGAAGCATCTGCTAAAAGTAGGGATTGCTGTGCAAGTTCATGGCTTTCTTTTCTGTATCATCTGGTTTTCTCTGCTCAGCAAAGCCAGAAACTCTTCCCTTGCTTGAGTGTTGTGGCAATGCAAGAGGAGTTTTTCTGTGTGTGGTTTGGGTTCTTTTTTTTGTTTCATGCCCCCTCCAAGATACGGTTGGAATTTTTAGTTCAGCAGCTCTTGTTTTCCAAATGTCCTGCTTTGGTCTTTTAAAACATTTTTATTAATAAGATACGTTGAGTGCTACCACTTTTTGCAAATACCTTTATAGTAAGACCTGGATGATGAGGCACCATGAATTTTCTGCAGTGATTAATCATTTTTTGTTGGCAACATAGTATAATTAATCTGCCTGTCTGGAAGGAATTTTGAAGCTTAAAACTAGTCAGGGTGACAACCATGCATGTTTTACCTTCCTGATGCATTGTGGAGGGATTATAACTTTTCTTTCCTGTTTAATCACAGGAAGGTTTACAAATTTGCTTTTCCTGAGATAGGCTCACTATGCAGAACACATCTGAAATGTTTTCTGTAGTTTGTCTCCTTTCTTGTAGAAAACTGTATAAGGATTAATTTATTACTTTCACAGATTTTTTTGTCCCTGCTGGGTTGTGTGTTTATTTTTTCATCTCAGATGAATCTGGTCCAATTTTTAGCAACAAGTATTGTGTGATCACTAGATAATAATTATTACCATTGGCCCTGTGCAGATGACATAGTTCCAACAATTTGTAAAATAACAGCCACTGGAAATATGGCCAGATTTAATGTGGGTGGTTAATCATAAGGTTGGAAAGCTGTCATGAGTCCACCCAGTGTGCTGCATCAGAATGTGCAGTCAAATCTCTTATTCATATGTGTTTGTTTATTATTTATGAAATGATGTTTTGGCACTGGTTAAAAGAAGTATCAAACTTGTGGTTTTGTCATGTTCTGTTTTTCTTCTCTACTTTGGTTTACAAAAAGATGCTCAGCTTCCTAAATTTAGCTTTATTATGAAAAATTGATAGCCCTGAAGGAGGGGGGAGAAAAGCAAAGCATCTTTCAGTGTGATCCAGCCATTGTGTGTGATTGCAGCCAGCTTACCTTCCATCTTTGTGTCTGAAGGATGTGCAGCCCTGCTCTAGCACAGGCTGCTCAGCAGCGTGTGAGCAAGAGCCAGTCTTTCTGTGGAGAGGAGTCTCTGTACCCACCCTCTTGTACCCTCTTGCTTACCTTTAAATCACTGCACAGCAAGTTGATACTCACTTAGTCAGTGATCCTAAAATGCAAGTTGCCCTGAGTTAAGGAGCTTAGAAGAAGACAGAGAAATGGGGATTGGATACTGTCTTTGTATCAGATGCTTTCTGGAATGGCTTTACTTAGGGAGTGTATCTCCATGTCCCCTTCACCTCTGCAGCCATAAGCAGGACTAAAAGGTGCACCCACTGTCCCTTCTAACTTCTCTCATGCCTGGTTTCCTAAGTAAAAAGCCCAAATAAATATAAAGAGCCTTGAACTGAATTTTTAGCACAACCATAAATACCAAACCTGAATCAGTATAAAGCTCTTGAAACCAATGTCCCCTATTTTAAGCAAGTTGACAAGTACATGGCTTATAGTACCAGATTCCAGTTCATTCTTAACTGAGTAACAATTAAAATACCAGAATGGGCAAGAGGTTTGTAAAGCATTAAGGAAACAATAACCATGTTTTAAATTGCCTTTCTAGTCTTTTTCAGGAAGATGTAATGGAAATATTTGCTCTTTTTTTTTCCCAGACTACATCTGATAGTTTTTTCTGTTGATTTTTGCCTGCATATTTGAAGTTTACTGCATGTTATAATGAATGGTATATAAGAAATAATTCATAGAGTGCTAGTCCGTGCTCCATTTCTTCTCCTCCCAGAGGAGCATCCTTTTTGATATGACTTAGCTCAGTCCATGACAAATCTGCTTTTGTCTTAGAATCTAAAATCTAGCTGTGTGTGTTTCAGTGGTATTTTCTGGAGGATGTTTCTTCCCTCTTACCACCTATCATAGAAAAAGATTTAAATTGCATCATTAAAGCTCCAAAATCATTAGAGCCCTCTGCTGATTAACACAGAAGAGCTTGCAAGAATATAAAGAATTTCTGCAGAAGGCACTGATGGTACTTTTGTTCTGTTCAAATGTTTTATCTTAAATAGCAAATGTTAGCCTAAGGTAAATACTAAACACCTGTAAACAGGCCAGCAAAAGGACTGTTCACCTTTAGGAGTGTAATCACCAAAGGCTTACAGGTGACTGTTTAAGATTACTTTACTCACTGCTGATCCTTGTCTTAATATGTGTGCTTCTCCTCAGAGCAATGTTCATGAGCGGGCTGAGCGAGAGCAAACAAACACATGTACACCTGAGGAATGTGGATGCAGCCACTCTGCAGATCATCATCACTTATGCATACACGGGTAACCTGGCAATAAGTGACAGCACAGTAGAGCAGCTCTATGAAACTGCCTGCTTCTTACAGGTAGGAATGTTTAGAGGATGAAATAACAGCTTCTAATCCCTGAACTGTTTTATTCTTTACCTTTTTAAAAGACCTTCCTCTTTAGTCACTTCAACATACTTTTGTTCAGTTCACTCAGTATAGACAGCAGTTGCTTGCCAAATTTGCTTCATGTAGCCATCCCTCCTTGCATGACAGTCACTTTGGAAGGTTGGAAGAAAACCAGTGCACTTCTAACATTTAGAAAATTAGTTTTGCCAGCAGACATAATCACGTTGTGTACTTGATCTGTATGAAGCAGTTGAGTGAGTCACTGCTGTATTTTTGTGTATGTGTAGTATTCCAGGCCTGAACTGTGTTGTTCAACACCAGATGCAGGTACTTTTATGTGCTGGTGCTACATGAAAGCATAGATTGTATGTGTAATACTTTGTGTTTTTCTTTGCATTACAGGTAGATGATGTGTTACAACGATGTAGAGAATACTTAATCAAAAAAATTAATGCAGAAAATTGTGTGCGTCTATTAAGTTTTGCTGATCTCTTCAGCTGTGAAGAGTTAAAACAGAGTGCTAAAAGAATGGTGGAGCACAAGTTCACAGCTGTGTACCACCAGGAGGCTTTCATGCAACTGTCACATGATCTACTGATAGATATTTTAAGCAGTGACAATTTAAACGTGGAAAAGGAGGAGACAGTGCGTGAGGCTGCTATGTTATGGCTGGAGTACAACACGGAATCACGCTCGCAGTATTTGTCCTCTGTTCTCAGCCAAATCCGGATCGATGCACTTTCAGAAGTAACACAGAGAGCCTGGTTTCAAGGCTTGCCACCTAATGATAAATCAGTGGTGGTGCAAGGACTGTACAAATCGATGCCCAAATTCTTCAAGCCCAGACTTGGCATGACAAAAGAGGAGATGATGATATTCATTGAAGCTGCTGCTGAAAACCCTGGTAGTCTTTACTCTTCTGTCTGTTACAGCCCACAGGCAGAGAAAGTTTACAAACTCTGCAACCCTCCTGCTGACTTGCATAAGGTTGGGACGCTTGTAACTCCTGATAATGACATCTATATAGCAGGTGGGCAGGTTCCTCTGAAGAACACAAAAACCAATCACAGTAAAAGCAGCAAACTCCAGGCTGCCTTCAGAACTGTGAATTGCTTTTACTGGTTTGATGCGCAGCAGAACACTTGGTTCCCCAAGACGCCGATGCTCTTTGTGCGCATCAAGCCGTCCCTGGTGTGCTGTGAAGGATACATCTATGCAATCGGGGGAGACAGCGTTGGCGGGGAGCTCAACAGGAGGACTGTGGAGAGGTACGACACCGAGAAGGATGAGTGGACCATGGTCAGCCCCCTGCCCTGCGCGTGGCAGTGGAGCACGGCCGTGGCGGTTCACAACTGCATCTACGTCATGGCACACAACCTGATGTACTGCTACTTCCCCCGCTCAGACGCCTGGGTGGAGATGGCGATGCGACAAACGAGCAGATGTTTCGCTTCAGCTGCTGCTTTCGGCGATAAGATATTCTATATCGGAGGACTGCACATTGCCAGCAATTCTGGTATAAGGCTCCCCAGCAGTACTGTGGATGGCTCTTCTGTAACAGTGGAGATCTATGATGTGAATAAAAACGAATGGAGGATGGCAGCCAATATCCCTGCCAAGCGCTATTCCGACCCGTGTGTTAGGGCCGTTGTCATCTCTAATTCCTTATGTGTCTTTATACGGGAGACCCACATGAATGAGAGAGCCAAGTATGCCACCTATCAGTATGACCTGGAACTTGACCGCTGGTTCCTGAGGCAGCACATATCAGAACGTGTGCTGTGGGACTTAGGGAAAGACTTCCGGTGCACTGTAGGAAAGCTGTATCCATCTTGCCTTGAAGAGTCCCCGTGGAAACCTCCAACGTATCTCTTCTCACCAGATGGAGCTGATGAATTTGAGCTGGATGGGGAGATGGTTACTTTACCACCTGTATAGCTCCCAAATTAGACTGCACAACTGAGTTTGTGCTCAGTTACAAAATGATAAAAGAAATAAATGGCTGTGAAAGAACAGGTCTGGGGATGGAAATCTCAGAGCTGTCTTTCATGAGTTGTATTTTTATGCCCTACCTAACACTTGCCGCCATTCAGTGTGAATTAGTGAAATGAGCAGATACGCTTCCATAATCTCAAATACTATTATCTGATAATTGAGAAAAATATATGTATATCATGAGCTTAAGCATCTGACTTGTCTAAAGAATTAATTCTAGTTCTATAAAGTCTCGGTTCAGGAAAATTAGCTTCAGAAAAAAAGTAGTTATTGTTTCTAGGATGATGTCACAACTCTTTTCAAAGTATCTTCCAGTTACATTTTAACTACTTCTGGATATTCTACTTAAGTGCTAGTTAAATAATTGTCAGTGTGGCCTAATTAAAGAACTGTGCTGCACTTACTAAATACTAATATCTATGTTGGTATAGTAATGCCATTAAAAGAAAAAGAAACAAATCCCATGGATCTACCTGTGGTAGGAAGGGTAGATCTTCCGTTGTATGGTAACATGCTGGGCAAAATGACTGCAGGTTCAGTCAAGCTGTATGATGAGGTGCATGTATTCTATTTTCACTAACTTATACCTGTCTATTTAGAATACAGGTCTTCCAAGCAGCTGGTAGATTACCAGGTGTGGACTTAAGTTGCTGGGCTTGCAATAGGATTTGCCAGCCCTCATAGTGCGGGTCTATGTGGGGCTTTAATCAGTAAATGCCTCCACATTCTGTATTACAGTAACATTGGCTCATGTATATTACTTCCTGCTGCTGATGTATTTTTCCATTGTAAAACAAAGTTTTAGTGTGGATTAACCAGGTCTTTATTTTCTGTTAATTTAATAACAAGCATTACTGTAGTGTGATTGTGTATAGATATCCCTTAGCTGTCAGGTTTTTTACTTTGGGGGGGGGAAGCAAACTTCAGGAATATCCTGTGCTGTGTGTGCAGGAGAGCAGATGCCTAGTGCTGCTCTGGCATTAATCCCAGGAACCACTAGCAGTAGCGGGGTGCCGCCAACCTAACATGAACACAGGTGCTTCATGACAAACCTTACTAGCATGTTCAGCTGCATCATGTTCTGGCACTGTATTTTGAATGACGTTAATTTATTAAAAAAGACTGAATCCAACTGCCTGAGTGTGCTTTTTGGTTGAAATAGAGCTATGCCACCCTCCCACCACATGCACACTTGTAGCAAGTAGCTTATTGAAGGCAGCTAGAAATAGTTAAGCTGAGAAAAGCTTGGAGACGAGTATGTTAAGTTGACGGTACTCACTACTACTCAGCAAAAGCTGGAAATTAGCTATTGAAGTCAAACTGAGGATTACATAGGACTGGAATCCCCTGCTACCACTTTTGTAAATCAGCACTTCTGCACTCATGGCACCAATTCTGCCCTACTGAAAGCAAAGAACAGCAGGCATTAAGGAGGAATGCTTTCTGTAATTTCAGAAGATAGCAGACCTACTTTCAGTCTTCAAGAGCAAATTTATTTACTCCATTGTCCAGACTGTTGCTGGCTTTTCCTTAATTGTTTCTTAGTGCAGTAAACACAGCTGCAGCCTTCAATGAAGACAACACCTATATATTGTTTGGGCTAGGTCCCAAGGGGCTTTACAAAGTTTTGTCTTGTACAATTATTAAAGGTTTTGACTAGAAAAGGGACTTTAGATAAGAAAGCTCCCTTATATGAAACTGTTCTGGGTGCTTTGGCATTTTGTGCCATGTGAGGATTTATGGGACAGCGTAACAAGGGCAAGCTACCAATTTTTTTTTTAATGAAGGTGACATAACATGTTTGCATTTACCATTACATAAACTTTTTTTTTAACACCCACATTTTTTTAGGTAAGAGGTGTGTGGTGACTCAGGAGCTCCTGCTGATAGGTCTGTTTATACTGCGTTCATGTTGCAAGCCTGTGCAAGGGAGCATACATATAAAGAAAGAGATACTCCTTTATAATGCAGTTTGGAATATCACATACCTCAGGCAAAAACATGAGCTGTATCCAAGTAATTCAGCCTGGATTGGCTGCTCAGTTCTATGGCTGGTTCTCACTTCACTCTACAGTTACCAGGCTCCATTAGGCTTTAGGAAAGGCTTTGGTGTTTTAAGTGCAGGTGATCTATAGCTAATGAAGGAGCAGAGTGGGCTCGTTCTGTTACTGAGAACTTTCGACTTGAGTTTAAAATCTTATGTGTAGTTTCTTACAGAAGGAAAAACAAACAAAAAAGGGGTGAATTCGAATAGAAAATAAGAATTACTAAATAGGAAATACTAAATTGCAGTGGTTCTAAGTCACAGTTGCCTCACAGAACCTAGAAGAACTTGATTTTATCCATTTAGGAGCATCTTTTGAAATACAGACAGTCTATGTGACTTCCTGCTCATCTACATTTTTAATATTTTTTTCTGTATGTTACCTGTATGTTTTGTATTTTATGTGGCCCAAGATTATATAGTACCTTATTTAAAATATATTTGCTATTAATAATAAGGCATTTAAAGACAAGACTAGTCAAGTGGTGAACAGTTCTCCAGTGACTGCTAAAGACATAGTTTACTTACACAACTAGTTGCTGAGCCACTATTCATCCCCAAAGGAAAAGAGCTGGTAAATGCTATTCTCCAGTCTAAATTCTTTCCTTGCATAATTCAAGAAGGAAACTGTGCAGGCAAAGCCTTGTCATCTGCCTGGAAGTGGTCACTAGTGGTAGAATTAGAGAAAGACTTTTGCAGGAACAAAGACAACAGCTGAAAATATGCAGTTCTCATTTCATAAATAGAGCAAATATGATTAAAGCCTTCATGGAGATCTGACTAGTGTCTTACTACAAAGCTTCAGCCTAATCTTAGCCTATTCAGCCTGTACTTGGCTTTGAAGTACATTTACATACAAGTTTCAGTGAATCAACTCGGGTCCTCAAGCTCTTCTACATTTGCAATAAAGTTTACCTCTTTTCTGGTAAAGCTAATTTAAGTCAGTCCTACAGAGTTTCAGTTTCCCTTACCTAAAGTAATAAAAAAAATGATCTGGCCTCTGCTAATTTTTAATGCATTCAATCATTTTTTGCCGTTGTTTATATACATACATAATTTCAAGTTTAATTTTTGTTGTAAACGATCAGACCTGGGACAGTGAATTGTGCCAAGATTTACAGAGAACAGGATCAGACAGATAGTTAAGTTTGGGGGCAAAATAATTTGATAACATTCTAAATGTTATTTTTAAGATTTAAGGCACTACCATTTTTCACAGTATTTATTTCACTTCTCAATGCCTCTGTTAAGATGCACAAGCACCTGCCACACTGCAGTACAGCTAAGGGACACCCAAGGACAAACCTGCAGACCACTGAACTTATTAGCCAGACTAGTGTTCTTCCTCCTTTGTTTCCCATTTCCAGCTATGTTCAAGTTGCTTTCTGGCTTTGGCTCTGGATCCCTACATGAAAGGAGCTATAAATGAGGCAGGCTCACTCTTAAAACCAGTTTCTTTCCACTTCATGCTTAACATTAGCCACACAAAATTGTGTTTAGTTCCACTTTCAGAAGTATTTAAAACACCTCCTCCCTACAACATTTCTCATGAGTACAGTTCAGCAAGGCAGAGTTCTTACAGAGCCTATAAACCCAGAGGAGGAGTATCAGCAGACTCCACAAAATGCAGGGGTGGCTCCTGATGCCAGGAGCCAGCCTATATGGCATCTGCACATCTTCACACACCTCCCAGGTTCCAGTATGGAAGAGGTCAGTGAACAGCCTGAACCAGGAGGTTAGAGCAAGACCTGGGTCAGTACTGAGCCACAGAGCCTTTGACATGGAAGAAGGAAGAGGCATGAAGGTGAAAGAGAAGTATCTGTGTGTGAGCTTTTCTGCCAGCTCCTGTAAACCACACAGCTCTTCTGGGGCCTGGTCTAACTTGTGACACCAGGCACCCTGTTTCAGCAAAGGAAGAGTTTAGGCATTGTACACATGCCACTACTGAAGTGCTGAAGTTTGGGCACCTGGAGCATTATCTGACTTCATCTTCTCAACCAGGGAACTGCACTGGATACACACGGACCCTCTACTGCATTAATAGGACCAAAGAGCCAGTAAACAGGGCAATAAAATAAACTAACAATAAAAGGCAGTGATGTCATGTAGACCTTACAGACTATTCCGGTCCTGTGCTAAACATCAAGATAAATCTCAATGCTGAGATTTTATTTGGAAAGCCCAAGAAGCACAGCTAGCTTATTTAATGCTGAACACGTTTTTTCTGAAGAGAAAAAAACCACGAAACAATTTCCAAAATTTAAGAGCTGACATATGCTTCAGCCAGCTCTTTGGCACATGGCAAAATCCATATACACACAAATTATTCACAGTGCCAAAGCCAGTAACCACAGGTCAGATCAGGCAGTATATTAAGCTCAGTGTTATTTTTTGCCACTTTCTGGTATGCCTGGACTTGTAAATTCTCCACTGTTTCTGTGTGCATTTCTTCAGAGATGAGAAATCAACTGAGTTCCTTTCTCCAGTATTTCCCATCTACTTCATACAGTATGCAAGTGATGTTAATTCCCATATTATTTTTAAGACAAGATGATAGCTGTACATCTGCCTTCACTTCAAATATCTGTTCTTCCTTTAATCTAAACATTCTTGCTTGATTATGCTCCAGAAAGCAGTGCCACATTATTGGTGATCTGGATTCACCTACAAAATCTTCTTTTCTTGTTTGTTCTCTGCTACTGTTACAGCCAACAGTAACTGTGCTTTCATCAATATTAGTCAATAAATTCAGGTGGAGAATAAAAAAAAAAACAACCCTTACTTTATTAGTTGATTTTGAGGTATTATTACAAGAGGAGCAATGTATGGATTAAACAATTTTGACTCAAGACAGCTAGACTTCCAAGTTCCATCCCAACTGAGATTAAGTCACCTGTGTACAGATGCACACACGTTATGCACACATGATGTCATTTTACAGGGAATAAGGTAATCTGAGTAAGGGTCACTATTTAACTGACAGAAGAGATCCATTTCCATATTTTTTAATGAATCCAAACACTGCTTCTGATGGTTGTTAAGGAATGGGGTCAAGACCAGAAACATCACACAAGTAAAGCTCTGTGCCTGCTTTTTAAGTCAGTCCCTTCTCTAATACAGCATTAAAGACTCAGAACACCATGAAGCAATTTGTCATACATCTTTAATCATAACACAATAATGTAGTGTTTCTCCCTTTAATGAATACTCTCCACGTTGCCCTTTTTAATGAAAACCAAACACCTGCAAGAAAGTGGAATTGCAGTGCATAAAAAACACAACGTAAATTTATCTTTCAGTGTGTTTGCACAACTACTTGCACACAGTTGGAAAAACCTTAACAAATTTTAGGGAATTGCAACCATTCTCTAGACATAACCTTTGTCTAATTTACATCTAAATCTTACCCAAGGCAGTTGGTTTCCTCCTTCTGGAAGCACCCATTTATCAAATTGTTCTCAGACAGGTACAGTGACAGCTGCAGTAGAAGTTCTGAAGTTTTAAAACAGCTCACTATGGCAGAGAACTGGATGTGCAGCAATTAATTTACACAGCATCTTGATTTTGACCAGATGTCACAATCCACAGAAACTACAAGTTACTTTGAAGCTAAATCTACACCAAAATTTTAGTTATACTTGAAATTCTTATCGATGTAAGAGAGGTCTGTGACCTCCTGAGGACTTCAATCAATTCACAACAAGCAGCACCCCACAGAGAATAAAAAGTCTCACTAGAGGATCCTCTTGCCATAAATTTGCAAAAAGCAGCATCCATAATCAGTTTAAATGGAAGACAAATTTCAAAAAGACTGCCAGTGAATTACAAGCAGCTACCAATATCAAAACCAGATGCCTGCAGATGTCTTCTGGTGGAATTAATTTATTAAAATAATACAGCTTTTTGAGCAGACAGAACTTTTAACAGGCTGGATGTATTTTATTTTTCAAGCAGCACAAGAAAAATCAAATACATTACTTTTATGTTCAATTATCAAGCAATAGTTTCTATGTTTAAAAACTGCATTCACACCTTCACTTCTACAATTAAATACTGCCACATTAGTTTCTTTGCTTAGTAATAATTTGTATGGAAATCAGAAGCTCATTTATGCAAAATATTATATTTAATTACAAAGGTGCTTAAAACAGAAGTACAAAGTCAAACAAGTGCAATGTACCAGAACACTGACCTAAAAATTCTAATTAAATTGTGACATTTGAGGAAACTGATGTGAGGAATTAAGGTTATGACATGAAAATGACTGATGAAAGATGCTGAACACGTCAGTCAAATGAAATATAAGGTCAGCAATACTTAAATCTTGTGGGGTTTTGGGGACTTACATCTCATATCTCTGCGCAACAGGCAGTTCCTCAAATGCTGGCTCATATGAAAAGCTGAGGTTGATGCCTATGATGACAGAAAGTTGAGAGGTGTGCTATTGTGTTACCTGTAAGTCAGTGTGTGCTGCATGTTGACAGCCAGAAATACCTTTGCAACATCAAATCACGACAGAGCTGTAACAATACCTTCACAGCTGACTGATTAGATGGACTGTCACCAATTCACTTAGGACCCATTGTTTCTTATGGAGCAGAAACGGATGTCAGGGCTTTTGAAATGGAAGTCGACTGCCTAAATCTTTCTGAATAATTAATAATACCTGCACTGGAAATTTTAAAACAGAGGAGAGGAAAATAACTTGCATTTGCATTGGATTTAACTAAAGAGGTTACAAGCATTAAATTAAGAAGAGAACTACATGAGCTTAGATGAACCTCAGTGGCTGCATGCCTTCCTACAACCCAAAAGTAAGCTTAAGCAAATGTTGGAGAGCAAACGTAGATGTTAATGAAGACAACTAATTATGAAGATCCCTTCATCTCCACCCACTCTCCATGAGTCTTAATCACTGTTTAAATCTGAGTTTAAATCTGAGTCCAACTTGCTAGCAGGGTACCAGTTCTTAAAAAGACTGAAGAGTAATGTAAGTTTTTTATTCTGTCATTTGTAAAGAAAGGAAAATACTCTTAATCAGGTTGTATGTTTGGTTCCACAACAAAGACAGCTGGGACAGTGAGAAAAAGGCTGCAGAGAAAGATCTGTCTGGTCTTTTCTTGGCCATAAGAGAAAAATTGTGGAGTATCACAACAGAGTCACTGTACAAAGCAACAAGCAGCTGATGAGGGCACCTTGTTCTGTCTTTCCTCAGATTAATCCACCAGAAAACAAACAAACAAACAAAGGTCAGCTTTCTAAAACCCCTAGGCCAGTGAGGGGATCTGTGGTAATAAGGGGAATGCCAAGAGCTAACAAATTTGCCATATAAATTTGGAGCAGCTGAGAATTCAACAGAGAAACCTCAGGTTAGGAGGTGACAAAGACAAAGGATATTGAAAAGGGATCCTTGAAGGTCCTGCTTCTACAGCTTGTACACATAAATACCAACCACTTGCCTGGCTTCTGGAACTCACCATTGTGAGCTCCTAAGCCTAAATCTACCTAGGTATGCCTTAAGTTGCTGAAGTTAGTTTTATAGGTACTTAAATCCCTTATGGACCTTTCTTCAGTCTTCATTACAACATGGACCCTGACCACTTAAATCCCAAACAGCAGATAATACGTTAGTCATTTCACAAAAGCAAGTGATTATTTTGGGTTATTTTCTTATCTGCATGCTGAATCAAACAGCTCTAGACACACCACGAATAAACAGCTCTAGTCTTACTTCACTGCATATAAAGTAATACCTAGTCTTTGAAAAGATATAAATGTCTATTACAGAGTTGTGGAATAAAACAGAAAAGAGCATCAGAAGTTTTAGGAGATATACAAAGACACAGAGACCAGGAGCAATAGCTGCAGTTTGATAGATACGTCTTACTTGTGTGTCAGAAGCAATAAATTAGTAGAGCTTTAGGGGCCTTTCTGCCCTTCTCAAATCAAACTATTCAAACTAGCTGTTTACTTTCAGGTTTTCCACAGTCATTCTATCTAGTCTGTCCTGGAAAAAAAATTAAAAGAAGGCTTTAAACCAGATCCCATGTTTTCAAATCACTGAAGCAAAAAAACTGACAACCGAGTTGCTGGACAGTGACAACGTGATGCAAGTGTGTCTTTTCTATTAGCTTTATAAATGCACAGAAGGAATTAAAACACAATTTCTTAAAAACATTCAAGCCTTCTTGTTTATCTCTTGTACAGCTGCTCCATTTTATTTGAGGAACAGGAAAAATAACCATGACTACAAATCTTGGCCCCAGAAAAGAACACGGCAAAATGCTGACAGATACTGATGAGGCAATAAACTAAGAGCCTTTTGATACACAAAAGTTGGAACACTTGATAATGTAATGTAGAAAATGTTAAGAGCAACATGTGGGGATGTCAGAAGGCATAGAGAGGCACACACATTGCAAGAAAACAGGAAATAATCTCCCTTGGAACCAAGAAATGTGGGAAGTGCAATACACTTGCATACAGAAGACACCACATGCATGGTACATTGGAAATACAGCATTATGCCACATCTTTTCAAATAAACTAGTATATTTCTTCACACAAGGATATGAACTGAGCTGTTCTAGTTTCTCTCAATTCTAGTGTTACTTTCCTTATGAAGAAAGCAATTATTCAAACAGCACGTTCCCTGAGTCGACACAGAAAATCCACATAGCTGATTTTCATTTGGAAGAGTCCTCATAACTTTACTGGGGAAAAAAGCCCCAAAACACGCAGAGTTTGCTACTGTGCTAGTTTTGGGTGGGTTCAGTACTTCATATTCATATGTATGCAACTACATCAATGTTGTAATTACATCCTAATAGAGCAAGACCTCACAAAACTGTCTGTGATCCAATCCCAATTTGGGAGAAATGCTTTGTAATACTTTCCCTGAAGAGATCTCTCCAACTGGAATCCCATTCACATCCCAGGGGAAAAACTCAGCTAAAATATATGTAAAAATATGAAGGTCTACTGCATGACTTGAAAAAAACTACTGATTTTGCAACTGTCACACAGATTTGGAAACACTAGAGATCTAGAGACAGATTAATTCAAACAACTCTACATGGATACAGAGGATAGAGGAAAAAAAAACCCTTGTCAGCCAGAGTCTTACTCTACACCTTGTTGATTTTAATTTGCAGGTAAAAGCATGAAAGTTCCACCCTTTAAGGGTTGCAGAGATTCTCTCAAATCCAGCCTAAAAGAGGAATTATTATTATTTATATTCTGCATATTTCTAACAATAATTCACAAACATTTGGCTATCTGGATTGAAAAATAGAACTACTTTACATAAATATCTTCAACATCCAAGAAAATGTACAAATCTAAAGTCAAACACATTTGGCTTGTAACAAGCCCTGTTTGCTAATGTCTTTATAAAGGCTCAGTTTTAAAGAGTAGTCATTTTAAATATAACCAATATACTGCAAATGCCATCCCATTGTATGGTGACACCATTCTTCTATACTTCTAGGGAAAGTGAATAATGACATTCCACATCTGCTTGCAAGCAACATATACCTTATTTTGGTCCTGGGTAGTTAATCTCCCCTCCTACATTTTGGAGTGGTATTTTTACAGCTCAGAGAAAGATTGCACCTGAAATAGCCAGCAGCATTCTGCCAAAGCAGCATTTAGTCCCCAAGGCTTTGGGTTGACTGTGTGAAAGTGGAGAACCAGGATGACATAGCTGATTTTGCACTTGTGAAGGCTCCTCCAACAGACTGACCTGCAATACAAAACAAAGATCAGTAGTGAAGTGTTATCTTTACTGAGTTGCTACAAGGAAATATTTTTTTTTTTAATTTAAAAATTACTCAATTAGTTGTCCAATTTGGGATTTAAAATCCAATTCCAGAGTCTGTGCCAGAAAATATTCAAAGAACTTGAACACAGTAGCTCAGCAGAAACGGCCTATGATGTCCTTTGGCTGGGAAGGCTTGGTAGACTTTGGGCTGAAAGGCACTCCTGGCCAGAGTGCACCACAGCAAAAAGAAAAGACAGACTCCAACAGAATAAAAGAGAAAGTGAAACAATTTTTGGCACAGCTACTGCCAAACAACTATCAGACCCTTAAACAAGTGAACTCCCATTATCTCACACTGCAAGATGACACCGTGATGATGGCCCTGTTCAAATGCAACAAGTGACTTCCAGAAAATTACAGACTGCTTCAAAATCTGCAGAAACTGACACAAGGACTTTTTCTGATCTCAACCAGCTTTGTATAGTTTCAGTCAAAGTGATATCAAACTTGAGAATAACTCAATGCAGATGGTGGTATGGTCAAAGTATTTACCAAATTACATGGGATCTCTTACCTGAACATCTCTCTTCCCATATTTACCTCTGGGTAAACTGGAAAAGGAACGTACACTAATTTCTTTGTCTAGCTGCTTCTCTTTCCACTATTACACAATATATGGGGCCTCGATCAGCAGCTTTAGCCTTCAAAATGTTGCTCTGATTTGTGCATGTTATAAAGTACACTTAGACAAAAACAAAATACAACTGAGAAATGGGATGCTTCTCCAAAAAGGATCTGCCTTAGATGTAAACTGATTTTAAATAGATTTCTTACCTACAGCTTTTCCCGTTTGTACCACATTCCGGCTGGTAGAAACCATCACATTTCCAATCTTCTTTCCACGTTCACTGTTTTGCACTGAGCTAAAAAAGAGAGAGATACTGAAGACTGTTAGGTGACTGACTTCTTATTACTCCAGGTGTAAATAAACTAGTTAAAGTATGTGTCATTACACACAGATTTACAGAGCATACATATATATAGTTCATGTATATGGTCAAGCCCAATTCCTGCACTCATCCGCAGAGATCAGTTAGGCAAGCTTCTCAGAGGATGAAAAGATGCTGCCAGCAGGACAGGAAATCAAAACACCCAGTGGTTCATTCTTATACAGCACACTTCAAACCTTTCGCAGACTCTATCGGGTTGGAAAAGACCTTTGAGATCGAGTCCGACCCATGGCTGAACACCACCCTGTCAATCAAACCATGGCACTAAGCACTGTGTCCAGTCATTCCTTAAACACCTCCCGGCATGGGGACTCTACCACCTCCCTGGGCAGCCCATTCCAATACTCAGTCAATCTCTCCTAAACGTTTACCAAAACGCATTTATGATCTGAATTACAAAGTCAGATTTGCAGTGGTTTTGGGAATTCTTAGCTCCAATACATAACCTTTAAACAGAACAGTAAGTGTAACTGATCAGTCCTTTTTTTTCTAAGTAGAGTTTTCTTTGTGTCTTTGTCTCTAAGATTAACTTTTTGATCAAGGACAGTTTACATTCATGCTTTTGTTAAAGAAATGCAAGAAAATGACAGACACTATCATCATTTGGAAAGAAAAGCACAAAAGCAATCAGTTCTACTGCAAAAGTACAATCACTTGAAAATAATCTCATTTAGTTTTAAATTGTAACTTTCAAGTCCACATTTCAGGCTTTGCAAACTCATTAATGTGAAACTCAACATCAGGCCACATTCTTTTCCCACTTCCAAAAATCTTCAATGTAGATGGAAAAAGCAGAAAGAACAGAATACACCAAGTTTAGGCTCAGTTTGCAAAGGCAAGTAATTTTGATGAGGATCTGGTACCAAAGTCCCACCTGCAGAATAAAGTCACCGTTGCAAAAATACTTATTATTTGAAGCACACTAAGAACTACTGGTCCTTTTACATTGATCTCACACTACCCAGAAGAATTAGTAACTCTCCTTTCACATAAGGGGACAAAACCAGAACAACATTACAGATACCTCCAGAGCTTTCAAATTAAGTCTTTGTAGAAAGATCATCCATTAATAAGAGAGAGAAGAGAGACTGTTGTTTTATGGTCAGCACAGCTAAGTGAGAAAAGAATCCTTTTTGCCTGGTGCTTAAACCCCAGGCTGAATTCTGGCTTCAGTTAGAGCTGAACAGCTACGGAAAAAACAAGCACCACTGAATTTTAGGCTGGAATTCTAAAGGCAGCAGTTGAGATCAACTCACAGTTCAGCTGAGTCTGGGTCAATAAGAAACTACAAAAAACTCATTGTAACTTGTAAATTGAAGGAACTGAACCACATCTCAGTATGCATACAGTGAACTTTGAGTTTTAGAACAATGCTGTACTAGCAGTGTTAAAAAACAGCTAATTAGAAAGAAAAAAAAAGTTGCGGTCTCCTAATAGTGAGATCTAACGTCAAATCACTGACAGAAGTTGTAACAGCTTTAGCTGACAAATTAAAAATACACGTACAAAAGCCTCATAATTGCAATGCAAGAAAATCAATCTATTATGTAAAGTCCAACACAAAATAGCGCATTAGCCTTTTTTTTTAAATTATTATTTATTTCAGGCCAATGTTTCATCTTTAGATGTGGTGATGTTTTGAGAGAACATTGAGTATAGTTTCATGAAGATGGCCAATTAGAATACTATCTTGTCTAGTTCATGATAGCAACACTCATACAGTTATTGATATTTGACCACACTTTTAAAAAAAATACAAATCAAGGTACTATGTACTTACTGTGACAATCTTAACTTAACATCTGATACAGAGTACTGTCCCTGGAATGGATGGCTAGAAGAGGAGGAAAAACCCAAGAAAACATAAATTTCTTTTTCAAGATGAATCTGTATCTGTAATTACTAGCTGTACTCCCCTCTGTGCTTTAACAAAAAAAAAAAAATTTAAAAAATATTTTGGAGATGTACTACTCTGTCACTTCACAGAAGTCTGGGTTGCAGTGACTATTCAGCAATAGATTTCTCATGAACTACCTGTAAGATGTCTTCTATTTACGGACGAGATATTAACAACCTTTTCACACTAAGTCAAAAGCACCTCCTTCCAGCAACACAGAGCAAATAAAAAACATCTCCTAAGTAGACCAAAAGAGCTTTGTAGGTCTAAGGAAAAACCTTTTTCAGACTACAGCAACTGACAAAGTTAAAGCAAACAAAACTCCCTGCAGTACAGTAATACTAAACAAAACTAAACAAATGCTAAAGTAACACTAAACAAAACACATGCACAGCCAACACTGGTACCAAGCCTGGCACTGTTGAATATTTCAGGGAAACTACACATAAAACAGCCAGCTCTCCTCTATCCCCACCAGTGACAACCTTGGACACAGCTACTCCCTGTACATGTGGGATTAAGTAATAAAAAGGAGAACCATCTGAGGACGCTTCCCAAGGAATGACAAACTTTCTGTAGCTGGGGGCAGCGGACAATCAACTTGAACAAGTTTCACCTCTCCTGACTCTGGATATGTTTTTCTTCATAAAACCACTGCCCAGAATTAGAGTAAATACAAAAAAGTTTCCTTACCTAGAATTTACCTCTGCAAGAGCTGGATGCTTGTTGCTATTCCATACTCTGTAGTTGTGGGTATTTTTCCAGGCTGTTACAAACGCTGTCCCAAAGTCTGACAAAATCTTTTCATTGTCTGACAAATTAAAATAAAGACAAGAATTTGCAGAAATTCATTAGAGATGTAATAATTACAAGATCAATTACTTTTTTTCTTGCAAAGAAAAATTTCATTTTTCCAGGCTCTTATCAAGTCAGTAACAATTAGAACTCCAGTACTAAAACCTGGGTACTCTAAAAATGGCTTATTTTTATTTTAAAGTGTCAAAAATATACAATACCAGGACAAGAGGGGGAAAAAAAAAAGCCAAAAACTATTTTTCTTATTTTTAGTTCATTTATAAAGCTCTAAGAGCTTAACTGGGAAAAAAATAATCCGAGCATATGTCTCTTGACTTTTTCTCTGGGCAATGACAGGAAAGGAAAGAGAATGGCCACATAGCAACCAAGAACAAAACACCATTTGCATTGGTTTTGGTCAGATACACTGGGCCTTGCTGCACTGTTATTACTCACTCAAACTTAGTAACTCCCAAATCCACTCCAAAACTGCACTAGGAAATACTGTGGAATAAACTTATCATAACAATGACCCCTTTAAAACACTGAAGAGTATAGGAAATAACAGCCAGCCAGTGAAGTAGTATGAGTTCCCAGATATTTCATATCACTCTGGTAATCCTCTTAAAATATTAATTTTGTCAGACCAAGAACTTGGCATTTTTCAGACTTTAAAATCAGGTTCTCAATTCCATGTTTTCTCACAAATACCACAAAACAAAATCTGAATTGAATCAGTGTGAATAGAGAAAAATCATTATGAGAATGAAGTTAACAGGGTGAGTGCAGGGCAAACTAAACATTTTCCACAAATAAAAGCCACTGATTCTTTTATTTATATTCACACAAAAGGTTGGAACATAGAGAATTCCTTCTGAGGTAAAGCAAAAAATGTTGAGCTCCAGGAAACAAAAGCTTATAAAGCCTGTAGGTGACACTTTTCACTTATGTGAATCCCCACTTACAACCATGGCAAGAAGGGAAAAGAGCTGCAACAGTCCAGCAAAACTTCCTGAAAACAGATGTTTAACTTCATGTCTCCTTGAATCCACATAGTTTCCCAAAATTAACTTCAGGTTGCAATACAGTCTAGAAGACACTCAGATTCGTAACAGTCTCATCATACACAGGTTTCAGGTACTTCTACTTTTAGTAGAAAACAATTAAATCAAGAAGAAAACAATTAAATCAAGAAGAAAAC
>NW_024581137.1:13234784-13376075 GCF_017639235.1 Corvus kubaryi
AGAAAACAATTAAATCAAGAAGAAAACAATTAAATCAAGAAGAAAACAATTAAATCAAGAAGACAGTGTAATAAGTGTCTGTAAGGCTATGAACTAAGGATTAATGACAAGCTTGTCGAGAAACAGCAAAGACAGACAAAGACAACTGAAAAAGCAGCCTAAAATGAAACTTTAGGCAGAGGAAGATCCACTGACAGACCACACAGCAACAGAGCAAATGCTTGACATGTCCACCCTCATCTCCATCCCTAGACAAGGTATCTGTTCTACCTGGTTGCAGCACAGCAGCAAGCAGTGCATGAAGATAAGCACTGAACTGAGCCCTGATCCACTCATCTCCTCCTTCCCATCCAGTGCCATCAAGGAACACATCATCTCTGTTCTCAGTTACATGCTTCACCAAGTAATCTGAAAATCTTAGGTCAGCAGTTGTTGGGTTCAGGATCTTACGGAGTTCTGGATCGTGGATTTGTACATGAGCATCTTCTATCTGTTTGAAATAATTCCAAGGGTAAACATTTATCTAAACAAAACTGCTTATACAAACTTACACTACTACATATTGCTACCTAAATCTAAACCCTCACTCCCCCAAAATACCAACAAGAAACAAATAGCCAAAGAAAACAATGAACTAGCTGTTCTCAGAAAGTCAGATATATCTGATATATCCAGAATTCGATCATTTCCCTGGCACACAGTAAAAGCTGCTTATTTGACAGGATCTGGCAGAAAGTTTGGCAGGGGAAGTACGGTGCTTTTTGATTATCACCTCTATTTATTAAGTTGATTACCTACATGGAACCATCTTAAGTTACCAGATGCTGATTACATAGTTGTGTCCATTTGCTAGAAGTGACACTGTGGGTATTTTAGATACCGTGTTTTTACCCTCTTGATTATACCAGAAGGAAGTCAAATTAGTACCTGCATCTGAGTCTCATCTGTAAGCACTTATTTTTGAAGACCTCACTACAAAGCCATGAAAAAGCCCATGACATGAAAAATAAAATTACACCACCAACACAAATTTAACAAGTGCCCTGCAAATTCAAATATTGGACACGTATAAAACCATGGACAATAGTTTTGCACAGCTTATCTAACCCTGTCCTCTCAAGTCATAGAAATTTAATAAACTTCTGCAGCTGAGAATTTATTTCATATGGAAAGAATTCAAAACTCGGGCATGTATGTGAAACTGTAAAGCTACGTTTAAAATGGAACCTCAGCTTCCTTCCACTCTCCCCCCAGCTCAGATGCAAAGATCCATACTTCCACAATTGCATCACTCAGGTGTTTCTGCTGACGGAACAGGATATTGGTAGCTCCTGCAACAAAGCCACGGACGCTCACATCCGACAGGAGATGATGCTGCTGCAGCGCCATGTACGGCAAACAAAGGTACCCCTGGAGCAAGAGACATTTAGAGAGATAACATTCAAAAAAAGTGTCTGTATTCAGAGGTTTTCCAAATAAAAGCCAGCACATTTCACCCAGAATGAACCTTGGTTATTACAGTTTCAGCCACAATTATCTGTTGTTTTGCTACATGACACTTGTGAAGCGAAGCCACCAGATTCCACATTAATTAAATTTTTCAAGAGATTGTGTTGCCTTTCAGTCTCAGGACTGAAACTGAAATCCAAAGCAAAAGATGAGAATTAAATGTCCTTGTAAGGCAACAGAATAAGCAGTGTAAGAGCAATAATAAGCAACAAGACTGAGGCCTCAGGTCAGTTCAGAGACAAGAAGTCAGTGGAGGTAAGGATTCACCTCTCCAGTTGTGCACATGATGTCTTCAGTTGTGAGGCACATAATGCAGGAAAGCTACAGACAGCTATCCACATTTTGTGGGTGGAGATTTCCAGACATCGGAGATAGCAATCAATTTTTGATAAGCGTACGCAAGCCTGCTTTAAGGAGCAGGACAGAAAGCAACACACTGTGCTTTTTAGCCATTTCAGGGTTGTAAGTTCATCTAGTAACCTACACTCCAATTTAAAAAAAAGTCAAAACATTTTGAAAAAGGTTTTGAGTTAGTCATTGAGGGACTATTGAGAGGCAGATGTAGGTAAATTTCTTTTTAAATATAGGATCAACATGCCCCTGACATCTAATTCCAGCTGTTCAGCTGCATAAAGCTCAAAGTAATTTATTCACTAGGACTAATGGCACACTGGACAGAAACAAAGAGCACACACTTTATCACCCAGTACGTGGTAATTGGAAACATATGGAAGAAAGGAGCACAACTACTCCCTTCTGTTACATTAGACACAGGGACGGCCTTAGAGATGACAAGCACTTATCAGCTGAAAACAAACAGCCTGTGTCAAAGGAACAACAGTGCTTTGAAAGGAATCACAAACCTAAAATGGAAAGTTTTCAAAAAGTACAGCTTAAGAAGCAGGAAAAGGAAGGTTTAATTACTGTATCTAAAGAAGAAAAGTCTGGGAAATCTTTAACTAAGTATCAAATGTCAGTTTCCAAGCGCACATTTGTAAATACAAGAATTTTTATTTCCATGAACATGCTCTGTTCTTTTTTAAGAGAGTGCAAATGAAATGACTGTTAGATCCTACAGAACTGGTACTAAAGAAACACGTACCACAAGCTATTTTCCCTTATACTCAGGTGTACCTGGATAACGTATTATGCCACTGGGCAAAACCTCCAAATTCAAATTTGTCAGATTTATTAGTCTTTCTATGGCATGGCATGGAACAATCCTGAGTTAAGAGCTGTAAAAGAGATATCAACTTTCCAGTAAGTGGTTAAAACTAACTTTGAATCAGATTTTTCTGCTAACTCAGACATGTAAAGCCTGTTCTACTTTAATTACATTGGATGAACTCAAGTGAAAAGTGCCTTTGTAGAACAGAAGGCAAACATGTAGAAACTGTCGGCTTCCTTAAAATTCTTTTCCATTTGATGAGCTTAGCAACAAACAAAAGTTTGCACTTGGAGGTCCCATTATCAATTATTTTATTCTTGCTTTCCATCTAGTATTTTCAAAGAACAAGACCAAATACATTTTACAGGCTATAGTTAACATCAGACAGATCATAAGGACCAACACCAGATGCAGATCTTTGTTGAAACAGCATTTCTAATGATGACATGAGGCAATACAGGGCAATGACATTTGAGCTGCTCACTTGGGCCCACACAGTGTACTATTTCCAATGAAAGCTACAGTGAGAAGCTTAAACACAATCATAAAATACAATATTCTGCAAGGAAATGCAAATAAACCCCTGCAAAGGAAGAGAAACCACTTTGAACATCACCAGCTTGAGGAAATAAATCTGAATCTTCTCTCTTCCTACTACGGGCAAATATTCACTTAAAAGTTTATTACATTAAAAACAAAACAGTGAAAGGTAGCATATAATTTCTGTTATTGATAGCAGTGTCTTTAAAAGGGATGCATTTGGTTTTTATGGGAAACTAGCCCTACTAACCAGCCCTATTTACCAGACCTATTGCTTGTTATCTGACTATGCCTATCAGAGTCATTAGAGATTCTGGAGTACCTGGAGCTCAGTTAGGTATCAGTGCAAGCTCAAAATTCAGCAGCTCAGCACCATGCACAGAGAAAGAGATACAGATAAACAGAAAGAGTTATCATGGACAGAAGGGTGAAATTTTATCTTATTTTTTTTGTGTGTGTGTATATATGCATTTATATACACATTTTGTGCATATACAGACATACACATTTAAAAATACATATACAGATATAAATTAAAAGAGGAAAACATAGGCTTACATGTCAACAAAGGTAGAGCTTTCAGAATCTTTGTTCAGATTAATGTATCTAAAGGCTTCTGAAGTACTCTGATCTTGCCCTATATAGGTTAGATCATCGATTCTTTAGAGTAAAAGGAAACTGTAGTTTCTGCTACATACAATTTACTAACCACAGTGGGGCTGCAGGTTATCACCATGCAAAATTGCAAAAAAAAAATGCAAATCGTATTAAAGTATAGGTATGAAAGTGGAATGCAAATATGCATGGGCACAACCTTCTCAGGCCTTTCCACCTGCCTGAGACCATACTCACATGTTTTGTAGTACCCTACTGTCCACCTGGAGTTCAGTAACCAAAATTATTAGCCACTTCTGAGAAAAAAAGAAGTCTTTAAGAGTTACCAGGTACCACAAAGAACATGCTTACCTTTGTAAAAATAGCCAGTGGCATCCCATACTGATCCTCTTCCAACCCAGACACCAGTCCCTGAACAAGCACCGTGTGCCCTGTGTTTGCCTGGGGCTGCACAGTGATGGGAAGGCCTTCAGAGCTCACACCCTTGCTCCGAAGGTTTTCCGCCGGTTCTGATGCTGGATTCTCACGTTCTCCTTCTTTCAAATTAGACTCCTCCAAAACACTGGGATCCAGGGTCTCCCAGTCACTTTCTGAGGATGCTGGAGAAGCACGGGAAGGAACTTTCAAGCGCTGCACAGTACCGTTGGAGGACTGAGCTCCATTGCAAGTCTTCTCGGGCTGGGAGAAAGGCACATTTGCTTTTGGACCTTCCAGTGAATTATTTCCTGCCATCTTCCTGTCTCCCTTTCCCATTCCTAAGTTTGCATTTGAAGCATCAGCAGCAGACACAGAAGCATAGTCATCTAACCGTGGTGTATTTTCCTGCAAGCCAGCATCCTCTGATATGCTCTTCCTTGGTCTGTACTGTGAGCAGTCACTAAGACCATGTTCAATCATACCTGGAAAGTGACAGCACACACAAATATCAGCATCTCAACAGAAATTTAAGTGACTTCTGTAGGGGGGGAAAAAAAAGTGCTCTTGTGTACATAGAGGAAATCATGTATTTTAAACACCACTTAGGGGAGAGAGGGGTGTGTTAAAAAAACCAAACCCCAACCCCACACTTTCTCCCCTAAAGAATCTGCCCTAACATCTTTGCCTTAAGAAGACTGGCTAGAAGCTAAGGATTAGCAAGGTTAGGGGTTATGTTTGTTTGTTTGTTTTTTAAGAGCACATGTGGAAGTAAAAGTTTGTATTTTGGGGTTTTAAGGAACTCAACACAAATGTGTGACTTATTCAGGGGCCCCATCTATGTTACCCACAAGCAATACAGAAAATCCAGTGGCTCCAATTAAGCCCAAGAAATAATCCATAAAGTGCAAGTAGTAAGTGTTCAGAGGTGTGTACATAGTACATGGACACGCATACAAGTCACCCATTCTTCAGGCAACATATCAACCTAACTTTATCATCACATGAGTTGATTTCCAAGTGACAGCACAACCAGCCTCAGTTATCACCAGAAAGCACATAAAAAGATGTTCAAACTTCTCCTCTTACCAGGAAAGAGTGACAGGACAGTCATCAGAGCTCCCACCAATCTATTTACAGGAGAAATATAAAACAGCACCTGGTGGCAGGAGGGAGGGCAATGGGAGGAAGAGAGAATGCAAGAGAGGAAAGGGGAATTAGGGAGGGGAGAATGAGAAAAATAACATTACACTTATGCATGACAAATGACACATGCAAACTATTCAAGGCACTGCTTTTCATGTTATATTAGAAAGTCTGCTTACTAACAAAACTTCCTACAGCAGTTCAAAGTAAGTATTTAAATG
This sequence comes from Corvus kubaryi, assembly GCF_017639235.1. NCBI lineage: Eukaryota > Metazoa > Chordata > Aves > Passeriformes > Corvidae > Corvus > Corvus kubaryi. Next base: position 13,240,398 of record NW_024581137.1, read on the forward strand.
TCTATAGAATCCTTGTATAATATTTGTAATATATGTTATTTGTATATATATATATACACATACACATGTGTTTGTAACACACTTGTCAGTTATTCAGATTTTTCTATCGGTTTTTAAGATTTTTTTCCAGATTGATCCAGTTACTGAAGGACTGACAGAAAAAAGTTGTTCCTGGCATGCTGCATAAATTCTTGCTCATTTGTAACACATTAAATTCTCTGTTATAAATCAAAGAGGCCAAGTAATCTCCATTCCAGAACACTGACACAAACCTATGCAAAAACATTTCTTTTAAGGAGTTATATTAAGGATATGTAGATAAATGAAAAACAGGATAAATGTTGCATGCATTTATTATAATAATATTCTTATGTAACAAAAAAGATCTTTGGAAACAGAAGACATGACTGATACTAACTTTGGTAAAGCACTTAAGGCATAACATGGGAAAACAGAATCTCCTTAATTAAATCAGAGAGACTGGAATCAGTAAATTAGTTAGGAATTCAAAAGGGGGTGTCAAAGGCTAGCAATCAAAGAAGAAACAGAAGCCAGACTGAATATTACTATAGGAATTTCTTCAAAATAGGCCTTCAGGGAAAAAGGGGGAAAAAGGAAAAAAAAAAAAACCAAACAAAACCAGAACAACCCAAACCCAAAAAATTCCCACAAAAGTAAACTTGTTTAAAAATGCCATTTTTACATCCTTAATCAGCACAATACCAGTAATACAGAATCATCTGACTTTATGACTTTGCAGTCCAGTTTAATAGGTGTATGATGAAATTAAAAGTCCAAGTTTGTGGACTTAGTCTTAATAAGAGACTTCTGCTGTAAGAAAGAAAGACACTTTAGAAGAGACTGATGAATAATAACTCACGTCCCACTAGTATTTGCCAGTCTACAAGCTAGTGAATTGATAGAACCACGAGAAAGACCTACACAGCCTTAACACAGGCCAAATGATGTTTAATGGTACCCCAGCTAAAAACAGACTATGTATATTATCCTGAACATATCAAAAAGAAAAATTGTACAAGATAGGTAAATTCAAATTGCAACAACCACTGAAAAAGCATGATGAGAAGAACAAGAAGCTCATCTGTGGAAAGAGTTTTGGCTGACTCCAATGGGAATAAAAATTCTAACTTTAAGGATGCTGCTTTATAATGTATGCATGAAAAATGTATGATATAATAGCAATGAACTGCAACAGAAAGCCTATGATACTCCCACAGGTTTCAATTCTCAGACACCATGCATTCTCAGCCAAGCTTATTTTTAAGCCTACAGAAATAATTAAGTCTATAAAGAAGTACCTTGTTTTAAAGGAATCTATTCCAGTCTAGGTTTTTGTTTGGGTACGCCACTTACTTACGGCAAATACTTTTCTATATTTGTTTCATCAGGTCCCTCTGCCATCTTTCTGTCTATAAGGATGCACGGTTCCTTATCCCTCCCAATCCCACTACATGGCCCACAGCATTTACATCAGCAAACAGGGTGGTCCTGGCAGCAGAAAGTGAAATGATCACCATCTGGAAGTAGTCTTCCAGCCTAATAACAGCTGAGAGGTGAAAAAAATTCTTCTAGCCTGTGGAAAAACATCAACCAAATTGCTACAGATTAAAGGAAATTAGTCTGTGGCATTTTTCAGATCAAGGAAAATTGGCATTACTAGTGGCTTCTTGCATATTATATTTAAGGTCTTTGAACATACAGATTCCCACAGTTATTCTGAAACCATAACATCTGCCAGAAAACAGGCAGTGCCTGAAAACCAAAACTTTCTTTTGAAATTGCAAGTGTTGTCTTCCTGTCAGAGCTTAGGGAAAAACAGACACAAAGCAACCTGCAGGTTTGTTCCATAAGCATTCAGTTATTTTCAAAACAATTTTGTATGTTTGAGTGATGTGAACACACTCGGGAAACCTCTCTCCTCTCTTCCTGTGCACTTGTGTCTCGTGGTTTGAGCAGTTTCAGAAAAGAACTGTAGCTCAGTGAAGTACTTTCTTTGTGTATGTCCAAATGCTGAACTGATGTTGTGACTCCTACTGTGCCATAATTGTATTTTCTCAAGTATACCTTTTGCATACCCTTTAATATACTCATCTTCAGCATATACCTCTTTAATGCAGAAACTGCATTTATTCTTATCAACAAATATTGAGAAGTGTCAAGGTATATCTGACTAACAGAATTAAGTGACAACTGCTAAAGCTTCAGAGAAGCTGCTACATCTGTTTTGAAATGGAATAGCATATTTACTGCCTCACAAAAGATATCTAGGTCTCAGATATAGACTTAAAAAAACACCTCCAAAACTCTTTTGATAACTTATAGATTAAATCCTACTGACTTTCCAGCTGCAGCTAACAGGAAATTCTAACATGCCTTCTCAGCACAGTGAAGAAGATGGGTTTTAACACAGCAGGTTCACTGAAGAAAAAGCAGCATTTGGGAAACTGAAACAAAACTTTAAACAACATTTTTAAACAAACCAAAACAAAATCCCTGCATAAATGTGTCTGGCAGCTGATACACAGTCATTTCACTCAAAGTTCTAGTTCTAGGGCATTAATATGAACACAGAAGCAAACAAATGTCTCAGTTTCACATCTGCTTTCACATTTTGCATATTACACTTAAATTACTAAAATAGCATTGCTTCTGAGGCAGTAAGATAGCCCAAAGCAAGCACTGAGCCTAGAATTCAGCAGTTATTACCAATTTATAACCTGAGTTCAGCCTGACCTAACAGATCCAGCTCTCTTCATTGTCTCCTGCAGGTGTCCATACAATTCAGGTGTGAAGGACACTTCTAGCATTTGTTTCCTTTGATGTGTCCATTTAAAGACTCAACCAGAAGTTCTCCTTACTGAATCTCTGTAAAGCTGTATGTGCCCTTTTAGGTACCCACATTTCCTATCAGTTCCTCCACACAGGTACCTATCTGCATGATGTGTATCCTGTCCTGTATTTTACAGTAGGTTAAGTTTCTCTGGTTGCATTTCATCACATTTTACTTACTCTGGCTGGGATAGCAACTAAAAAAGCAAAATGTGGACAGAAGTGGAGACAAATTTATAGGTCAACACACAGTAGTTTCTTTTAGCCTAATAACCCAATTTATATATTGATGCAAAGTTGTTGATATGAATGCAGATGCTTCTATTTTATGTATGAAAAAAATTTAACAGTTGTATCTCATTTAAACTACCTGCCTCAGCTTACAAAATGTTACCTTTTTCTCTAGAAGAATCAATTTAAAAAGGATCAAGACCTGAAAAAAACACAAAAAGAAAAATTATGGTGAGTGAACCGGTGCCATTTTTCAAAAACACTGAGCAAGTATAATCTCTTGTTCAAGGTTTTATGTTAATCACTGTATAACTATCAAATGGCCAAATGCATTTGACCAGTTAAAACCAGTGTTCCAACATCCTTTCTCCACCTCAGTACGCATTTAAAAAAAGCATGAGATGCAAAAAAAACCCCAAAAAACAACCAAAACCTCCACAAACAAGAGCTGTGTAATTTGAATCATACGTAGCTTAGCAGAAAGAACGTGTTGTGCAATTCCAGAATTTTAAAAAACAGTAAACTGCATAAACATAGAAGAGTTCCTCCACAGAATTACTGAAAAAATCCAGCAAAATTACAAGAGTAGTATTCACCTCACCTAATTTTAGGCACCTAGAGAAGAAGCATCTAGATCAGAAGTGGCTGTCCAGACCCTACACTCAAGGAAAAACACAGATGCTTCTGGGGCATGATTGGCAGACATCTGAAGTTAAACAAACATGAGTCCTACTCCAAAAATCTACTGAGCAGGTACAAATACACCATGAAATTCAGATTCTTAAAGTTGTTTCCTTGATGCATCTGAGTTAATAAAAGATTCTAAATGCTATTTGTACTTTAGCTATAAGATACACACTCAATTTCAACAGAAATAAGGAAAAGAAGGAGAGGTCCAAGTCCCCTCAGGTTCTATGATGGCAGAAGCTACAAAATTTACAAAACACGAGGAAGTTGTGTCCAAGTTGTGTCTTTACAGACTTTAGCAATAGTCTTTTATCACATTCATCAAATGAGAAACAGGACATAGAAACAATAATCATAAATATCATAAATGAGATAGCATTTGCACTTTGGGACAGGAGTAAAAAATGTCACACAAACCTAGAAATCCTCAAGAATCCCTCAGACTAACAAAACTCATTAGCCTGGAATGTGCTTTCACTGAAGTTATGCAGGTGGAATTGGAGGGAAAAATCAGGAGGCTGTAAGCAGCAGTACTTAGGAAACAGTCTTCTTACTCGTAGCTCAGGTATGTCGAGATATGTTTATTTTTATGTTCCTCACAAAGCATTTTACTCCACAAAATAGTGCAGTCCTTTCTATAGCTAGTAGAGAATGCCTACCTTGTGTCTAAAATGGAGAACAAGATCCCGAGGAGACAGACCTGAGACACCAAAAAGAGAGCAATTATTACAGTTCAACAGTTCATAGGGATACTAACTCACTTCTTGTCACCATTTTTCAGCATGAGGGAGATACCCATTATGGATTCTGTGTGAACCTGGTTATTTCAATAGCAGAATTTATACAAAATCTTTTCTTTTTTTTCAGTAGAAGCAAGAATTCATCTACAATAGATATAATAACAACATGAACAGTTGTGCTCTGAGTTAACTCCCATTGGCTGCCACACAGCATTAGGGAAACACTGAAGTAAATACTACACTGTGCATCCAGAAAACACGGGGAAGAGTCAGAACTGGGTGGTGAGATAGCCTAAATAACAGGTAGATGCAAGCTTGAATAATTTGATGGTGTGGGGTGCTCAATCTAAAAATTAAGACAGTATTGTTTACCAAAAGCAGATAAACAGCTGCTAGTCAGACTCTTAGGTCAAGGAGAAGTATGGCTTTCAACCTGCAACTAACTCCTATTATGAAAGCAACACTACATTTTACATTCATTTAAATTCATTAATAAAGAAATGCAGACCTCTGGTGCTTAATCTATTAATGCACATAAGCAAATTAGCTCAGGAGAGGCATGTGTTGTTTAGTGTAACATCATCTCTGCTGCTTTGTAGAAAACAAGTCACTTACCAAGATAAACTTGTGACCCTTCTAACGAAGTACTGCCCAAAGAACTATTCATATGATCATAAAGTTCCTGTGAAAGTTAGAACAAAGGCAAAAAAAAAAAAACCCAGGAGGTGTTAATGGCACATGGTAACACAAAACCCAGCATAAATAAAATTCTCTTATTCAAGGATTTCAACGGCTTATTCTAGAAAGAAAGCAGAATTTTACTAATGGAATCAACAGAGATACAGGCTGACAATCACACTCATATCTCGTTACAAATCAGAAAGTTGACTCTCTGTCAGGTTAGGGTAGTACATTTAGTTCATGTTAAAGTATTACAGGAGCTGAATAACTGAATGACTTATGCAAAATGAATATTTGAGCACTAAATTAAAACACTGACGTTTGTGGCCCTACACTGAAAGCTGTTCTGTGTGGATTTTACCGCAAAGTTACCTTTAGAATTGAAATTTGTGAGAAGTCCTTTTCTTCAAAATACGCATGTGTGATGAGTTGCAGCTTTGCCTGAAGTAACCCATACAAAGGCTTGGAAGAAAAACAAACACAAAAGCAAGTGAATAAAAATATTTAGTCACTCATTTTGAACTTTAATCTTCTTCCATGCTTATCCTGAAATACTGACACTTTATTATACATGTAGTTCATGGATAAGCAGTCCTCAGTGGCTAACTCCCAGCATCTTTCTCCTGTGCTCATTTTAAATGATGATAATTTCATTTTCTTTCCATTTGCATGTATCATACTCTCACTGGACATCTTTCTGGAAAAGTAATTTCCTGCTTAAACACTGCTCATGAAGCTCCAGTAATACTTCTTTCTTCAGCTTTAAGCACAAAAAGAGTTTCTGTTCCCTGCCTGGTGACGAGCAGCTTTTGCTGAATAGGTAGAAATAAATGGTATCTCTTCAAAACAAGAATATACTGCATGCGTGGCTATCAGAAAACCTCCCTCACAGCTGAAGTAGTAGTAGCCACTCTCTCCAGCTACTATGCTAGATGATCTTTGAGGCCGCTTCCAACCCCACCCCCTCTATGATTATACTAGCCAAACTCCTCAATTCTACCACATGAAATTGAGTTAGTAGCATTCAAGAAGGATCAAAAGTGCAAACAGGTATCCTCATCCATGACAACAGGCAGACACTTTTCCAATTACAAGCAGATACCACAATTCAAGGCAGCTCACTCAAATGCCAAGCCTTCAAATTCAATTTTACTTCAGTATTTTGTTACTCTTCAATGGCTAAGAGAGATGTTTGAAGCCAAATGTTCCAAATAAGAATATGGAAGAACAATTGTTAAGGTTACCTGAAAGTGTTTTGGAAGTTAAACAAACATTCTTACCAGCTGACTGAGAACACAGACACTTTTCTGTACAGTTTCTCGGGTGATGTCTGCTTGCCGTACTTTTAATGCCTAAGAAATAGAAGTATTACAATATTTTTACCCAAACAAAATTTCAAAAAGAATACTTTCCCACATATACTATTGCCACATACTACCCCCTATTTAAACAAAATCCTAAAACTGGCTATCTTTAATGGTGGAATATCCAAACCATGCAACAGTATGCTCTTACGTTTTCAGAGGGGATAGGCTGCGAAGGAGAGGCATGGGTGTCATCCCCTGTGTTAAGGAATGGCTAGATTGTGAAGAGCTGCCTCTGAGGAACAGCCACAAACAGGTTGAGAGTTTGTGGGTAAAAATCAAGAACACCTGGCTGGTGTCTACTACAAGCTGCCTGATCAGGGGGAGCCTGATGACAAGGTCTTCCTGCTTCAGCTACAGGAAGCATAGTGCTCACAAGGTCTCATCCTAATAGAGGAATGCAACCACATGGATGTTGGCTAGGAAAGCAATGAGACTGTGGATGCCCCATCCCTGGCAGCTTTCAAGACTAAGCTGGATGGGGCTTTGAGAAACCTGGTCTAGTGGGTAGCATCCTGCCCATGGCAGGGAGTTGGAACTAGATGATCTTTAAGGTCCCTTCCAACACAAACCATTCTATGACGATTCTAAGATTCTACCCAGCAAAAAGAATCATAACACTGACAGGTCAGAGCTGTATTCTCATCTCATTGTGTCCAGCAAAGATCCAAATACAGCTGTGATGATTGGCAAGAACTGTTTAAAAGACACTAGCGTGAGAAAAAGGCAACAGCCTGGAAAATGAAGCGGCATTTTAACTCAGGGGAATGTACGGGAGAGAAACCACAACGCATCACTTGCTCTACTCTAACATCATCTGTGAAAATCGACCAGACTAAAAAGTCTCTGCCTAGAAATTGTTTCATACCCAAGCATCTTTTTCGAGCCACCTACAAAATAAAAGCTAATCCACAAAATAAGCTACATTCTCAGCCAGAACAAATGGTCCCAGCACTTACCAGCAAACCTAGAAATGGTGAGGGCAGAATACAGACAAATGATTGACTTAACTGTACAAAACAGAAAATGTATGGACTGCAGCCCACACATCAAAAAGGACAGATGGAGAGGGTGCTAGAGCTGTCATATGAAACACATTGGGTTTTATTCTATTTGTTCCAAAGAGTTCATTTTAAACATCTACTCATCTTAATTGGTTACTAAAAAGCATAAACTGGAATCAAGAGCACAATAAAGCCAAGTTATTGCATAGTTAAATACAGCAAGACTCTAAATCACAGAATACAGTGAAGGTTGGTGCAAAAATAATGAGTCAATGAAAACCAACATGGAATTTAGTTCAAAAGAAATGGAATTAAAAACTGCATGTGTAAATTTTCTCCTAGAGCAAAAACAGGAACTTGAAATATAATCAAGATGTAATTAACACAGAAACAGAGTACATAAACGAGTCATATACTCAGAGGGTGTAAATTAAAACTCAAACCCACATGACATTCCAGATTCTTGGCAATTCACTGAAAAAAGAAGTAATTTTAAAAGAAATTTGTAATAATTTCTCAATTCTAAGTGCACAGATCATACCACCATTACTATTTTTGGAAACACGGGATGATTTTAGTAGATCAAGTACTTAATTTCCTCAGTGTGATCAGGTGCATACTGTGTCTCTCCTCAGTTTTTCAGCTTTACTGCTAAAGTTTGGTATTGCTAAGCAGCTACCATGAATGGGAAGATTCCAGCCTACTCTGCAAGTGTACTTTTGGCACAGGAAGTAGGGGAAGAGAAACATCCCTACACTTGCATGGTTAGATCCCAGGAAGTACTCAAATTCCCTGTGGGGAGAAATGTCAACTTTTTCAACCAAAAAGCCTACTTCCTGGAAACTTAACTTTTCCACCTGACAGACTGTCAATTGAATTTTGCTCCTTGGTGCTGATGGCTGAAGTGGTCTCGAGAAACAAAACGTATTTTTCAATTGCCTTGAACATTTCAAAAGATCACAATACACCTGCTGATGTAAGAGAAAGAATAGTTCTCAGGTTCTGGGGCTACATACTCCAGAATTCACTTTCACAGACTTTTAGCCTAAGACAATCATTTTGCCTGTTGGTATAATGCAAGCCACCGAATTTCAGGTTTGTTAATGCATCAAGACTATTATTTCATTAATATAATTAATTCACAACTCGAAAAGTTACCTTTGCTTCAATCTGCCGATAGCAAGAGACACCATACACTGTGGTTCGACCCCCACATCTCGGCGGCAAATGGAAAAACACGGTATCTAGAAAAAAAGAAGAGACTATTTCATAAGTCACTAACAAGAGTTCAGTATATTTATCCTCAGCATCACTTACTTATAAAAGGTTTACTGCTGGAAGTACTGGCACACACCTATTTTCTAAAATATAAAAAAAAAAAGGACAGAAAAAAGAAAAAGTCATCTATGAAGTTATGTCTGGACCCAAATTAGTTTTCACACTGCAAGATAATTTGTGGAAGAATCTCCAGCTGTGCAGGTCAGCTTCACGTTTAGTCAGACCAAGCCAAAATACTTTTCAGAAGCAGCTATTGACAGCAGAGAAGCACCACTGAAACCTACAGGCATGCTGCTTTCCCAATTCAGCACAAAGGAGAAAAGGCAAGGCACTGTGAGTCAGTGTGTACAATTGGGAGCATGATGCCATTAAGAAGGCAGACACTATCAAGATAGGAAAAAAAACCCAAACACCAAGGAGGATACACACAGTTGAAGGCTTAGAGTAGCTGCTACCACTGCCAAGGTAGATATTACCACCACCACCAGCACTATACTAACAAGAAGAATTTGTGAAACGTAGTCTCAGAGAAAATACTCTCTCTATGCAAGTGCAAAATGGAAATGAAAAGTATCTATAAAAGAGGAGAAGAGAAAGACTGTTATGGCTTGAGATATACACACACCTGCTACTACTTTTTAAAGTTGCTAAATCCCAAGTAAACAGTTGTCCTCTCCTTTTAAAACGTGTGAAATCTTTTTTGAAACCAACCATTAATTTTTTGTTTGCTTCATAGTAAGAAAGTGAAGAGGAGAGGCAATCCCATATGTATTATGACCAACAGAGAGGGGGACTTTTTATAAAAAAGCTTACTCCCTTGATCAAGTTTATATTCTGGTGATGACCAAGCATTTTAGAGAGCCTGTAAGATGATTTCCTGTACCAAGTCATCCTCTTTGCACAAATGCAACTATCCACAGGAATCAGTTTAGAACTCAAAAACCAGGTATCTAACAAAGTTATAGTAAATGAAATACAATTATTATCAGAAAATCTATTTGCCTGGTTCAAGTTCATGTGTATTCTTGCCTACAAAACACAAGGATATGTATTTCCGCTTTGCTGCCAAAGCTTTTTTTTTCTTACCAAAAAAAAAAACATTTATATTCTTCTAGTACAGCAATAAAAATGCTCAGAGTTGAATATTAACGGGAATGGTACTGAGACAAGAGAGAGAAGGGAAATGCAGCTGTATGTGATTTTCCTAGCTTTGAATGTAGCCTACTTCTTGTAATGTATTTAACCATGCAGAAATTCAGCAAAAATCGTGACCCAGAGCAGACACACACTTACTGCTGATAGGAAAGGGATTATTTTGATGAACTTTCTTTGTTTCCAAATGAGATCTTCGAAAACTAGACAATAAGGAAGCTAAGTATATCAAGTTAAAAAAAAAAAGCGCAGGGAACTTGCTGGTGACTGTATGGCAAATGGATATTTCTATCTTTATTCTACTGACAAATACACCTTTAAAGCTCATGCCATTATACTGACATGGCTTTCCATGACTTGTAGGTCTTTTAAGAATCTCTTAATTACTGGAGGAGAGCTTTTTCACCCTTCAAAGAACTTCTGAAAAGCCAGCAGCTTTGCTTTGTGCTAGAACTATGCAAAATTGATATGCAACCCTTAAGTTTTTATTGACATCGGAATTCTTGATACAGGAGGTACATCTTTATGATCTACTTTCACCTAAACTCTGAAGGAACATATCCTTGCCAATGTATTTTCCAACTTAAACAAAAAGTGCAAGAAGTCTAATAGTAAAAAGAATCATTGGTCAGCTGTTCAGATATCAGGTTTTTTCTTTGGATTGCAGTAGAAGTACACACAACTTTTCTCTCTCATTTCTTACCTTCCTGATAGTTGTGAGCGCCATCTGGTAAGGCAAGAAATGGCAAGTACTTCCATTCTTCTGGTAAACTGTGGCTGTCATGTCCTTCTCCAGGTTTTAGGGGAGGATAGGAAAATTCAACCTAAACAAACAAATGAAAACGAAGGGGAGACAAAGAGAGAATACATTACAGTTACCAAACAAGCAAGCCTCTGTAATTCAGCCTAGCACTTTTTCCTACCAATGTTGTGGAAAAAAAGTGTTTTTCTTCCAACTAGCATTCCTTGTCTCTTCCTTCAGTGCATCCACAGACTGACTCGTGTGGTTTAACTGACAGGCCCTGGGCAGATTTGGCTTCTACAGTCTAATTCCTTTTCCTCAAGAGAAATGAAAAAGATCCTCAAGCAGAAAACAGCACCCAAGAGCTGAATACCTTCACCCCTGTGTCCTCAGAGCCAACAGCACATTGCCACACCTGCAACGTCAGCAGGGGTCATTGTTGAGGCACACATATCCTGAAATTAGATTTGACTTCTGAGCCCTTCAAGCGCTCGTGAGTAGGTAATGCTAACACATGCAGGCCCCTCTTTTACCCTACAAGACGTTGAATCATCTCAGAAACTATACTAACAGCAAAACACTGCTTTATATATTTTTATGTCCCTGCTTGCAACATGTTCTACACAATGGCCCAAAGTATCTCCTTTTCCTTTCACTAAGAAATCCTGCTTTTCAATTTTGCCTGTCATTTATTTGCCATTTACCCCTTTTTCCTAGAAATAGGGACAACCTTTCCATTCCTTGCACTGCACTACACATCTACCACAGATCCCCACAATCAGATTTACATCTTTACAGTGCAATCTTCTTTACCTATGGAGATCCCTCTGGGTTTCCAGCCACTTTCACCAACTCTTTTCCAGATGGCATTTCTTAATTTACTGAACAAAATCTAAACACAAATTTTTCAGTAACAGAAACTGTTTACTGATGGTGCAACTTCTCTCCAAGGATATTTAGTTAGTGAGCATAACTAGTGAGCTGAAAAAACGTATGTACACATGGAAAATAAAAAGCATGATAAAGCAAGCATACAGATAATCTTAGCATTTGATGGATACTCAAATAAAATAGTAATAATAATACTAACAACAAAAGAAAAAACCTGTGAAAGATGAGAGTACGAAGGAAAAGTGAAATTCTTCACCTTAACACATGATGTCACTGTCTACAACTGCTGCCAACTTGAGAAAAAGGCACAAAGGACAAGAAAACACCACAGGAAACCAGCCTCGCTACCTGCTGTATCAATTTCAAGTTTTCTTATTCCTTGTTATGGTGGGTTGACCCTGGCTGGACACCAGGAGCCAACCAAGGCTGCTCTATCACTTCCCTAGTCACCTGGGTAAAGGAGAGAAAATATAATGAAAGGCTCATGGGTCAAGATAAGGGCAGGGAAGGATCACTCACCAGTTACTGTCATGGGCAAAACAGACTTGACTTGGGGAAATTAACTTTATACCAATAAAAGAGAGTAAGATAATAAGAAGTAAACCCAAATCTTGAAAACACCTTCTCCCCACCCTGGGGTGGGTTAACTTCTTCCTGGACTTAACTTTATACCTGATTCTCTACTTCTTTCCCCAGAAATGCAGAGGGATGGGAACAGTTCATGATCAGTTCACCACATGTTGTCTCTCCCTCCTCAGAGGGAGGACTCCTTCCTCTGCTCCAGTGTGGGGACCTTCCCCCAGCAGACTGCTCCATGAACTTCTCCAACATGAGTCCTTCCCACAGGCTGCCGTTCTTCATGAACTGCTCCAGTGTGGGTCCCTTCCACAGAGTGCAGTCCTTCAGAAACAGATTCCAGCACAGGTCCCCTGTGGGGTCACAAGCCCTGCCAGGAGATGGCTCCAGCACAGGCTTCCCACAGGGCCACAGCTTCCCTCAGGCTTCCACCTGCTCTGGCATGGGGGTGTCTATAGGTGGATCTCTGCTCCACCACAGACTTCCATAGGCTGCAGGGGGACCGCCTTGCCTCACTGTGGTCTTCATGACAGGCTGCAGGGGAATCTCTGCTCCAGTGCCTGGGGCATCTCTAGCCCTTCCTTCTTCACTGGCCTTGGCGTCTGCAGGGCTGTTTCTCTTACATGCTCTCACTCCTCTCTTCTCTGGCTGCAATTTGCTTCTCTGTGATAACCTTCCTTCTTAAATACATGATCCCAGAGGTGCTACCACCACCCAATGGGCATTGACCAGCCCTGGGTCTGTCCCGGAGCCAGCTGGCATTAGCTCTGTCAGACATGGGGGAAGCTTCTGGCAGCTTCTCAGAGAAGCCACCCCTGTAATCCCCTGTAACTATTAGGAATCCATCAAGTACTTTAAACAAAATATGCCACTAAGCAAAAAAGAAGAGCATCTGACTTCCAAATGAGAGACAAACACTGGAATTAGCATTCATACAAAGAGCAGAGAAACTGTCTGCCACTTAGTACACACATACATCCTGAGAATTCCCTGCTATCCTTTTCAAGTCACAGATAAGAAAATTAAAATGGTAGAAGTTACATGTAAATGTCTGCAATATCATACCTTTTGCTACTGTTCAGATTCAAATTGGCTGGCTGAAAACACTGTTTACAGAATTATTACTGGAATCTTGCAGGAGTAACTTCAGCAACAAATATAGCACAGTTCCTAAGTTTAAAACATAGATAGTCAAGGAGCACCTACACTTATGTCCTGACTCAGGTATTTTATTTCACTGCACAGCCAACAGAGTGGGATCAGATTCACCCTCTGAAGGAGCTTCTTTCTACCAAATACAGAAGAAACCCTGAGTTCCTTAGATTCCAGCAAATACCTTCAAAGCATCATTCCTGACAGGGAAATTAAGGATTTAAGACATCATTGTTTCCAAGCACCTTCAGAATTACAATTGTATTTTGTACTCCAGCCAAATAATGAACTAGGAGACAAATTTAAAGGAAAGAAGGGTAAGATGAGTCAAGCTACATGAAAAACACATATTCGCTAAGGAACACTCCTTTTTAAAGTCCAGAATAAAGCCCAGAAATCTGGCTCCTGTGTTCTTTTGACAGTGTGAAATTTGCTGAAGAACTACTTTGTTCTAGCTCACAATATGCTGTCAGCTGCTATCAGATAATCCCAACAACAGGGACTTCTGCTGGCTCTGAATGTTCCAATTTCAATAAACGGGACAGGCATTAATGACACCAATGACAATCTTGTTTTCTATTAGTCGTCTTCTTTCAAAAATTTGTTTTAATATAAATTTCTGTACGCATGTGTGTGTATAAGAGAGAAGATCACAAAATAAATCAGAAGACATAATAAATCAGAAGATCACAGATAAATCAAAACTAAAACTGCTTAAGTGGCCTTAAATAAGCTATTTTACAGATATACTTTATGATAGACCTGACTTACATTATGACATCCTATTGTTCCTCCTCCTCCCCAAGAGGATCCATTTAGGAAGTATCCTGGTTTCTAAGGAGGAATCACATTCATGTAGTTTAATAGAACTGCTGCTGGTCAAAGTACCAAAAGGGTGGAAGTAACAGAGAAACAGGAAAAAGGACAATCCAACAGCCAGAAAAGCATGCAATGCCCTGGATGACTTCCTCCCATCCCTCCTCCAACTTAACAGTTCCCAGCAATGAGAAAGTTTGACTTTTTGATATTAAATAAGCAGTCACTGCAGGTGGGATTCATGTCAGCTGACTGTGTCAAAAAGCAAGATGTCCGAGGCAGTTTTCCTAAGCGTTCTGCATAGTCAGAGAAAACAGACACACCTGCAGAGGATGATTCATCTGATCTGTTTCTTTTCACCACCTCTGAAGAGAGCTAGCTCTAAGCCTAACTTGTAGATGACTGACTTAACACAGATGAAACTCACCCTAACTGTTCCCCACCCTCTAGATGTTCTGCTTCATTTCTCCAGCTTAATTTGCAGACTTGCATCAATTGCAGTTAGGAATCCTTTGTATGGAAAGAGACCATTATTTCAAAACCAAAGTATTATAAGAATATTGAGCAGCCTTAAAAAAATGGCTAAAACCTCACAGTTCTTGCAAATTATGAAACTGAGCAGTGCACATGGATAAAGGTGGTAATAATGGGGTAAATAGAATCTCAGTTCTATCACTTCTGAGTTTTCAAACAACTGGAATCTCAGCAAAAACCTCTTCCCAGCCTGGATGTGCAAACTACAGTGTACTGCTCCTAGGGAGGGCAACTTAAAAAGTTGTTTTCTTATCATTTTCCACCTTAAAACCAAAACAAGCCATGACAGGGGGAAGAGATGGGACTACTGAAGAGACCTGTCTCACATCTCCTTTTCACCCTCTTCACAGAATGAAGAAAGAGGAGCTCATTTTTAATTTAAATATAATGGCTTTTTATGTAATCCATCCATATAGGCATGTACATGCATAAACATGTACTTAAATGTCCCTGTATGTCATTAATATATGTATCATTACAAAAATGCCCACAAATATGAGAAATAAAATCTTTTCATAAAGCTCAGTAGTCAACAGGAACAAAGAAATACACACATTTTCAGAGCTGAGTGAAAATTTTACAGGTTCCTGTCTCCTCAGTTGAATTAAAGAAGATTCCTCAACAAAATGAAATTAAAATTCAAAGCTGAACTCCTGGGAGACTTCAAAATAAACTACATAAAACATGAATTAGTATCTCCATGTATTTCTTACTCTTTCAAATGTCAGGGATCTTCATTCCAGCTGGAAATACTGCTCACGCCTGTCAAGGGGTTTTGATGGCAATGCTTTTTTCCTGTTCAGACTGTCATGTTCTGCAAGCAATAGGTCCTGAGGGATTTCAGAATTAAAAACAATACAGAATATTGTCTTGAGATTTAGGGGAGAAATTATTAACTGTGCTCTTCACTACACAAAATACTTCAACTCTTGTGAGTTATCAAGTTAAAATATATTTTAAAAAAACTACTTAAACAGAAGTACAACTGAATTTCTGGAACTAACATTTTTGATTTTTCTGGGATTCTGCAGCAATAACTAACCTTTAATATGCAATTTGTATCAAATCTAACAGTAAGGATGCAAAGCACCAATGAATACACAATTCTAGTTGTGGGGGGAAAAAAAATCCAGGCAATCTGTTTTTGTTCCTTGTCTTTAAAGGCACTTCCTAGCCAGAATAAATTTACTACACATTCATTAAGTCACAGTAAGAAAACATAAGAGCAGGCAAGGAAAAATGCATTTCAGTTCCTACATCTAAAAATTAACATGATAGTTTTTCTTTAAGAAAAATGCATTGATAGTATCTTTTACTAAATTACAAGTACACAATCAGAAGAGAGGATAAAAAAGGACACTGATAAAAGAGGGATTTCCAAATGTACGTGCATGTCCACCTAAACTATCACACTCGGACATTAGACAGGTAGCTGGCATTAATTTTACACTCAGGTAAGGTTGTTCTCCTTATCTGTGAAAAGTGCTTAATTGTTAATCAAAGTAAGATCCTCAGTGAACACTAAACAGTGATAATTTAAAATGTGCTGGCAAGTTAGTATAACTTTCCCATCCTTCCCTTGCTTGCCACTTCATCTACTATCACGTTTGAATTACAGTCACAATATAAACTCTCCTCTTTAGTGTAACAGGTATTTTGTAAGATTTCTCTTCAGATTAGATATGAGAAAACATCTGGAGCTGAGGAAGTTTTTTGCATTGGTACAACAGAGACATTATTTAATCTCAAAAAAAATCTCAAATATTTAGAGTGAGTATTATGTTAAAGACCAAGTATGCTTTCAGGAAGTTACAGAATCTAATTTATAGGAAGCAAACCCTAAACAATTGCTTTGATGATCTCTCTCATTGCTTCTACTGCGACAAATAGGTAGGATAACAGCTTGAAATGAAGAAAAGGAGATCAGCAAAACCCACTAATTACATTTCTGTTTAGAAAATCTTTTCCCTTCATAAATCATTACAACACATATAATTTCAAGGATACCAATCCTTCCTCTCTAAGAAAGAAAGGCAGAAATATGCTAAATAGAGTATAACTAAGCAGCAGCAATCAAAAAAAAACCCCAGCAGATGAAAATTAAACCTAAAACTTGATACCTCTTTACAAATAAGTCAGTATTTGTTCTTCACTCAATGTAGGGATTTCTAAGATCAGTTTTCCTGATTTAATAATCCTAGCATAGCCAGACCCAGAGAAGACCAGCACACTAATGACCTTATTTGAATCACCATAACAACAGCAGCACACAGCCAAATGAAAATCTAAGACCATTGTTTGTCTTTCAGCACTAAGAACAATTTATTATTCAAATAACAATTGAACATAAATGACAAACTTTCCCCTTTTTTGCATGGCAGAACCAACAGATCAGGATCTGCAAGCTGAAGAGCCCACATGCACAACAATAATGCCTATGCAGTAATATAATGACCTCTAACAGCAGAGTTTTAAATATATATTATACATTTATATAAATACGAATATTTGTAACAACTATGTATAAATGCATACAAAAATATATATGAAGAATACATATGATACATACGTATATAAATATATTTTTAAATATACTATATACGCAAATAGCAACAGCAAAATAAATCCCTGTATTACAAGGAGGCAGAGCGTAGTTGTTTCTATCCTTTCAGCTCCAGAAACTGGTACTTCCTCACATTCCCATATTGCTAAAGCCATAAAGTAGCCACTTACACAAGTTCTAAGGCACCATTTGTACGCACAATATCAACATTCAAGTTTGCTTCAAAAACACTATGTTAATAAAGTTCTGACTCTTACTGAGGCCCTTAAAAGATAAAATAACCTGAAACACAAAGATATTTGCTTTCAAAGTCATGCTAGCATGCATTCTAGACACTCTTTCCCATTATTTAACACTTTATTTTTATTGTTATAGAGTTCAAGCCCTACATAACTCCTGTGCTTTGGAACTTTGGCTCTTACCAGTCTCTTTGAAGAAAGTAAACAACAAAAAAACCCCCCACGCTCCTCCCAGAAAAGGAACTTAATACTACTGCAACCATTCCAGCCAAGGGGACTTGCTAGGGAATTCCGTGCCGTCAAGACAAGATTCGTACCATTACAGAAGGCAAGTTAGAATTCATATAGGAAGAATTCTGGCAAGAGAGAGCAGTTGCCCGCATTAAACAAGCGAGGGCACCCGAATCTCCACCCCTAACAGAGATGTCTGTCCAACGCAGCAGCCAGTGCAGACTGCCGTCAGCAGCAGCCAATTGTTCACCCACAGATCAGCTCTTAATGTCCATCTTGGTGCCCGTGGGCTCTTAATGAGCACACCCAGCTACAAGGACTGGCATTTCCCCTCTCCAGGGACAGCACCCAGACCTCACACGTGAGACTCAGCCTTTCCCCAGCTCCGCTCCACGCCCGGCTCCCCCATAGGAAGGAGCCGGCAACAAGTTGACAAATGATACACTGAATCCACCTTCCCCTGGGAAAATGGAGGACCAGGACAGCAGGCACGCTTCTAAGCACTTTTACTCATCGATCTAGAAATAGCCATGGTGTGTCATTCATCCAGCATCTACTGCTGAACCAACGCGGTCCAAGCGAGCCATCACTCGGTCTTATGAGCCAACAAGCACTCAGAGTCTTAGCCTCGGGACATATGATGGGCCCAGAACTGCTCTTAGTGAATTTGCCCCTTCCTTACAAGTTTCAACATCAGAATTACTCCTGAGAGCCAGCAAATCTGGCTCACTACTACATATGAGGCTGAGAAGCTGCACAAACACAGTAAGATTATGAAGTACAGAACACGCCCTGCTCTCAGTAACCCCAAGGAAGCCGGCAGGAAGCCCCGTGTCCTGCCCCCCAGCATGCTGGGGCAGGCAAGGAACTTCCTTTCACATCCTGTGCCCACAGCTTTCTTTGCTGTCAGAAACAGCATGAAACAGCAGGCTGCCTAGGTGTATTAATTCAGCACCTCATACAAGCTATGAGATGGATTACCAAAATTAGGCACAGATGACCAAGTAAGGCAATATTAGGACAGGGAACACAAAGTTGAGTCTTGCAAGTTTCAATTTACTCCAGCTGGAGTGACCTCTGTTCAGTGATTTTACAGCTTTGAACCTCCCTCTACTCTATATGTATGCAAATTATGTTGCCAGGAGCCCGAGTCATTATTTGAACACATTCTGAAACAGGTAAATGAAAGGTGCAACGGAAGTACAGAAATACATGTTTTATTGATTTAGCATTCATTCATTTATTCAAGAGAAAGGCCAAGATTCCTGGCACAGGATATTTAAATAACTACTCAGATGTTATGACACATACAAAGAACAGACAAATCATAAGATGAAAGCTAACTATGATGACCATGGGAAGCATTAAATAACTGCAAATGGATATTTAGGAACCTTCTCTCAACTTGCACATCAGGGCAACTATGGAAAAAATATCCAGTATGGAATCCTTCCTTCAGTATGGAATACTTTACTTCCCGGGCAGGACTTCACAGAAGTGACTGCAAGATTATCGAAGTACGGGGCTCTTTGAAAAACTAAACAAAGAAACAAAACAAAGAAACAAACAACTCAACCATACCCCGAAGTTTTTCTTGAACAATGAGCACTAAATACAATGTAAGTGGATTAAACAGACATGCAGAAAATGGAACTCATCATTAACTCTACATAAGAGATCAGAATCTGCAGTATTGTTTACAGAAGTACATGTGTACTCAGCAATTCATTGTGTATTTAAAATTACTAGCACCCCATGCCAATTAGAGTAGCCTTACAAATAAAAGCTAAAAGCTTCTTTAAAAGTTACAACCTGTTGAGCATAAAATCCACATATTTTAGACAAAAGACTAATCTTTCATACTTGATGTATGCTATGA
This sequence comes from Corvus kubaryi, assembly GCF_017639235.1. Lineage (NCBI taxonomy): Eukaryota > Metazoa > Chordata > Aves > Passeriformes > Corvidae > Corvus > Corvus kubaryi. The sequence continues at coordinate 13,260,008 of NW_024581137.1, forward strand.
TTAACTTTATTAGAAGATTTCATGCTCATAATAGTCCTTTAAAGTGCTTTAATATTATTCAAGCAGGGAACAAAACCAAAGGAACTGTGCTAATGTTTACAGGTTATCATCAACAGAAACAAAGCACTTCAGCTTGATTCCAGTCTTGTTCCTTTTCAACTTATTTTTATTACTGTTGTTCCATTAACAAGATCTTGTTCAATCACTAGATGAGCTTACCTATTGCATAATACCTGCCTACTGTGCTCCCCCAAAACAAAGACACAAGGAATTTAAAGACAACAAAGCATACACTTCACTCGCATGTTTAAGAGCATCAAGCACATCTAAGAGGATCACAGCAACTACAGGAATGACAAAGATCAAGAAGGGAAAAAAGTAATTCTCCAGTAAAGCAGAATCTTAAAAGAAAGGCAGCAAACAAAACAGGGACTAAGACAGGTTGGAAGCGTTCCCCTGAAACTTCTCACCCATGGAATCTATGGAAGAGAACAACATCAATATTTCCCTCTTGAAAAAACGTTCTGCAATCAAGAGACCTGGAAACGTAGGCAGTTCTCAAGAGCTGATAAAAAGTGCAGGCTGACCTTGCTCATTCCTTAGACATCTCCTAATTCTGCAAAATCAAGCCTAAGTTGTCAACATTTCTGCTGAAAGACACCTGCTTCCTATGCACAAGTAAAACAGGCCATGTGCACAGACTGCTCAGGCCATGTCAGGTGCTGATTTCTGCAGATCACAACAAGCACCATCTTCCAGAGTTCCAGTATTTGAAGCCCTCAAACGATGAAGATCACATACACAATTCAGGAAGGGAAGAATTAAAGGGCATTCTTCCCTCTCAAAGACTGTATTCAGGCCCTTCTCTTAAACTGGTTATCAGCCGTTTCACTCCTGATCTTAGGTTTCCTTTTCACGCCAGAAAGAAAACCCCTGGTCAGGCAAAAGAGGGGGATTGGTCTTCAAGCACAGTCCACACAAAAACAGTCTCACACAGACAAGCACTCAGACTCTACTGTGAGAAAGCAGGCATCACATTTACATTATAAAGTTCACTACCTTGGAGATCCTTATGGCAAACTTTGGGATTCCATGGAAATATGTCTTTTGGTATTTACAGTAATCCACTCCCATCTCTGTGGGAGTTTGAAATGTCATCCTCCACAGAAGTACAGAGAAGTGGGTCAAGATACACTGCCATCATTTCACAGATCAAACAAAGGGAAACAAAATTGATCCGCAGTGTGAGCATTCCAGGACGCACTTCCTCACCTTCCCTACCACTCACAATTTGATTTTTTTTCCACAACACAGTAAGAAATGCATATGTTAAAGAGAGCCAAGAGTAACGTGGAATACTTTTAAGCTCTTTAGAGGATACATGAGACAATGGTCACCTGCTGCACCAGGTCAGCAGTGATGTGCACAACTGTTCAGGACACCAAGTGCAGAAAAGCTGGGCCTTGCCCCAGATGAAGTGAATTCTGTGTGGCCTCACTGGTGGTGACCCAGGGCCCAAGTTCACTCAGATGTGATTATCTTAGAAGCCTTGCAGCATCAGGAGAAGGTGGGGATTGTTGTGGCAGGTCAGGCGTTGCATGACCAAAAGGACCATGCACTTTGTCAGCAACCAGCCAGGGGGTTTACAGGGACTTGTCCCTAGCTCTCCTACCCGCAAGTTTTTCCAGCTTTCCGTCCTCTCCTTTATAAATACATCAGTTCTCATTTTAACTCTGCCTTCAAAATGAATTATTTCTAGAGTACTTGTGATATTTTAAGCCTTCCTACACCCTCAGAGACTATTATCTCTCTGCTTCCCAATGCAAATAAAGCTTGGAGACAGAGCTCAAGTGACGGTCACAGCACACGTAATCATTACTGGAGAACTGCACCTCAGGACTTTCAGTCTTATACCTTCACTATAAAGTAAAGGTCTTTCCCCGTATTTCCAACGCAACTTGCATCCACTAGTCAAGGTCTGTTCGGGTTACATATTTGCCAGAGACTTCTTTTATAAGGTAGGTAAGGACCTTCCACACCAGTTAATGCTTTCAAGACTTAAAGTGTTGTAAGGCAAATTAAGTGCTTTATCACTCACTTGTATTGAGAGAAAGTGTTTCATGATTCTGAAAAAAGCTTTCCCCTTTTTTGCTCTGAAATCACTAGTCACTCACTACTACAGTTCCTCAAAACTACTGAGGAATGTGTTATCAGCTGCTCCAGAAGAAAGGCACAAATGGCCCTGAAGTCCAAGTCTTACCACCCTACACTGAAGCAGATCAACAGAACCTGATGCAGTAATGAGTTGAGTAGCTACAGACACTCCAAAACACATCAGACCATTTCTGCGGCAGATTTCCCTTACTGCCACTTTGTGCCCCAATGCTTTTGTGCCTTGAATTCTGCAGAGCCTGAGAAGTGTGTGGAACTCCTACTGCACCAAAATTGTGGGTGTTACATTAATGGGAAAGAGTTTGAGCTACTACACTGTGTTTGCTGTTACTTTTTCCTGAGGCCATTCCTCTTATCCATAGCAAAGAGGGATCAAAAAAGGAATTTTTAATGTTTGTCATTTCATTTCAGATGCATGAAAATCATGATTGAATGCATACGGCCCATGATTTCTGCCCACTGTGGGACATTTACTATTTAATGACTCACTGAGCAGGGTTCCCATAATAAGTCAGCCAGCACGTACAAAGCCAAGAAACCAGTCACCATGCCTGCTTCCTGCCAATTGTCATTCCCTTCCTTAATGGGCCTGTTGAAAGTGTGTCAAATACTAGGTGGACCTAGTAGTTTGCAGCCAAGTTTCTCCTCCCATTCTCTGGACACTGCCATAACTACCTCTAATCCTTAGCAAAAAGAGACAGCAACCAGCACTTTTTGCATATCTCCTCGGATTCACAGTTCAACTCAGTAACTAAGGGGCCTAGAGAAACAGGATGGCAATCTGCTCATGTAGACAAACAAAGGCCTGCAGGTTCTCCAAAAGTTTACTCCATACTTGCTAGAGAAAACTCCTCTCAGTGTGTCCACAATTTTTAGTGCTTTAGTTTTCAGATAACACAATGCCTTCATGATAGCGAGCGGCAACTCCCAAGCTTCTAACAATTGCCTGGGAAACTGGATCCCCAGACTAAGCTATGTACATATGGCAAAACTTCACTTTTTTCTTATATTCCAGCAAAAGGACCCCCAGTCAAATAGTCAGCTCTTGGAAGGAGCATGAGGAACAATTGTGGCACTCATATTCCCAATCCAAAGGCACATAGAAAGAGATTCTCTGACTCTCCTTCTCTTTCAAAAATAAATGCATATGGATTGTTTTTCAAGTCTGTGAAAGAAAAAGATATTTCTATACCTTTCCAAACTGCACATCAAAGTCTTTTGCATGTTACACATTTCTTATCCTATAAGTTAACCAACAGGAAGAGCTGTACATTTCAAGGGATGAAGCTTCAGAAGCAATGGCAGCTAATGAAAGAACCTTGCATCAAGAAATCCATAGAAAATCCTAACTCCACATGCATTTCCTAGTAAGACTACAGAAAAAGGTGGGAACAGAAACTGAAAGGAGCCTTCTCAGGCAAACCACGTTGATTCCTGTTAGGACAGGCAGCCTACATCTATGATCTCTCAAGCTTTCCAACTTCACTCTGAATGACGTCTGCTTGAGCACTGCTTTTGGACCTTTGCTTTTCCACGTGTCAGTTTCAGGTATGCAGCACATCCTCAGTTCATATTCACTGGTTCTTGTACCAACACTTACTTAGATTAAATGGCTGGTTTTTCCTCCTCATTTTTAACTTTCCAACAGTGTCTTGGAATATAACTACATGTAATGCAGCATTTCAATGAATACCTCAAAGGCCATTATAGATACTTTAAAGGTCATTGAGGGCAGCCCTGCAGAGAAGGATTTGGAGGTGATGGTTGATGAAAAACTCAACACGAGCCGGCAATATGCACTTGCAGCCCAGAAAGCCAACCACATCGTGGGCTGCATCAAAAGGAATGTGGCCAGCAGGTCAAGAGAGGTGATTCACCCTCACTGGTCTTCTACTTGTGCCCGTGTATCTGTCCTCTGCAGCTGTCCACCTGGCAAACAGAACCTGTGAAACAACTACCTCAAAAGAAACCCACCAAAACAAGGCTTGCTTTTTGGTCACATCAGTTCCCCATTTCAGCTTACCACACAACTGCCTCTGCTTTCCAGTAGTGAAGAGGCAGGAGAGAAAAAGGGAAGAACATCCCTGTACTTACAGAGGTGAATACAGCCTCAAAGTCTACTTTGTTAGCCTGTTTAGGGAAGCTCTTCTAACATTCTCCTTGAATACAGACTGCCCAGGAACTATCTCATCCAATTCTGGAAGAGAGAATCTGAATCCCTTTTTCTGAAAAGTGGATCAGAATTTATATGCATCGATAAACATCACATGATAGTTTTACATTCATTGTCATTCTTGTCCTCAAATCACAGTGCTTTGGTGACAGCCTTGATCACATGCAGTCTCATTTCTCTTCCAGACATTTCCTCGTGTCAATTCCCAAGCTTATAGTCATTATTCATTCCTATTGCACAACTTCATAATGCACCCCATTTCTATAAATCCAGCATTCCTTGTTGTCCAGCTCTTGCATGACTTTCCAGTTTTCCTTAGAAACACTGATTCCTCAAGTTTGCTTATCATAGTTCAATTTTATGCTGTAAACAATACCAGCACCACTTTCAATCTCGAGAAACACTTCTTGCAAGTACCTTTCAAACCAATAGTTCCTCTTCTGACTCAAACCTGATTCTGCTTCCTCTCCTTCATGCTACTCTTTAGCCAAGTACCAGCTCTTGCACTAATTCTCCTGTAGCTCTACCTTAAAAATAAGCGTGATCCATTATCAAGTTCCCAGCAGACTAGAGCTACTCCATTTCTTTCACAGAGAAAAGAATTCAATCACTTATTCTTATAAAAGATGCAGGTCAGTCAGGCATGATCTATCTTTAGCAAATGCACATAGGACTCAGTCTACTTAGTTTCATGTTGTTAATTAATTCTTCCCTTCAAAAATTCTCTAGAGTCTTGCATACGACTGATGTCAAACTCATTAGGCTATAGCTGTGTAGCTCCTCGCCTCCAGTTCTTTCAGGAAACGTTTTCCATAGTTCAGTAAAAAATATGCTAAGTCAGAGGTAGGACACATTTAAAATTAGATTTCTGTTTAGCTTTCCCTTGGGCAGCCTTGCTGGTTGTGGTTCTACTGACTGTCATTCTATTCCTGCAGTTCTTCTCCCTGTGACTCAGCTACCCTGTCCCCTTCCCAAACTGCCTTCCTCTCCAGCTCCTCCAGGTCATTTCTTGAGATAAAGAAAGCTTCAGTTCAGAGGTATCTGACCTAATTTTTGACAACACCTCAAAATGTACTTCTACAAACATTTTACTGGCAACAAAATAAAATTCACTGCTACTAATTTATAGTTTGGGGGTTTGTTTGGGTTTTTTGTTATTTTTTTCCTTGCATCAACACTGCTTAATGTACAAGAAAATAAATACACACTCCAGAAGAAGAGAAGAAACAAAAGCCTAGGTCTTTTCCAAGAGGCCAACAACAAGGAGAGGGCAAAAATATGCTCCTCCTCCTACAGATACCCAACTAAGGCTCACCTTTTAACAGTGTTTGACAAGAAAGTGCCTCATAAATATCACAAACCTCACAACCCAGATGATCTAACTACTTCACAGGAACTGATCCTGTGAACATCCATATGTGAACAGCCCCCACACACCCTGAGGAGAAAGGATGCATTAGAAAATCATGCACATCTTCCAGAAATTGAGTTATTGCACCTTAGCCTCTGAGGTATTGTGCTTGGATTTTTTGCTGAAGCAATAATTTAATTCTCAGATAACTTGTATGGAATGTATTTATGTCACATCAACTCCTGTATAACAATAACCATAACATCCATTAAGGTCTTGGCTATTTTTATAAAGGCCAAGAACTTACTATGGAAACAGACTCACTGGAAATCCAACATTATGTCTATCTGCTCTTGTCACAGCAAAGCAATTCTGTGGGCAGCCCAGCTGGGCAACCGCATCTCCTGCTTCAAGGGTTAAAAGAGAATTAAAACAATCAGAGCATAAAACAGCTATGAAATACATGACATAAAATCCTTCTACCTTACAGGCTACACGAAGCAGTCAAGCATTTATGAAAGCAGGGAAGAGACAGGCAAAGAAAACTTAAATCCAGGGTGGGCTCGTTACCCTGGGGCAGTTTGGTACAAGATGCACCTGTGAGCACTCACTGCTGGGCCGGCAGGCAGAGAGGAAGGTAGATTAAAACACCATTTGGGTTTTTTTCCTCAGAACTCTGTCTGAACGCATTAAGCACGCACAACTCGAAACAGATACGGTGCCACGGTGTGCGCCGTCGCCCCTCAATCCCAGGAGCTCGCCCCGCCAGCCCTCGCTCCGCCTCGCTCCCGGCGGGAGCGCCGAGGCGGGGCGGGAATGGAGGCAGCTCCATGACCACGAACTGCCCGGGGCGAGCCCAGTCACGGCCCAGCCAGGCATCCCCCAGCCGGCGGGGGCCGCGGCCAAGAGGGGCCTGGCCGGCTCCCAGCCCCTCCTTCACCGCCCCCTGACTGGAGCGAAGCCCCTCGGCCCCGCCGGACGCGCCCCTCCCGCAGCAGCTCCCGCAGCCGGGCAGGCGCCGCTCGGCGCGGGGGAGGGGACCGGGAGAGGGCCGGGAGGAAGCGCAGGAGCGGAGCGGCGGGAGTCGAGGGACACCCGCGCCCCCTCACCTGGCAGCCCTTCTTGTGGTGGAAGCCCACCACCACGATGTGCAGCACCGGGCCCCGCTTCTCCATGGAGCAGCCCGGCGATGGCCGCGCCGGAGGATGCCGCCGTGCCCGGGCTCTCGCTCCGCCCCTCGGGGTCCGGCGGGGACGCAGCCCCGGCAGCCTGCGCTTCCGCACCGCCCGGCCCGGGAGGGCGGGCAGCACCGCAGCACCGCCTTCCTCCCGCCCCTCCCGGCGCGGGTCGGGGAACTCGGGATAAGCTGGGGTGGGAAAGACCTCTGCGATCGGTGAGTCCAGGTCGTACAGGTTAATGGCAGCCCAAAAAGAAGCCTGGGGGTTGTTTCAGAACAGTTTAGTCAGGTTGGTTGCTGAAGGTTAAAACAGAGGAAAAAATCACGGTAAGGCTTCTTTTCTCAAGGGGCTAAACTTCCAAGAAGAGGAGGCTCAAGGGGTCCTCATCGCTCTCTACAAGTACCTGAAAGGAGGCTGTGGCCAGGTGGGGGCCGGTCTCTTCTACCGGGCCTGCAGTGAGAGGACAAGAGGAAATGGCCTTAAAATGAGAGTGGGGAGATTCAGATTAGAAAAAAAATTTACTGTTAGGGTGGTCTGGCATTGGAATAGGCTGCCCAGGGAGGTGGTGGAGTCACCATCCCTGGGGTGTTTACGAGGCCTCTGGCTGTGGCTGATGTGGTTTAGGTGTTACAGTGGCAGTGCTGGATGGACACCTGGACTGGATGATCTTAAAGATCTCTTTCAACCTTGATAATTATTCTATGATTCTGTAAATATGTCTTAGCATACCCTAGAAAGAAGACAGTTCAAAGACTTGTCCAAGAGCACAGGCAAATTTAGTGTGAGAGAAAAAAAATTTTAAAACTGGATCTTACTGCACGCACACCATGCTCCCTCTTCAGCCTTTGTTATGATTCAAGTCTGACTGCTTGAATCAACAGCATTTGGTAGAGGCTGTACTCTTAATAATTAAGACTCTCTGTGGAAATTGGAGGAAGATAATCTTTTTGAAAGAACTGTAAAAGAATAGCGCTTAAAGAAAATCTCATCACTAACACAGTACCCAGGGGCTCAAATTATAACAATACAGCATGTAATCACATTCTGTTTTTCAGATTCAACAGAAGTGCCGTTATAGAAAAAGTATACTGCAGGGAACACAGGATAAGCTCCAAGGAGCAATCCTTCTGGCAAAGGAATGGTTTCTTATTAGTATTAGCCTGTAACTGACAGTTTAGTATCATTTCTAAAAAGAAAAATGCATGCAATATTGGCCATTATCTCCTGCAGTAATGAGATATCCCCCAAAAGATGCCTGTGAGTGTTTACGGTTCATTCTCAAATCATTCAGGAAAGTGCAGTCTGGCATCACTCTTACTGTTATGGATTATGCATTATAGAGGCATCTCAGTGATAGTACTGGATAATGGTGGCTTATGGCTTCTCTGAATAGATTATTAGATTTTTTTTTTATCTGCTTGAAATTCTCTTTCCTGCTAAAGCAATAAAAATGTTGAACTGACAACATCATTCTGGTCTAGGAAAATGAACTAGTTGACATCATCTGTGTTGTTTTCACAGTTCACACTGCGTGTATTTACAAGAAAGAAAGGCAAGTGAGAGCTGCTATGAAACAGCTCTCTGAAAAGTCTCAAAATTTTCCTAAGGGACTTTTCTTTCTCCATGCATAGCTAACAAAGCAACAAAAACTCAGCCCTACAGTTCTATTACTCAGAGACTTTGCTTACGAACCACCAGCTACGATCATTACCATAGTAATTGTAATTTGTTAGTCATTCTTCAAGTCATAGCGATAATGCAGAGTTTTCAGCTTATGTGCAGTGAGACTTCTAGAGATGGATAACCTTTCCTTGGGCAGTACAATAGTTTGTGTCTGGAAGTAACACCAGAGCTAAGCAGTGCCCATGGTAATTGATAGCATCCCCTCTATTTGTTAGGTATAGCCCAGCTTCCTAAAGAACAATGCTCTGAATTTGTGGAGACAGGCACATGAATAAAAAATAAATGTCCTTTGATTTCTGTTGAAGAAAAGCATAAATGCAACCCTGGCATGGATCTGAAGTTTGTATCTAATTTCTTCTGGATGGCAATCTCATGTCATGTTTGCAGTAGGTTTTCTTTGAAGTTCTTATCCAAAATGAATGCAGTAATTCCCCAGGAAAGTTAAAATAATCTGGGTTTTTTTCAGTCAACAGGACCAAATGTAATTTGAATTGTACATTTAGTTGCATTAGGGCACCATGATGTAGGAGGCAGTGTTCCAAACAGGCTTCCCCACGGAAAATACTCCATTTGATCCTGTGGGAATGATGGTGTCATTCTCATGGGATTGATAGGACTCTCAAGCATGCAAGCACAGGAGGGGAGCTTGGATTGTTAGGGAGGTTTGCAGACACAAATGCAATCTATTTTCTCCTGTAACTTTAAAGAGGCTTAGATCTGGATGACAGAAATACTATACTGACTGTTCTCCACACACAACTACTCTCTTGTCCTCACCACTGTAGACACTTCCACTGCCCCGGGGTCCCTGCTCACTTTGGCTGGAAGGATTTGCAGACCTCTGACTCCTGCTTCTTCAGGTCAGATGAGAAATGTTTGAAGAAGATAACTGGTCAGAATTGTTTCCTTAGAAAATATTGATTGTGAGTGGTAAAGCAGCGATCTGTTTCAGTGGGTTGTGAGGGGAGCAGAGAGAAGCTTGAGGACCCAGGTGCAGCTGTTAATTATTTGTGAAGTAGACACTGCTCTTTGAGGCCCCTGATCCCAATGCTCCCCCCTCCAAATATTACCCATGAAAGGTGATAATTTTGTTTGTAATTCTGTGCTGTTTTCCTCAGAACACCATTTTTGCCCTGGTGTCCTTTGTGGAAGCTCTGGAGGTTGGCAACAGCAAGCACAAAAATCCTTATCACAACCTAATGCACACTGCAGATGTGACATGGACGGTCTCTTATCTCCTTTTCTCCTTTTCAAGACTGACATAGCACTAAGTACAGGAGACAGCTAAAGCCAGACAACACTGACAGGAACGGATTGAAGGCTTAAACAAAAAGAAATAATGAGCATATGGTACATTCCCACAGTGGTTGTCAAGACAGACAACAAATATCTTTGAAGGTGGGCTAGAGAAATTGAAAGCAGACATATTCCAGAATGATGATCAGCCACTGCAGTTTGGGTTTGACTGGCAATTCAGAAAGTTGCCGGTCCACTCAGTGGGGAGGATAAATGGTAGTGAAGGCTCAAATCGTACAGGATACATATGTATCTCATTCTGTTCTTTTCTTACTCCTGGTTATTGCCACAGTCAGAAAGGAAACAAAATGCTTTTTAGTCTGATTCTGTGTGACAGCTCTTTGGCACCTGCTGTTGGCTTCATCTTTTCCCAGCATCTCATTTGCCCTTGGCCCCTGCATTGGCAGAAGTGTAGGGGCAAAGACATCAGTGAAAGGGAGGTTCATCTGTTCAGTGTTTTGTGCTATTCTCTCTTGTTACACCATGGCCATTCAGGGATTGCTCTCTTTGTGGCTGGTACTTGAATACATGCACTTCTGTTCTTTTGTGCTTCATTTCACTGGGGTCCCTTCACTAACAAGTGTACAGAAGCAGCCAAGGTAAGCACTTCCAGGTGCTGAACACTCAATAATTCCATTTATGCACAATCATTCCAAGCTCCATAACTAGGAACTGTGGAAGAAAAGGAATGAGAGAAACCCATGGTTGAACATATTTTGGTCCAACGAAATGCCAGCACTTTTTCTGATGCCATGAGTACCTTAGATGGGCTGTACAAAATCCCCATAAAAATTGTCAGTCAACATTGCTCATGGCAATACTTGTGTTTCCTGCTGTGTGTTGGTAACACCTTTTTCTGCACACCTTGCTGAGGAATCTGAAGAAGTGATGCTGCCAGCATGTACCGTGTGGTGGAGCAGAGGACAGAGAGGTGCAAGCTAACAAGGCATAGCATAGCTCTTGCCAGGTCTTTTAGGCCAGTTTCAACTACTGTAGAGCTGCTTATGCTCAGGAACAACCTTCCGTGCATATGGTCTGTCTTTCTGCACTCCCTTGATTGCCACATGGATTTCAGTTCTGAGGACAGACCTGGATGCCCTTCCCTGAGGGCATGCTCCAGGGCCTCCTGTAAACATGTCTTGAGTCTCCTGTGCTGAATGTAGACTGCACATGTGACTTGTGTTTACTGAAACAGATTTGGAAGGAGTCAGGCTTTATCTGTCTCAAGAGTTGATCCAGATGATTTTGATGGAATTTTTGTCACTTGTTCCTGATTGTGTCTAAAGTAAATAGAAATTAGGTTAGATTTGCCACTAATACAGCTGCTTACTCAAAATCGCCCGTTAATCCTAAATTGGTCACTGCTGCTTTTAGGGCCAGTAGTTAATGAAAATGCACTGCAGGCTGTAGTCAGTAAGACAAATACAATGTTGAGGAATGCAAATTGCAATGGATCCCATTTTTCCCTCTCAAACTGTGGAAGAAGGGCAGTTTTCCCTTGGGGCTACTCAGCTCCGGAAAGTGCCTGGATGGAAACAGCTGCCCAAGTGCAGCAGCCCTCCTGCCTGTGTGTGTTCCAAATGGCCTTTTCCCAGCTTGCTGCTTCCTGGCCTGTTAGTCATTTTGCTGTGTCATTCCAGTGCTCTGCTTTCACTGCTTGTCTAGGTATGGAAGGTGACACCAGCTTTTGAAGTGTCCACTGGTGTCATGGGAGAAGGCCATTACATCCCTTCTTCCTGTTCATAATGGGACAGATTCAATGATCGGCATTTCCTCTGTCTGTGGCTCACTAATATTGCACCTCTGCTGTGACAAATCTGGTCTCCTTCTGCAGGCCTTGAGGACAATTAATGAACAAAATCCATAATTTCAGTGTGCCTTTTGCTTACACTGGAAAATCCCAAGCTCTGTCAATATTACTTTCATCCTCTCCTTAGGTGCAATCAGGGTACAAGACAACTGGGCCAGCTACAAATGGTTAGACTTCTTCCATACACTCAGGTGATGGATGCAAAGTTATTTTTCCACATTTTATAAACTTTTTGGCTGATCCAGGTGAAAGACTCTGGTGACAGTTACCCCACCTGAAGTACTGCATCCAGCTCTGCAGTCTCCAGCATGGGAAAGACATGGACCTGTTGGGTTGAGTTCAGAGGAGGGCCACCAAGATGATTAGGGAGATGGAGCACCTCTCCAATGAGGAAAGGCTGAGATAATTGGGATTATTCAGCCTGGAGAAGGCTTTAAGGTGCCCTAATTATGGCCTTCCAGTACCTGAAGGGAGCCTACAAGTGCTCGTAGTGACAGGACAAGGGAGAACGAGTTCAAACTGAGAGTAGGTTTAGATTAGTTATTAGGAAAATATTCTTCACCGTGAGGGTGATGAGGCACTGGAACAGGTTGTCCAGAGAAGTTGTGGATGCCCAGTTCCTGGGAGTGCTCAAAGCCAGGTTGGATGGGGCTTTGAGTAACCTGGTCTAGTGGAACTAGATGACCTTTAAGGTCCCTGTCAACCCAAACCGTTCTATGATTCTGTGTTGTCCTGCTGACATGCTAATGCTTTGCAAAAATCCGTGTTTAGTGAAAAAGCCTTTGGAAAAAAATCTTAGGTGATGTAAATAAACGCGGGATATTGCCCATCGCGCCGAACTGCCCCTACCCCTTCAGCAGCTCATTGCTGCACAGTAGAGTTTTCCAAACTGCACCTGAGCACGTACGAAATCCAAAGGTAAAGTAAAATAAAGAAAACAGCGCCTTTATCCCCTTCCACGGCGCGCGGGTCACGTGGGCGCGCCGCCGCCAATCGGAGCGCGGCGAGGGCGCTCGCGAGGCTTCGGTCTCCATGGCAACGCTGGGCCCGCAGCCATCCGAGCGCCGGCGGAGCGGCCGCCATGGTGAGTAGCGGGAGGGGGCCGCCGCCCCGCATTCCTCCTTCATCCCGGGATCCCGGCACGGAGCGCCCCGCGTCGGGCGGCCGGCCCGCAAGCGGGGCAGGGGTGCGGCCTGTCGTCATGCGGGAGCCGCTCGGGGCAGCTGCGGCTGCCACCTGCCCACCTGGGCACCCTGCCATCCCTGCGGAGACTCCCAGGGTTTGGGATTTTTGCGGGATCCGGTGGCCCGGTGGTTTATCTGCGTATCAGCGTGGCTGACTCGGAGGTCACGAGTGCTTGTGTGTTTATTTACTAGTTTAATTTCCTGTCTGTCTGTAATGAATAGAAGCTTTTCAACTAAAAAAACCCTCCAGCAACAGCAAAGAGAACATTAATTTAGCTTTCCATATGATCCTCATCTGCAATAAGTGGGACTTTGTGGGTGACATTGGGCTTGCAGCCACACTGTGAGAGCTGGTTTTATTTACTGCTGGTGCTGTTTCCTCGGCTGCATTTAGTTTCCAGAGTATTGATTGTTCATCCAGGTATCCCAGGATTGCATTGTCACTGAAGCTTCCCTGCACGGGTTGTTTACTAAGGACAAGGTGATCAGATGAACTGTTTTGTCTGAGTTACTACATTGCTGTCCCTTCCCAACATCAGCCATCCTAACAAAGTACATCGGAGTAAATGAGATGGACCTGCCTTTGCATCAGCTCTCTAGGGACTGTGGTGATAAACTCCCACTCATGCCCTGTCGTGCCTCCTTGTCACCCGTGCTGCCTGCATGAGCAGTGGTTATTCTGATGTGAGTGCCCATGCCAATAGTTCATTTGAAATAGAGGCACACATAAAAGGGCTACTTAGCCAGATCTAAAACTACTTCCTTCTTCATTTGCCCTGGCAGTATTTGTTTCTGGGCAATAGGCTGTTGAGAAACAAATTCACATTATCACTTAAGATTAAGATCTCCTTCTTCATCAAAAACAGCATGGCCAGCAGGTCGAGGGAAGTGATTCCCCCCTCTGCTCTCATGAGATCATATCTGGAGTGATGCATACAGTTCTGGTGTTCCCAACATAAGAAGGACATGGAAGTGTTGGAGCAAGTCCACAGGAGGGCCATAAAGCTGACAAGAGGACTGGAGCACCCCCCCTACAAAGACAGACAAGTTGGGGTTATTTAGCCTGGAGAAGAGAAGGTTGTGTGGAGACCTCACAGCAAACTTCCAGTATTCTGGAGGAGACCTACAAGGAAGCCAGAGAGGGACTCTTCAGCAGGAACTGCAGTGATAGGACAAGGAGTAATGGGCACTAATTGAAAGAGAGTAGGTTTAGATATACAGAAAAAGTTCTTTATTGTGAGGCTGATGAGGCACTGGAATGCGTTGCCTAGGGAAATTGTGAATGCCCCATCCCTGGCAGTGTTCAAAGCCGGGTTGGATGGGGCTCTGAACAACCCGGTCTAATAGGAGGTGTCCCCACCCATGGCGGGGGGTTGGAACTAGATAATCTTTAAGGTCTCTTCCAACACAAACATTCTGTGATTCTATGATTCTGTGAGAAGTCTCAAGAGTTTACATAAAAAGTAACAAACATAACATACTTTCGTCTGGGTTTTTTGTTAGTACATATATGAAGGATACATGATTCAGCTACATTATGCATGTGTAATGTAATACCAGGACAAGTCCAAGAGCTTCCTCTCCTGTACAGTCCTTCTGGTTCTGATCCTCTGATTGCCTCTGTCTCTGATTTTGTATGACTTTTTTGAGGCTACTTGAGCCCTTGCTTCCAGGTTCTGGAGCTTTCTCACCCACTTATGAGAGGTGTGTAGAGATTAGACCTATGAAAATATGGTTGTTTTTTACCCTGCTAGTTAGCATGCTAACCCTGTGAAAGCAATCACAGAAACTAGTCAGAAGGCAAGTATTCACAGTAGTTATGCTCCTTTTTACTTAAATTTGTTTTTGTGCTTGTGTCCTCCGCAGGCAGAGCTGGGCGTTAATGAGCACCACCAGAACGAAGTGGTCAGCTACATGCGCTTTGCCCGTTTCAAGCGCAGCATGTGTCTCAAAACAGTGGACTCTTGTTTTCAGGACCTCAAGGACAGCAGGTACTGTGTGGGGTGGTTATGAGCAAGAATAAAGCAAAATACGCTAGCAGCAGTGGCAGGTTTGAATACTTTATGGGGTGACTTTTCTCCATTTAGGTTTGTATGTTCTTGTATTTTCCGGAAGTTACAAGTGAAATGCTTTTAAACCCAAGTTGTTCAAATTCTTAGGAATTAACGTAGATATTGACAGTATGACATTGCTTTATATCTTGCTTCTGATGTCTAAACTGGATGCAAGGCTGTAGCTGAATTAATATTTGTGATTTTAATTATTTAAAGAGAAAATTCAAATACAATAACCAATTAGTAGTGCTGTGGTCATCTAATAACTACTGACAGTGGAGGTTTTTAAAAGATATTGCATCATATGAGTGGTACCTTTGTAATAGGATCTCATAACAACGCAGAATTGTAACCTTTATCGTACCTGACTCATTTTGACCGCTCTGTTTAGACTTGTTGAAGAGACCTTCACAGTTGACGAGGTGATAGACATGCTGGATGGACTGCAGAGTGTCGTACACAGTGAAGTGGAGTCAGAGCTCATAAACACAACTTACACCAACGTTTTACTTCTGCAGCAGCTCTTTTCCCAGGCTGAGAAATGGTACCTCAAGTTACAGACAGATGTCTCTGACTTGGAGAATCGGTAACATCTATTGGACTATACTTGCAACAATGGGAAAACTTTGAAGTGTTGACTATTTGCATTCTTTTCCTAACCATAACCAATAGAAACTTATTCTTTTGCTATTTTATCAGTGATAGGTTAGCTTCAATGCTTCCATCTATAAAATAGCAAGATACAAAATGATTTCAAACTTGGCAGCAAGATGTTTTATTGGTAATATTCTTTCTTGAATTAATCAGTTAAGAGCAGGTGATTGAACTCAATTAAAAAGCTTTTGTTGTCTGGTTGGATTATATTTCAATTAAGGATGCTAAGTCTATTCTAATGCATGTATCATACCGTTGCATGACATGATCTGTTGCATTTATGGTATTTGTGTAGGACTTCACCCTGTACTTCTAACAAGAATTTTACATGCAGTAAAAGGCATAGCACCAGCTTGGTGAAATGTGTTTCATAACATAGGTCTTAGTAAATAAATGCCTTCTTTTATATTTCTTTGGTAAATAAATGTGTCTTTTTTTTTTTTTTTCCAAGAGAATTATTGGACCAGGTTGCTGAGTTTGAAAAATCAGAATATACATCTTCAAACAAAAAGGTAGAATTTTATTTTAATCAAATCATAATCAAATGTCATGTGGAGTCATGACAGATGTTAAAAATGCTTAGTATTCACTCTTTGTGTGTAAGAGAAAACCAAAACCCCATCCTTTTTTTTTTTCAAAGCAGTCTTTGAAACTGTCTAAAATTCGCATTTTGCATTTCAGCACCAAGGCTCACTCTGAATTGCCTTGGCTATTTCCAGAGTGCAGGTTCTGCATTTCTGGAGCATGCCTCACACACCTCATCCCAAGGTCAGCCAGACCAGGGATGTGCTGAAGCATCTGCTCCTGGGTTCTCTTCCCCTGGCACCTGGGGTAAGACTGGGATGTTCACTTACCCCAACATGAACCCAAGAGCTGAGAAGATTGCACAGTACAGATATCACTCTAGCTTGTCTTGCATGAATATGTTTGCACCTTACTTGGTTTGGAGTGTAAAGGTATATTTAGTTAATATATATTATTTTTAATACTTTAAATGAGAAAATTATTTGGAGCTTTATAAATACAACCACTCAAATATCTTCTCCTTACTCCTTTGTCTTTTGGTTGCTGCAGGATTGTTAGTCTTCTGTAGAACCATGTCTGCAATACTTTTATGTCTCTATGCAGTATCTTTGTTTAATATAAGCTCAAAGTGAAGTCCATAACTTAGGAGCCAAGGAAACAGTAAAAAATGAACTTGAAATAAAAGGTTGTTCATTTGCTTTACAAAAGAAAGCTGAATTGACTGTCAACTGTCTATTGACTGACAGACTAAAGGAGTACTTTTCTTCCTCCTAGAAATCTGTATAATTTAATTTTTTCACCTTTATTATTTCTTTAGTCCACTGCAGATCCCATTAAACCAAAACTGGCTCCATTAAATGAAGGTGGGTCAGAGCTGCTAAACAAGGTAAGAACTTGGCTGTTCATGCAGTTGTGGTCAATGATCATTCTGCTTATGCAAATGACCTGAATAGCTTTACAGTAATATTTGTATAATGTGTCTGTCACTATACAGACATCATGGTAATATACCCCAGAATGTAAAATGCTAGTAAATTAATAAATATTGCAAAGCATCAGAAATTTACTGCAGTTATGGTCTCTAACATCTATCGCAGTATTAACCCTTCTTTTGCAAAGACATTTTGGTCTCTGTAGTAATTTATTTTTCCATTTAATCGAGTGAAATAGTAAACTAGTTCCATGCAGCTAGCTGGTGCTTCAACAAAGAAGTAAATTAAAATATGTAGCTGGCTGAAATGATTAGGTTATTGAACATTTTCTGTATCACTTGAAGTCAGTCTTATTACATCCAGTTTTTTGTGTTATAAGTTGGTTAAATTCCTCCTGAAGAAACAGGCACTCAAAGAATTTGGAATTTACTGGTTTTGAAAACATCTGATTTCTCACTCGCTAAACATTTTCAGAATTACAAAACACTTTCTAGTACTTAACATTATCAATAGCTTTTATTAGGTATTGTACTCATTTCATTCAACGGAACTTTTCTAAAATGCCACACTTCTTAAAATACCCTTTTAAGTTTTGGGCAATCAAGATAATTAGATAATCTATTTTCTGTCTTCTGTCCTGTGTTCCCAAAATGATGTGTTGAGTACAATGTCTGAATCAAATTGTTGTTACTCACTATGATAATTAAAGCATTCAAGAATTCAGACTTGTATTTTGCTTATAGATTAATGTAATTCTCTTTCAAAAGTAATTTCAAAATCATAACAGTTTTTGTTGAATATGTACATCTGTTGTCTTTTTTTTTATTCCCAAAATCATTCAGAGTTCATATGGTGATTTTACTCTGACTGATAAAACATGATTATTTCCTGTTACATAGAACAGGATATGCAGTAACCTGGTATTTGTCTCTATTGAAAAAGAACTGTGGATAAATTCTTACTTGCCTGATGATTGAAAATATGAATGATGAGCAGCAATGAGATTTGCATCTCTGAACATGCAATTTTTAATAATTAATCTTGATACTAACAAGATGCTGATCTCAACAGTCTCAATGTGGTAAAGTATGTGTCTAAGTGAATGGTCCTCTATGTTACAGTAGAATTGGAAACTTAAATTGCTTTCTCACTGGGGCAAAAAATCATGAAAATTGAATGAATTATTGATTTCTTATGGAGGCCAATTTTATAAGCCTTTAGGATCTCTTTTGCTTTCCTAAGTTATGAAGTGTATTTTCTTCCCTGAAATATTTGGAAAATCCAAAATGGCACAAGAGTGTTCACAAACATTTTCTTGTTCTTTAACCCAAAGACAGTTGCTTATCTCCAGGAAGAAAATGAAAAATTGAAGACCAGACTCAGGACCATAGAAACACAGGTAAATTCCCTGTAAGCTTGGATGCTTAATGCTGCTTACGTATTTAAAAATACCTAAATAAGAATCCCATGGTTATTATTCTTATGTTTTAAGTTAAAATGTTTCTGAGGTTTTAAATTTTCAATATATTGCAGGCTACAGCTGCCCTAGATGAGAAGTCCAAGCTGGAGAAGTCACTGAGGGATTTACAGATGATCCAAGGAGATCAGAAGGTAAATATAATTATATCCTTCTGCTCCCAGAGGGGGAAACTGTTGCCAATACATCCAAAATGTTGGTCTGTATGGTGTGTTTCTTTTCTGGCAAATGCAAGAGTTTGAGTCAGTGTTGTTCCTGCTGACATTGTCTGTTCCTGCTGGTCTGTCAGTCAGCAGGTAATCCATAACATTAGTTGATGTTTTGACATGTATTCAGGAACAATCAGGAAGTATTCCAGAATTCATATTCTCAGGGCTGAGAGTTGTATTAACAGACACAAATCTATGTCTGTTTGTTTCTTCATCCTTACTAATGAAAGAATGATACCTAACCTGTTTTTTAGGGCAACAATTAAACACTAATTCTTTCACACATTTGTCACTTGATGTTCACATGAACAAGCCAGACGTGCTGCTTGTTTGATTTTTTTGTAGTTCTCCCTATATCAGCATGCTGTTAAAAATGTTTCACCATTTATTTTTATTACTTGAGGTTCTTAATCTGTTTTGTAAATGAGGATTCCAACATGGTGAGTTGACACAAATAAATCTGTTCAGGTCACCTCAGTATTTTTCTAAGTTTCTACCTTTATTTGTCAATAATAAGAATTTTCCAAAGTTTGTTCATGTGTAATTGTTTCTTAAATTTAAAACATTTCTATTCAGGCTTTCAACAAAATTAGAGCACTTTAATCCCATTATTTTGAGTAATTGACATTAAAATTCCTGCGGTATTTACAGATTTGGAAGTAAGGTTCAAGATAATAAAACATTTCTATTTTAGTTTTCATATTTTAATCCTGATTTCTTTTTATTTTGCTTTCTACCTGGTTTATGGTATGTACTTGGTTTTCTTAATATGTTAAAAGTTTACTTAGTAACTTTCAAAATTGTATTTAATACTATTTTTAATAGGGAACTCAGTCATGACAAATATTTTCTTTCTCTGTTTTGTTAAACGTTAAATTATTAACGGTTTAAAATACTAAAGGGGTGTATTAAATCCTGGATAATACTGTTTGTAGTGTTAAAAGATTGGAACTAAATCTCATCCTGCTTTTCTGGTTAAACATGAATTGGCCTCAGTGTCAGGGCTGCTGAGTATCTTCAGCTTTCCTGTCCTAATTTGCTCTCTCTAATCTGTTGCTTTCTCCCAGTTGCTCATAAAGCAGTGGATTTCAAACTCTTTGAACAAATAAATGACTGCCAAACCACAATTGGTTCTTAAGTCCCAACTCATCAAATTGATGGGGTTTTTTTAAATTAATAGTTAATAGATGGCTCCACGCACAAAGTGTGAATCAAAGTAACTGAAACTGGGAGTAACTCCCAGCAGTAACTGGGAGTAACTGCTCTGTTGGATAAGGTTAATTGGAAGATTTAGAATTTTTGCATAACTAACTTTTGTCATGGTTAGAAAATAACAACTAAAACATACAAAATGTATGTAGTGCTTTTCAACATTGCAGCCTTGGACTCTTGTCTCAGAATTCAAAATAAGCCTTTATTCTGTAACGGTGCTACTATCAAGTGGTTTCCTATTCTAAAGTCTTAAGTTCCAGATAGAAGAAGGAACAGGGCTTTCTTAGGTTTTAGATTTTGTTGTGTTTAAGGTGCTGCTGGTTCAGCCTCATCCTGAGTCATTACACGTTTGAGTTTGAAACTGAGCTTTAAAACCTTAGAATGTTTTGTGTTTGGTTTTTGTTTTGTTTTATTTAAATGAAAATCCATAGAACAGTTACATTATTATAGTGTTTTATGACCCAGAGCTGATGTTCAGAAAGGTCTGAGTTGTTTCTTCTCGTAAGGAAAAAAGGAAAGTTGCTTCACAAGCAACTTGGAGCCTCTTTGTGTAAGACATCTGAGAATGGTGCAATGTTGGTACCTGACTGAGAATGTGAGCCAAAACACTTTCAGCCTTTCCTACCTGTACTACACTAACAGTTTTGTAAATGTTTCAAAAATATATTGTAACATAGACGTTTAGTTCTTAAATGGTAATTTTCTGTATGGTAAATAACTTTCTGTTATATGATTCATCCTCTGGCTCTAACTAATTCCTAAAGAAGTGAAGTACAAGAACTTGAAATCTCATCTTAGCAGAGAAGACATTCCAGCCATCTTTAAAAGGCATTTATTAACAATTTTTTAAGTTTTAAATTAGTCCCTGCTGTAACTTTTTTTTAGTTAAAGCACTTCTCATTTAGGTTTTACAGGAGTAACATGAACACAATTATTAAAAATGAAGATGTGCCTACTTTGTGTGGAATTTTGCACTTAAAATTTTAAATATTTCTTCC
The DNA here is from genome assembly GCF_017639235.1 of Corvus kubaryi. Lineage (NCBI taxonomy): Eukaryota > Metazoa > Chordata > Aves > Passeriformes > Corvidae > Corvus > Corvus kubaryi. The sequence continues at coordinate 13,280,916 of NW_024581137.1, forward strand.
CTTGAATTTTACATGTTTTAAATATTTCTTCTATTGAAGAATAATGCAAACCAGGATATCACTGAACTGGAGAATAAAGTGGCAGCTTTGAAATCCCAGTTTGAGAAGACTTTGAATGACACTACTGCAAACCAAAAATTCTTAGAAGAGGACTTGGTGACAACAAAACATAACTTACTGAAGGTTCAGGATCAGCTATCCACAGCTGAAAAGGTTAGCATTTTATTGTATTGTAAAGATGAATTCCTTACTCACATTTTAATTGATTAGTAATTTAACAAGCATATGCTACAGGATGCAGAGTTTACCAGGCCACACTTTTGCCCTTATATTTTTGTTATTTCAGTGGAAAAGCACATTATACATAAAATAGCAAGCCCACAATTAACTGCATGGTCATAACTAGATGAATATTAAAGAATTGACCATTTGTCTGGATAGAAATTTTTAAATGAAAAGCATATTCTCAGTCTTCTGAAGACTTTTGGCCTGATTTTGTTATAAAATGAAGTTAGTGTTTCTATGTCTGTCCCAGTAATCTGATTTGAATCTACCAGCTGACTTCATCTAAATTTGAGTAAGTTATGGAAACTAGTACTGCCAACCAAATTTGAGGAGGAAAAGCAAGTAGGTTTTTTTTTTAATATTTTGGTCTAGTCTTCATAATATGTAAATAATACGTTGATGTTATTGTGTAGGAACTGGAGAAGAAATTTCAGCAAACAGCTGCCTATCGCAACATGAAAGAGATTCTCACCAAGAAGAATGAGCAGATAAAGGATCTGCGTAGAAGACTTTCCAAGTAAGTGCCTGTCTGTCCCAGCAAGATCCTTGTTCTGGATCCACGTTCTGCTCCCATTTTGTCTCTAAAACAGTTTATACATTTTCCTTAAAAAGAAGTTCTAATAGGCTATTCCCTGAGTTTTGACAAGCATCCTTTGAATGGATGTTCAGTGTTGTTAGGGCTGGTGTGTGCAACAGCAGCTGTCATGTAGCAAGTAATGAGAGACTTCAGTATGGAGAGGATGGAGGATAATGGTGGGTGTGGCAGATAAGGCCTCAGGTGCTACACACAGAGATACAGATGGGAGATGTTCCAGATGTTTTGGCAATTTTTTGGATTTGTGGGTAGGTCATTCCTTCATTTTCCTGTTGGGTAAACTGGCCAGTTTTAAAAGGAGAAAATAGTCTAAAAAGTAAATGCATGTGTCTGTAGCTTAAGTCATACAGTAAACCTTGACAGAAATGTATCAGTCTTGGGTGTAATTTATTGCTTGGGTTTCATATTTTCTTTAGAGACAAAATGTCTTCGGGGTGTTTTCAAGTCTGTTTTAATGATTTTTCTATTTATTCTTTTTTAATCCTCAGATATGAGTCAGAGGACTGAAATACCAAAAAGCATCTGATCTATCAGAAGTTGTCATGGAAAGAAAATGTAGACTGGTATTATTTTTCAGTAATTTTTGTTTTGAATTATGTATTCTTTGCTTCTAGTGTTCAAAATAACTATTAATATTAATTTCACACTGAAACTCTACTTCCTTGTAAACCTAAAATTTATAGATACTAGTTTCTGCAGTCCCATTTTTAGTGGTTAGCCATTGACATTCATTGAGAAATAGCAAACAGGACCTTGTTGAAGAACTGAGAACATTCCCTACAAACAGAGGAGTTTATTTTTGTTAAGAAAAGGGAAAAAAAAGACCAAAAATACATGTATTAGAGTTTTTGATGTCTTCAAGGTGGAAACTCCAGTTGTTACTTTTGTGTAGTTAATATAGTTAAGAAGTAGCATTATATGTAAAAATTGCATCAGCAAAAGTAAAGAGTAGGAGGAACAAAAAGAAACACTTTGATTCTATAATGTTACTTCACATTGGGCATGTCATAGCTCCGCAAGTGTGGTCAGTAGCACTTTTCTAGAGGGTGTTCATTAGACAGTGAGATAAATATGCTTTATAGCCAAAGTGCTGGACCCTTTCAAATAAAGTTGTGCTTTTTCACTTGAATTCATTTAAAGCAAATTTGAACATCAAAAGACAGATTCTGATTTTGCCAGTATTCTTAATATTGAGATGATAATCTAAATACGCATAGGAAAGTTAATGAAGCAACTTTTTTGGGAAATAAGTCATTTTAAGTGTTTTCATCTCCTTTCTTAATGTAACCTCACCAGAAAACAGCTTACTTCTCTTGACTCTTCTACTTGTCATTCTCTGCCTTGCGTTTGTTTGTCAGTCACCTGATAGTGCATTCTACTTGTTCATCTGTCCCTGTTCATGTGTATCTTGTATTTTACTCCAAATAAAATACTATGTTTTCAAACATTTAATCTTTAAGGAGCTGGATTTTTTAATAGGAATGTTTTGTATAGCTGTTTTTTTAATATCTGTGGGAATGGTGGCCGACCAGTAAAGAACCTTGCTAGAAATGAGAACATTTAAATTACAGATTCGTGCTCAAAGCCACATCAAAGCTCACATCAAACAGCTGTAAAAGAGCGTGCCAGTGACAGGGCTGAGGAGAGACTGGGGTGTTTATGTTACAGAAACTGACATTTAACAGTGTTTTTCTCAGGAGCTGCTTGAACTGAAACGGGTCTTTTTTTCCTCATTATTTCTTTAACAAGCAAAGCTGTTAAAATTGCTTAACTCAAATCTGCCATACACTTACAGTCTAAGTTCTCCTGTTTTCTTTTAACTTCTCATGTTTTCTGTAAGCTCTCCTGTCTTTTGCCTCCCACTGGTTTAGTGAGGTTGGTTTGGGATAGAGCCCTGTGCCTGTGGCAGGATATTATTGCTGTAGCACAATAGTAGTGTGTTATGGCGTGGCATTCTCCTCATGCAGTGGCAGTTAAGATAATGAAGGGTATTCTTTTGCCCCATGTACAGTCACTAAAATTTTAAGCTCTTAGTAGGAATGTACCAAAGAGCTTTTTGGCTGGTTTTGCTCAGAGCAGCAGGAATACTTGTCTGGATGAATGTTGCGGGTTTTTTCTTTGTAATAACACTCATTTTAATGAGATCGGTTACTATTTCTGAAATGGCAGGTAAAGGGTGAAGAGAGACAGAGATTCTCAGTGACTTCTGCTGGTCTTCTTTTCTCGTAAATCTTTGACTCTTGATTTAGCTGGAATATTGACTCTGTGATTGACCTTCATTTTCTGCTTAGAAACCATCTCAGCAAGAAAGTACACTGTCAACTTCAGTATATGGCTAGGTCTCAATGAAATAAGTTGGCTGTAGACCAGCATTGTTACACACCTTGTTATCTCCTCAAATGAGTAAGGCAAAACTTGTAAAGAGCTGTGCAGTGCAAAATTGAAACTCTGAGTTCCTGCCTTGCAGATTGCCAGTTTAGCGAGTGTGAGATCACTGCATTGCTCGCTTTTTGTGCTGCAGAAGGGCTAATTAAAAGTCTTGTGTGGAGCTCTTGATGAAAAATACATCATCTTTGACAGGTGATGTACCTGTCAAAGAAGACTTGGAGCATTATACAGTAGTGATCTTTTTTTCCTTGAGATAGGTACAATATTTTGAAGATGGAGATGACATCTGAACGTCTCCTGACAGTGTCTGATGTTTCTAAAACCTCACTTCTTTCCCTGAGGTGTAAATTCTAATACTGCTTTTAGCAGTCTCTGTTCCTTGTACTGCTCAAATACATATCATCCATTTCTTCCACTTCAGTTGTTAATTCCCTAGTTATGCCTGAAGGGAATGTTTAAAAAGAAAATTTTTGTATGATTGCCTGGTCTGCAGAAATCACATCTTTTCAAGCTGGTTGGGGTTTGCTTTTTGGTTTTGTTTTGTTTTTTCTTGCAGACTGAAGAATATTTTTTAGGGGAATGAAATCTAGGCAGCTCAGCTTTGCTAAGTACTGAATCTGACAGCCAACAAACAGCCCTATGCTCCAACAGTGACTTCAGTAGTTGTTATTAAATGAGCCAGCAGTCCTGCATGTTGCCATCTTAATGAGGCCATATATTACCCACTGATCTTTAACTGTTCATAAAGTACTCATTAGCCTGTTTTTTCTCTTCTGGCTAATAGCCATTTAGAAAAATGTCCTAAGATGAATACTAACACATATATTGATACTTAACTTGCATGTGTGCCTTTTTGTTTGGTAGACTAATATTAAGAACAGTTGCAATTTGGGCATTTCCCACATACCTTGATTTTGGGAAACCCAGTCAGCTGCCAGGAACTTAGATTTCAGTCCAGCCAAAATGTTCGTAAGATTCCCTATTTTGATTTCCCTTTTCTGGCATTATCAAGGACAGGTCTTGATTTCTGTGTGATATGAAATGCTGTGAAACCACAGTGAAATCCTTACTGCCTCAGGAAGCAAATGTGAATCATGTTGGGGTATCAGGTGGCTGAATGCATCGAGCTTAAAAGGTTTGATCTGGTCTAGAAGGATATGCCTTCTAAAACATTTTGAAGTCATTTGAAGGTAAGTTTGTATGTGAGCAGGTAAGAATTGTTATTGTAATTGTTATCATAGCTATTTTTGTAACTGACTTTGAACAGAGAATGTGCCTAGGGAGTTAACCTGTGATTATTAATTTTGACAACGTCCCAGGGAAGGTGTTGTCCCAGGATTCCTGCTCTGCTCTGGCTGCCTGCAGACTTTCCCTGAAGACATCTTGTGCCCTCCTTAGCAGTCTCTCCTCTTGGGTATACCCTGAAGTATTAGGCAGCATATTTGGAGTCAGCTCTTCTCCAAATAAAGGGGGGTATATATATGTCATTCTATTTCACCAGAAATTTTCTTTCGTTAGTTATTTTTTAATTATTATTTTTAGGAACTTGTTGATGTAGTGCCTTGGAGTGTCCGTGGTAAGTCATGGTGATGCAGAGAGGTCGGTGCAGAACTGTGAAAGAGCAGCTCACGACTGCCAGCTGCTGGTGAACAAGAGAGCTGCCCGGAGACCTCCCCAGACTGCAGGCAAGCTTTGACAGAGAAGGTGGGAACTGGCAGGTGACAAGCAGAAGAACTGACTGAGTAATCCACCTACCTTTTAGTGACATGCCCGTTTCTGACTCTCGTTTGACGCAGGTCAGTTTTGAAGTTCGGGTGAATTAGGTGCAATTCTACGAATCAGAACTGCTTTGAGTGCACCTTTATGGAGTGAGTACCCTAAGAAATCACACAGTCAGAAGATGGATAGAGCTGTGGTGCTAAGGAAAAGCAAGGAAAATAGAGAGGCTGTTTTCAGGCATGCTTTTCTTGGGAGGTTGAGGTAAAGTGAAACAGTTTTAAGGGTCATTAAGAGGTTGGAAATTACTTCAGAGTACAGACCCTAAAGGCATCATCTACAGTTTGGAACTAAGCAACAAGTAGTAGTGATAAACTGGAAGGAATAATTGTAATCCTAGTAACAGTTTAGAGGAGTAACTGTAGTCTCCAATTACACATAGAGCAATTGCCAAACAGTTGTCATGGCCTATGAGCTGTCAAAGATCTGGCAATCCAGATGGATTGATTCTTTCTCCTAAGGTAAGGAAATAGGCATCTTAGGGTAGCAGCTGTGAATAGTGAATCCCAACAGAAAACCCGTATGTGGAAGCTGTTACCCTCTTGTCTGCTTGTCTGCTTCCCTTGACAGCATCAGTAAACACGTGCAGAGGCTGTAGAGACTCCATGGCTTTGCTTTGATAATCATCTGATACATGAGCAGATACTGTGTTTGCATTTGGAAGTGGGTGCCTCCAGGAATGGAAGATACTAAACACCAGAGCTGCTGACACTTTGTCCCCCTCCCACATGTCTGGCTCATCAAGGAGAGCCCAGAGGTTTATTTTTAAATCTAAGGGGTATAGTAATACATGTTGGAGGTAGCATAATAAGGTCCAGGCTACCTGGTAGAATTTCTTCCTACCTTGTTTCCCTGACTTTTGCCAATAGAACTATTAAGGTTCTCTCACACCCTGAAGTCATGATCCCCAACCTGTCGCTAAGGCCCCAGATTCCCTTTTTGTCTGCATTTTAGGTAGCTGGGAGAGGCATTTGGCTTTTTACTGTACTGGCATCAAGAGACACAAGCCCAGGATTTTTAGTTGATACCTTCACCTAAGTACTTGTAGTTTTGCTTCAGTAATAAATGGGATTCTTTGCTTTGTTTATCAGCTTCTGACTAGGTTTACATAGGGCAGTTCTCCTGGGCAGTCCCATCAGTCCCTGGTCTGCTGTGCAGATGAACCCCTGCCCTTTTCAACCACTCCCCCAAACCCCACAGCTCAAATTTGTTAGGTACTGGGAGAAAAAGTTCTTTCTAATCCTTCTTTAATATGAGCAGTGAAATGATAAAAAATTCTTGTGTATGTCTATTAGAGACTTGTCTTTGTACCTAAAGATAAAGCTCAAGCCCTTCCCTAACCCAAATGAAAGCAGTTCAAGGGAGATAAAATCATGAACAGCATCAGAAATAGCATATTGATAATCTGAGGTGTGTATACAAAGTCCCACAGCAAGAATTCCTAAGCGTTGTCTGTTCAAATACATTTAAATATATTTAAAGCGTGTGTCTCAAGGAGCCACTAGATGACAGGCACTTTGCTGGGTGCCTATATGCATGACCACCTTTAGAAAAATGTCACAATAGTCTGTGATCTGAGCTACTGATGAGGCTGACATTTGTGAGAGAGGCAAGGATTCATCTCATTCCACCTGAACTTCCTGATCTGGCCTGACCCAAGATAAGGACATCACATCTCTGCCTGCACAATCTCCTCCAGTCCATTAGTAAACTAGTTTGAAATGTAATGGGAAGGAGGTACAGAGCCAAGGAAATTTTTAACTTGATGATGCTCATCAGTAGGAGTAATCTATTCACACAGAAGCATCCCAGGTGGTAGTGATGTGCTATTTTTAAGGCTGTCCTGTCAGTGAATTATTTAATACTGTGAGCTGTTTATACACATCATTTATAATAAATCTCACTGTCAGGGATGGGCATTTGACTTTGTAGTAATTTCGTGATGTGGGGCAACTCACATTGTCTGTGTGTGTCTTTCAGTTTAACAGCTTATGGATTTAAAATTACCTTGGATTATTCCTTCCAGCAGAATTCTGGGTTATACCCATGAGGCATATTTCCAGGGCTAGCTGGCATGTTGCAGTTCTGCAGGCAAGACAAGAATGCAAAAAAGTCACAAACTTCCCTCAAACCTGTACTACAGAAGGCTTTGGCATACCCTGATGTTTTCCAATGACAACTTACATCTCTAGCACCACTAAAACACACCCTGAAGAATGGATGCACCTAATGTGTAAACCTCTTGCCATCACCTTTTCTAAGCTGTGAGAAAAGTAGTGTCCCACTTGGTGACTTTGGTAATACAGGTGGCTGGTCAGCAGGTGCACCAGAGTGGTTCTGTTGGGCTCAGCAGCACTGCACGACACGCTCTGCAGTTCGGGCTCCTGTCCAAAGGCCCGGGGGTTGGGGTTCTCACCTGTACCCACAGCTGGAGGCCTTGGCTTGGCCAGTGCCCAATGGGATGCTGGAGCAGCCCACACAGCACTGGCAGGGAGCAAATTTCCTGGCACTGAAGGAATGAGACTGACAGCAGCTGAGCGAGTCTTACTTATAAAATGGTCCTGAAAGGTGCCCTGGAAAAAACCCATTTAAACAGAGGAAGGAAGCTGAGTCCTTGGAGTTGCTCAGCTGCTTTTTATTGCTGCAGACGCTGCTGGCAGCCTCCTTCACTGGAAGACCTGTCCAAAGTGATTGAGCTCAAAGTGTACCTTGGCAGGGGCCCAAACACACAGGGTCATGTTCAGACCTGGCACCTCAATGTGCCTTCAGATGACCCAAAGGCCTCCTAGATCCTTCTGCTTCCACAATGGCCACAGACATCTTTTTCCACTGGCCTTTGTATTTGGTCCCTGCTGCTTGTGAAAGTATTTTAAAACGGCAACCCCTCAGAAAAGTTCACCTGCAGCAGTGGGGTTTGAGCATGAAGGTAAGTGAAGAGACTGGCCATTTCACACTGTTGTGCACATGCAGAGTATGTAGAGGGAGGGCAGTATTCCCGGAGGGTCAAACTTGAGTGCTGTTCTCAAAGTGTGCAGCAGGCTGGGGACCTGCGTGGCTGATAGGATTGTTTCAGGGCCACTTTGGAACTGGGGAGCGTGCTGGGTTGGTTGAGGTGAGCACCAGGGCACGGTGATAGGATGTCTGAGGACCTGTTTATTCTTACCCTAAAAGTCAGCACTGACAGTCCCTAAACCCAGTCCTAATGGTGTGGGAACCCCTCTTCTGTGCATTCAAATTCAAGCTGGTGCCTCATGCAGATGAATGCCACTCGGTAGTGAAGGGAGCCCTGTGGAGGAGTGTTCCATTTCCAAAACCAAACTGCAGCCCCAGTGTTATTTCCTCACAGCTTCAAGTTGGCATGTGAGTCAATAAAAATCCCTCAGCTCACATCCTTCCCAGAAATGCCAGTCAAAACCCAAGCAGCTATTCACCCAAAGTACCAATTTTATAGTTCTGTGTGTGTCTATAATCTATTTACCAGCATTCCTATTTCAGTATGTGCCTGTTAATAAGATTAGTAATTAAAAAGCTTGATAGGAATTGGCAAGCATAGCTCCTCCGCCTTTCCCTCCCCTCCAAGCCGGACTGGCGTGGAGTGTGAGGCACGGTTGGCAGAGTACCTGAGGGAGTGAAGGCAGGAGGCTCTGCTGAAACCTCTGCCTGCAAGAAGGCAATGGAGAAATCCCGACCCTTATGGGACAATCCCCTGCAGTTTATTTTTGCGTGCATTTCCTATGCTGTGGGGCTGGGAAATGTGTGGAGGTTTCCATACTTATGTCAGATGTACGGAGGAGGTAAGTGTGGTTTACATTTTCTTGCTTCCTTTGAGGAGGAGTGTGGCAAGCTTTAAGTCCAAAAGTATGTTGTCCATGCTAATGCCTGTCCACCCAGCAGGGTCCAGGGCAGAGTAGGAGGTCTGGCTTTCTGTTGGTGTGCAATCTGCTTTATTGTGGCTTTATTTTATGTATTCTTTAGCATTAGGCTTTTACCTGACAGCTGCCCCAATACAGTGGCATTTATTTCCTGTAAGTGGCGATGAAGCAGTGGGAAGGCCCATGTTTTCTGAAAGAATGGAGGTAGAGTGAGAGATATAGATCCACATGGTATTCATTTATTACATTTTTGCCCCATTGAATCACTCTGAAAGTGTCAGAAACTGGTTCATATCCTTTTACATTCACCAATGGGGACTTGGAAAATATTGAGAAGGGGAGATGATGACACTGATTTAATTTAAAGATCAGCTGTATCATTTCAAGTACCTGTCATTAATGTCTTTTATACAAAGCCTTACTTGAGGAGATGATAACCTGGCTGCAAATCTGCCTTGAAGTTGGCTGAAATGCCTTAATCAACAGGAGTTCCACAGCTAAAGCCTCCCAGTAACCTTTGAAAATAAGGAATAAATTGATTTGTCCTCCAAAGATAAATAAGCCAACCAAAAAAAACCCCAAAACCCCCTTTGAAAGTTTATCCTCCTCCTGGGTCCAAACTGAAGAAAGATGTCTGTGGCATATATGAGCCACAGCTGTTGTACCTTGGAAATCAAAAGTCAGTTAATTAGATTAATTAAAGACCAGTACTAATAATCTCCTCTAGTATACAGCTACCACTGTTTTGAAGAATCTTTAGAAATAGCCTCTCTTTGTAAGACAACCAAGTTTTTTACTACTTCTCATACTGCATCTGTTGTTGTAGTTTTGCACCCATCTCAATCTTGCATTAGGGGACATGATGAACATCTGCCTCATCTGCTTCTGGTCTCCTTCTGCCCTTTCTTCCTTTCAGGAAGACACACTAAGCTGTTTAATGACTTTTTACTCCTTTCATGCTTGTTTTTTTTTGGCTGGTAGCTTACTTCTAAATGCACTTGTGGTAGTAGGAATTGGTTCATGCTGCTATTTGAAAAGGCATCTCAGCGCTGAGACTGCATCAGAGCTGTCCTGTGGGATCAGGTCAGAAAAATCCAGATAATATGGTGGGTGAAGGGTGAGTAGGAGATAGATACTGCAGTGGCTGAAGCTTTCTTAGACACTTCAGATAGCAGAAATGATAGATGTGCTGTAATTTTGCATGTATTTGCCTTCACATGCTTTAAGGGTAAAGACTTCATATCTGACACTGAACTCTAGCACAAAGCTTAAAATGTATTTCTGTATGCAGATCAAACTGCCCTTCATGGCAGACATCCCGAAGGACAGCAAAACTCGGACATTTTGCGGGCTTTGTGTGGTTCTTTTAACCAGCCATCTGTATTGTAGCAGGTGGTGAGGATTCTCTGAAGTGTAACCAAAACTGGAACACTTGGTTAGCCTGAATAGAAGATTAAATAAACTTGCTCATTGCAGGGGCTTTGGACTAGATGACCTTTAAAAGGTGCCTTCCAACTCAAACTGCTATATGATTCTACTATACACCCAAGTATTTTCTGAAAAGCATGTTTTGTAAGAATGTCTTTCCATTATTTTTCATTATATTTTCTATTATTTTTCTCATCACCACTTATATTTATGTGGGGAAAGGCAGCTCTTTCTACTGTGAAATTAAAACTCCTGACAGCAGGTTTTGCTTTTCTTGTTTTATTCACTGCCCTGTTAAAGAGGATTCTGTGGCTTTCCAGGGGTTCACAAAACCCACGAATACAGAAGATTGTTTCAGGATCTTAAGAGCTGGATATGCCAGGCACTGGGACTAGGGGGGGACACCAGCTTGTTTGGCATCTTCCTTGTAATAAAGCACAGAACCAGTCCCTGTCCTGCCCAGCAGGGCAATAGGGCCTTATCGCGGCTGATACCGATAAACAGTATTTGTAGACTTTATAACCTGACGTTCTGTTCATCAGCAGTTTGCCTCCTTCTCGTCCTTCTCCTTGCTTTCCTGCCGAGAGCATGACCTGAGCAGACCAGGGGGCATTCAGACCTCGTAGGTGCAGTTCCTCCGTCCCGAGGCAGGCTGGGCCAGGCTCAGACGAGGCTGGGGTGGGTCTACAGCAGGGCTGGTGCTCAGCAGCGCTCAGCCCCGGGCCAGGAAGCCCCTGAGCACCAGGCAGGAGCCTGAGCAGGGGCCAGGGTGCCACGGCCAAGCCCAGTGCCTTGAGCAGACCCTGGGCACACTCCGCATATTTTTCCAACTACAGGGATCTGGCCTGGGGGCTGGTTTTTGCAGACAGCTGGCACCGTAGGGAGCAACGCCCGGTGTAAATGAGCAGGGAATTGAGTGGTGCTGTGCTGATTCACAGCTGATAAGGAGCTGGTTTATCGACTGCTCAGAGTCCCTTATATGAGACATTTTGGTTCTACTCTTTGGGAAGAGTGGCGTTAGGAGCAAGATCTGTGTGCAAACAGGATGCAGAGCAAGGGGCAGGGGCTTGGCCCTGGCACCCCCAGCTGCGGGGGGACGTTGGGGTGAAGAACAAGCCTGGAGGCATTTCCCCTCCTTGCCAGGTGGCACAGTCAATGCCAAACATGTGGCAGCGCTGCTGGGAGGGTGGAAAAGCCTTCGCAAGGGCCTGATGCCTATTCCCCTGTGGTACATGGCAGAACTCCCCTCAGTGGCTGCTGGGGCAGCTGGCACCCCGCCGGCACGGAGCGGCTGCAGGAGCTCTTAAACCTCCGACGGCTCCCTTGCGGCATAGGAAGTTATCTAACAGACTAACAAAGGGGTTGTTAATAACAAGAGAGCTGGGAGGTGGGAAATTAATTCCCAGAATAAACCGGATTATTGCTCTGTGTTTATTTCCAGGTCTTTGCCTCAATTGCTGCACGGAGTTCATTCCTCCACAGCACTGCACAGAGCCCATTGCAAGGAATGTTAATGCCACAGATTAAATCCTAAATAAGAGATATTTACGTAAATATTTTGGCTTGCTGTAAAAAGGGAAGCAGGGAAGCCTTCGCAAAAATCCAGCTTTTGACTCAGTCAGCAGCTCTTTCTGAAGTGAGCCCCAAGTCGAATACAAGGATTTTCATTTTTTTCCGGCAGAAATTTAAGCCAAAGCACATCCTGATTGCCAGGTGGGAAGGTCCTTTCCCCTTCCTCGCTGTCAACCTTCCTATTCCTGCTGCTGCTCTTCCACAGGAGCATCTCTGTGGCTCTCCATGTGGCGGGAAGTAGGGATGAGCAGCCCCATGCAGGAGGAGACTCTATGCCTCTGTCCCAGGGTCTGCTCCCACAGGTGGGGCCCTGGGGGAAAAGCCTTCATTCATTTGCTGGTGCTTGTGGGCTCAGCATGGGGATTTGGGAGGTTTTTTATTTGGTTTTTTGGTTGGTTCTTTATTTTTTAGCAAAGCCAGACTTCAACGTGTTACTCAAAACTCTCTGTTTGACACAGACATTGCTGTTACTTTTTCTTTGAGCACTTTGGCTGTGCGGCAGAACACCCCACACTGAAGTAAATCTTTCCCTCGGCCTCTTTTTCTCATTATCGTTTACAAGGTTTGGCGGGTGGTTGGTTACCCTTTAACAGCCCCAGCCCCCAGCGTTGCTCAAACCGCCCAGACTCATCTGGGCAGCTCTGCCTCAACGCAGTGCCGGCCAACACAGTTTAACAGCAGAAATCCCAGCCCTGCCAAGTCCCTGCGGAAAATTCCCTGCGCCCAGGCAGTCAGCGCCCACCAGCCTCTGGGACGCTGCCCGAAACCTCTGTGAGATGTCCGTCAGGATTGGGCCGTGCCCTCAGTACTCAAGATGCCTAGACAGGACCCAGACCCAGCCGGCCTCTGGGACACTGACAGCTTGATTTGAACACAAATAGGGCAATGTGGTGTTTATCTTGCTGCTGATCTGCCGAAAGCTGACTGTAGGGTTTGTTCTCACAGGTGGCTTTTTGATCCCATACCTTGTCATGCTGATTGCTGAGGGGATGCCGCTGCTGTACTTGGAGCTGGCCGTGGGGCAGCGTATGCGGCAGGGCAGCATCGGCGCCTGGAAAATAATAAGCCCCTACCTCTGCGGTGTTGGTATGTTCTCAGCTTCCATCTGTATTTTCCAGCACACAGGGAATGTGGGTGATTTTAGATAGGAGAGCTTTGTCTTTCAGGGAAGACCCAGGTGAGAGCTCAGGTTTTACTGTGTCTCACCAGGCTGAGCAAAGCCAGACACCCCATGGCATGCATTTATCCTGTCCCTTGTGGGGCATTGGGGCCAGACCCCAGCTTGCTGTGTTGGGTCTGGATTCAGAGGTGTGAGTCCCCCTGCCCTCAGGCAGACTGCCAAAATCACGGTGTGAAGGCCAGTGCTAAACCCAGCCCTTGGGTCTGCCTACACTGGGCTTTGACCCCAAGAGCACCTTCCCAGTAAGCTCAACATGAGTGATAAAATAGTGCCTTAATTTCCTACTGTTCCAGTCTACCATTTACCAATGTCCACTCTTAGATACATTTTTATGTTATTAAATTACCATGGAAACCCAAGCTATCATTAATTTGCATGCGCACACATTTTATTTTTAATGATACATTGAATATTCCCTCCCTGGGGCCTAGAGTATGAAATCGAGTTCAGGATAGTCCTGGCGGGAGGAGGAGGCAGTGTCTGCAGTGACAGGGACATGCCCTGTGTGCATGGCTGTGCAGGGACACAGCCCCTGCTGCGTCAGCCATGGCAGTGCTGCTCCCACACCCCACAGATGTTATGGAACCCTGGGCATTTTGGGATTTTGCTGCTGACCAAGTGTCTCCCTCCGTACCTGCAGGAGTTGCCAGTGTTGTCGTCTCCTTCTTCCTCTCCATGTACTACAACGTGATAAACGCCTGGGCCTTCTGGTACCTCTTCCACTCCTTCCAGGTGTGTGGGCTCCCAATGGCCCAGTTTGGCCCCACTGTGGCTGTGGAGGGTCGTGGTGGCTTTGCATTGGTGCTGGATGTTGCATGGCACCATTGTCAGCTGGGAAGGGGAGGTGGAGCGTTGTCAAAAGCTTCAGAAACCCAGGGCTTTTCTGGAGAGAAAAGTGATGCAGTGGTGTCTCCCTCCATGGTCTTCCCAGAGGCATTTGCCATTGTCTTCTCCTCACCATGAAATTCAGGTCAAGGCTAGCCTTGTGACTCTTCAGTCACATGTGCCTTGTTGCCAGGGTGTCCTGGCAGGGGAGAGGTCTGGCCCCATGGTAGAGGCTTGGAGAGTGTCATCCCCAGGGGAGAAGGTTAAGGAGGCTCAGTCCTTGGGGAGAGAATCAGTCTGGTCATCCCCAAGGAAGAGGGACAGAGCAGGTCTGTCTTTGGGTAGAGAGTCAGAAAGGGTCGTCCCCAGGGGAGAGGATCAGAAAGCATCAATCCTTGGGGAGAAGGTCATTCCCAAGGGACAGTGTCAAAAGAGATCATCCCCAGGGGAGAGGGTCATCCCCAGCCCCAGGCAGCACCGTGCAGAGAGAAGCAAGCCCGGGCAGAAAGTCGCCCTTGCCATCATCCTCCCTGCTCCTGACCGGCAGCTCGGCTCTGCCTGCCGTGCCGAGGGCACTCACTCCATGTCCCTCCATCCCAGGACCCCCTGCCATGGGCCACCTGCCCCCTCAACAGCAACCGCACGGGCTACGAGGAGGAGTGTGAGAAGACATCGTCCACGCAGTACTTCTGGTACCGGCAGACCCTGAACATCTCCCCGTCGCTGGAGGCCAGCGGGAGCGTGCAGTGGGAGCAGGCGCTGTGCCTGACGCTGGCCTGGCTCGTGGTTTACCTCTGCATCCTCCGCGGCACCGCCTCCACCGGCAAGGTGAGCGCGGGGCACAGCCCTGCCGGGCCCGGGCGGGGCGTGCGGAGGGGAGACGAGCGCGGGAAGGCAGTGCGGGATGGCTGCTGTTCCTTGGGGTCACGGCATCTCCCCCGGAGCACCGAGCTCTGCTGCCTCTGCTGCCCTGTCAAGTTGCAGCTGAAACAGGATCAACCAAAACACTGAGTGATACTAAAAAAATAATCCAGAAAAGTCCTTTAAACACAGCCAGCTCTCTGCAAAACCAGTTGCTAGGCTGCTGGCCATGAGGAAAGCCATCTGCCACGGCAGAGCCGTGTCAGCAGATGTCTATTCCTTGGTCTTTGCAAGAAAAAAAATACACCTACTGGACAGTTTTTGCTTGCTTTTTCTTCACAACAGAAATCATGAGGAAGTGGGGAGAAAAACCCCAATGTCCTGGCTGAGCCTGCACTAAGCAGCAAGCTGAGGGCTGTAATCCCCAAATCGTCTTAGTCAAATACAAGAAAGCCAAGAGACTGTAAACTAGGAATAACCTCTCGAACTTGCTGCAACTGATTCAATTAAATTTTGATTCAATTTGATTCAATTCAAATTTGATTTTGACCTTTTATGACCTCTGCTTGCCTTCCTTATAGAGCAAATTATGAATGACCTTTGCCTAATGAGTTTTGGATAGATAGTCACTTAGTTTGTGAATGCTGCAAATATTTTAGATTTTTGTTTGTTTTCCCATCAAAGAGAAGACCCTGGGAAGAGTAGTGCAGGTCTTCAGTATTATTAAGAACTTGTTTCCCTAAAATGTAAATCTAAAGTTAGATCTGTCTGATAATATTTCTTTAAAGACTAATACATGATAACAAACACAATAATGGAAATTAATTATGTAAAGTGAGACTGACATAGCAGATTAGCTTTGTCTTATGTATTCTTTAGACCAAGGTCTTTCCCCTCTTTCCCCAGGTCGTGTATGTGACAGCCTCTTTGCCATACTGTGTTCTCATCATATACCTCATCAGAGGATTAACACTTCACGGAGCTGTGAATGGGCTCATCTACATGTTCACACCAAAGGTGCAGAAAAACTGTATTGAATTTTTCAGGAAATGTTATTGGTTACTGAGCATGTAAGTTTTTAAAAGGTCTTGGTCCTCCTTTTTTTATACTGAATTTTTGCAGCAGTACCGTAGGTCTGGCAGCTGGAAATCCCGGCTGGGAGTGGCTGGAGGCTGTTCTGCCATGATACCCATAAGCTGCTTGCTTTTTCCTGCAGAAGAAGACCTTCCCATTAGCATAAGCTATTACTTTCAGTCAGAGCAGTAACCCTGTCCAAAACCACTCCTGACCTAAAATGAGTGCACAAAGGGCCCCATCCCTGGCCTTGTCCCTATCCCTGCAGGCTGGAAGGGGCAGTGCTGGGCCCTGGTGTGAAACTTCATGGTCTTGCTCTCTCATCTGGCTTTTGCAGCTGGAGCAGCTGTTGAACCCCAAGACCTGGATCAGCGCTGCCACTCAGATCTTCTTCTCGCTGGGCCTTGGCTTCGGCAGCCTCATCGCCTTTGCCAGCTACAATGAGCCCAGCAACAACTGCGAGAGACACGCCATCATCGTGTCCCTCATCAACAGCACCACCTCCGTATTCGCCAGCATCGTCACCTTCTCCATCTACGGCTTCAAGGCGACCTTTAACTATGAGAGCTGCATCAACAAGTAAGAGCCCGCTGTTTCGCTGCTTTTCCACTGCAAGCTGTTCTGGGGCAGGTGAGGGGGGAGGTAAATAAATAACAGCACGCAGCACTGCCAGCACTGCCCCAAGACCAGACCCGATACTGCTCTAATAAAGCTAAAGGAGCTATTCAAGGTGATGAAGCCTGAGATGAAAGGTCAGAGTGCTTTGCCTTTTGACACCTGGGTGCTGCTTCCAGGCACGGGCCTAGGCAAGAGGATGAGTTTGCCTGGGCAGGTGACAGAGGCACTTTCCCCTGTGTTCTTTTCCTGGCACATGCTCCAGGGAGTGTGGGGGAGCTGATTAATAAATGCAGTGATGTTCAGATCCCACTTTTTAAGGCTAAGCCCTGTTCCAGGAGCACAGCCTCCTTGGCTGTGATGCTCTGCAAAAGCCCAGCAGCCTGCAGGATTGTGTCCTGTAGCTGCAAGCTTGCATGCAGTTCCTGGCACAGGGCCCGTGGCAGTTACACATTTACTCATATTTTTAAAACTTTCAATCTATCTGCTGATCAGAGAGGAAACCAAGCTGCTAGTTCTTGCTTGTTGCCAAGACTTTAAAGTTGGGGGGTGTGGACATGAGACTGGAGGGCAAAGGGGAAGAGACACCAGCCAGCACTGGCCAGCACCCAAAATACCTGCCTGGGAGCAGCAGTTTGGGTGCAGGAGCTGCTCCCCCCAAGGCACTGATGAGCACAAGGTTGCCCATGTCCCAACACTGTGCTGGAAGTGCTGCTCTCACCCAGGGAGACTGAAGCCCTGGGGCCAGCAAAGCATCCCCACGGGGGCTGGTGGAAAAAAAGGGTGAGGTGTCCTGGGCCTGAAAGCCACTAAATTCCTGTAATCCTTCCCAGGGTGATCCTGCTGCTGCTGAATGCTTTTGACCTGGAGGAAGGCTCTTTAACAGCAGACAATCTCAACGAGATGAAAGACTACCTCATGGCCACCTACCCGCAGGAATATGCCCAATTAGCACCACAGATTAAAAACTGCAGCTTGGAAGCTGAGCTAGACACGGTGAGTTGCTAGTTTGTGCTGTCCCCTTTGCTCCCACTGAGCTCAGGTGCCCCATGTGAGCCCAGGAGCTGCCTGACCAAGGGCTGGGGATCATTTCTACACCTTAGGATGGGGCAGGGGCTCACTCAGGTCATCAGCACCCAGTGTCTGTGCAGTTGGGATAGAACAGTGAAGACCTCACCTACCTTTGCTGTGCAAAGTCACACCTTGGGTGTACTTTGTCATGACACAGAGTCACTCTCTTACATCCTTTATCAAGCTGAGGAGCTGCCCGTAACTCTTGTTTTCCCCCCTTGTCTCTGTCAGGCTGTCCAGGGGACGGGACTGGCATTTATAGTCTATTCGGAAGCGATCAAAAACATGGAGGTGCCCCAGCTGTACTCTGTGCTCTACTTCTTCATGCTGCTGATGCTGGGCATTGGCAGCATGCTGGGGAACACGGCTGCCATCCTCACGCCACTGACTGACAGCAAGGTCATTGCCTCCCGCTTTCCCAAGGAGGTGATCTCAGGTAGGCACCTGCCAGGCCGCAGCACAGGCCACACAGTGAGCACGTGTGTGTGTGTGTGTCCAGAAGCTGTGGTGTCCCACCGCCATTGAGGGTCCCTCTCTGACCTCAGGTGGAGCAGGGAATAGCAAATATGCTGCTGGAAGGGTTTGCCTACCCTTGTGAAATCCTGCCCAGCCTGTGCAGCACTTTCCCTTGGGAGCTCCCAAAGCACCACGGCAGTAGTGGCTGTGCATTCACAGCCTTCCCAATACACCTCAGCTCTGTCAGACTGGGGTCTACTCACTGGTGAAACTCAAAGGGATGGTACAAATGGCAGTATAGCTGCAGCAAGTAGCTCTTCAGTCACATTGCCAGTCTCCCTGCTGTGAACCACCTCAGTCTTTGGCCAAAAGAAATACATGCTCCTGTTGGGGCGTGGAAATCAGTTGTCCTACCTTAAAACCTGTTTTAGGCTGTGTGCCCAGCAGCAACAGCAGATGCTGCATGCACACGTGACAAGGCTGTTGCTAAGACTTGGTCGTCTTGACCAGGTCTGGGGTGATGTGCTGTGACTATGCAGGTCTAGGGAGCAGCAGTTTAATGACAGTCACACATGCACAGGGACACATCTTTTCCATGGGGGAAAAAATAAAATCCTTCTCCTCAGAGAAAGCTGCTCAGCAGAAATCCCACCAGCTTTTTAGTCACGAGAAGTGTGACATTTTCCCTACACAAACTTCCAGGTATAATGGCAGGATCCCTGTTTTATCCATGCAGGTGTTGTGTGTTTCATTAATTGTATAATTGGCCTGATCTTCACCATGGAGGCTGGAAATTACTGGTTTGACATTTTCAATGACTACGCAGCCACCCTCTCACTGCTGCTCATCGTGCTGGTGGAAACCATCGCCGTGTGTTACATCTATGGGATAAGGAGGTAAAACTTCAGCCCTGCTTTCTTCATAGGGGGACAGCTGCGGGAGCAGCCACGGGCAAGAATAAAAATATGGCCTCGGGCTAAATGTTTCTCCTATGCTATAGGGTCAGCAAGGGGATGGGGGTCTCCCCTGCCCTGCAGACCCCTTCCTTCCAGGGCCTTGGCTCAGGACTGTGAGGGGCCAAGCTGGGCTGACACTGTCTCTGCTGGCAGGGGAGTACCAAGGAGCTGTACACACGGCTCCCTGCTCGTGTCCTTGGTCTCAGGAGCAACTTCTGCCAAAACTCCGCTCCTCCCATGACAGGAATTCAGCACGAGCACAACAGTGCCAGTAAGTCTGGTTTCAAAGGTGGTCACCTTGCACATTGTTTGTCTCCCATCAATCCTTGTGGGTAAAAGGAAGCTCTGGAATCAGGAGAAGTTTTCAACAGCAAAGGGGTTTGAAAATAGCTGAAGGAAAGGCTTCAGCATTTGCTTTGTTAGTCTGCCAGCACACAAGGTGTCCAGGCACATACACGAGTATTACCTCCTTGACGAGTTCAACGCCTTCGAGTCAGATCCAGGTCTCCTGTGAGATTTTAGTTACCATCTCCAGTACTTCCTCAAAGACAGTCAGATACCAGCACTGAGAACACTCAACTACACAAACCCAGCCGTTTTCTCCACAGTACTTCAGCATCATTGCTTTTCTCTGTCAGCTGACAGCAGTAACAGTCTGAGCTTACACTTCAGGCAGAACTTTCTTGCTGTACCTTTTCTAGCTCCTCTCTGCAATTTGGGATTCTCTTGGAAGCCTCAGTGTCTTTTTTGATTTCACCCTCACCATAATTCTGGTGAGCCAGCTTTTCAGACAATAATTCTCTGCTCATTTGTGGTCAGCTGTTCTCCCCTTTCTCATATGACATACTCGATTCTGAAGGTGGTTTCTGAAGTAACTCAGAACAAGGTATTGATCGAACTTCTGTAGCCAGTCTGAAAAACACACGTTTGGTTTGCTTTATAAAAATGTATTTGGTTTTCTTTTGAACAGATTTGAAAAAGATCTTTACACCATGATTGGACGCAAGCCAAACTGGTATTGGAAAATTATGTGGGCTTTTGTTAGTCCACTGCTAATTATAAGCCTATTTATTTTTTACCTCACCGACTATATCCTCACAGGAACATTGCAATACCAAGCATGGGATGCCACACAGGTAAAAGAGTTATGGGTTTGGGCTTTTTTTAAAAAAACTTTCCTTAGTTCCTGCAAGGATACAAGCTTCCTTCCTAACTACACTGTTCCACAAAATGGCCTTCTGAAAGTGAGTAGCTGGAGTCAGGGCAATCCCTTAATTTTGTGGATAGGAAAAACAGGGGAAATTTGACTTAGTGATGATGTAATGGTTCTGTAAAATAAACTAATTTCCCTCTATGAGGTTCTTAATCAACTCTTCATAGAATTAAATTTCATTCATATTGAAGACCCAAGTATCATCTTTAAAAACACACTTAAAAACCCCCTGCTTTCAAAGTGTATTTATTTTGAACAAAATTAGTGGTATTTTAACAGAACTGAGCTGCTGCTGGACTAGTTTTCATAATTTCCATACACATTTTTCTTTATGGCCAGAACATTTTCTTAAGAATACTGGACTGTGTATTCATCACAGAGCAATTACTGCTGGATAAGTAATCACTGGTTTCATAACCTTTTGTGGAAATGTTCCCATCATGCAGAAACAAAGAACATCATTGTTTTCATGTCATGGCCAATTTGGGACCCACAGTGGGCCTGGCCTGTTGACTGGGTGTCAGCATGAGCCCGCAGGCTCCAGGAGAGGAACAGAGACCTGACAGAGGTCAGGGCTCAGCCACCTCATTAAGAAACACAAATCAAGCCAAAATCTGCTCTTTACCAAAGCTTGCAGAAGTTTTCCCCGATCCTGTTGTCAGCAGCTCTGTTCTTGTCAGGTTTCAGTGTGTATGGTTGGACAAAGAACAGCACTGAGGGCAGCCATGGGCTGCCACAGCCTGGAACTGCTTCTCAGAGGTCCTGTCTAGATCCATGCACACAGCTTTGCTCCTGGCCCGACTCTGGGGCAGATCCCACAGATCCAACACTGCTTTTCTCCCTTGCAGGGGCAGTTGGTGACCAAGGATTACCCAGGCTATGCCCTGGCAGTGATCGGGCTGCTGGTGGCGGCATCCACCATGTGCATTCCTCTGGGAGCACTAGTGACTTTTGTAAGGAAGAGACTGAAGAGGGAACGAGTTTCAACTGTTGCATGAAAGCTGACAGCTGGATTTGGGAAGACCTTACCCCTGTCATCAGTGACTGGGCACTTCTGGAAGACAGCAGCAACCATTATTTGTAGCAGCTATTTATAGAGTTGAGAATGGTGGGTGCTATATTGACCAAAAAGTGCTCTTGGGAGGTTCCACAATGGTTTGGAAGAAAAAAAGCTCTTCTGTAACAAGATGAAGCTTTAAAATGGCCTCTGTAAAAGAGGTGAGAGGGAGAGCAGCTCACAAAATGCCAGCTAGCACAAATTAACCAGCATATCAGCCCATTACACGTTAGGTGATTCTTTTCCACTGTTGTAGCACTGCCTGTGTGGAAACATGAGCAACCAAGCATGTTCCTGCACCTAAGTACCAGCAAATACCCTCAACCATTCAAAACACTTAAGCATACTCATTGTTTGAGGTGACATCTGTATTTCATCAACAGGTGAAACTGCTGAAGTCTGGCAATGAGCATGTGACATTGCTTTCCTACATGGGAGAAAGCAGTAGGATGGCACTGGGAGATAAATGTGGCCAACATGGCTTCTTTTATACTTGTGTCCAGCAAAGCAGTGAATATATATATTTATATATGCATATACATATATATATGCACCCATATATGTGAGCTGCACAAGTTCTCCCACGTCCAGAAGTAAACTTCCAATTCCAGTATGTAACTGTGCACTGTGCTGTACTTTGTATTTTCTAGGGATGCATTTTAAGTACACTAGAAGGTATCTGTGATAAAGCTGCTTTACGAGCCCCACCCAAACAAAAGTATGCCATATAATTAGCTTTGACAAAGTTCATATCCAGGTATTCTTTAATCATCAGATGTAACAATCCAGCAGTTCCATGGACCTGGTTAATTTCCCTGTGTAAATGTTTTATAAAGAAAGCAACATGTTTAAATTGCAAGCTTCATGTAATAGAAAACATTAAAATTATATCTATGAACTTTAAAAAAGGTCGCTCTGAAGAACAATATTAGAGACACACTTACGGGACAAAGGGTTCTTAATACAGTGTCTTAACTATGTAACCATTAGAAGATGGCAGGTGCCTTAGAAAAGAGGGATTAATTTCAAACACTGTTAAAGCACAACACAAGTCTCTCATTCTGGGGCAAAAAGCAAGAGGAATTGTACAGCCTTCAGGGGCGGGCAAAATCTCCACAGTGACAACCAACAAGATCCATGTAGTCTGCAACAGCCCTACAAACAGGACACACCTGCCTCCCTCCCCAGGATTTGCTAACAAAGGAAAGACACCTTTTCACATTTCAGTTTATTAAAAATGGATAAACAAGACCTGTACAAAAAATAGCTGAAATTGCCCAGAATTTGATAAGAGTTGCATGATGGGAAGTTATCGTCTTGGGCCTCCTCTTCCTCTTCCACGACCTCGGCCTCTGCCACGGCCTCTTCCACGGCCTCTTCCAGCAACTTGGCAGGTAAAAGAAAAAGGGTAAATCAAGTGAGACCCAGGAATACATTCTGTATTGAGCATAATCACCACACTGCTTCCCTGGGATAAGACATTAAGTTAGGTATTGTCTGTTAATGCTCAGTAAGTTTCAGACAATATTTTCATCTTCTGTGTTACTCTGTCCAGTATACAACTTCCACAGGCTACTGTCTGTCCTTAGCTTCACTGCAGAAAACAAGGGCATAAAACAGTTGGCTGCTCCCAAGTGATTGGGTGATCTGACAGGAAACAAGAACTCCTCTTTTTTATATATATATATATATATACAATCTAGATTTTTAGAGGGAAAAGCAAATTTTGACACACTCTGAGATACACAAACTCATCCTGTCTCAGGCACCATGTGGAAGGTCAGCATTTTGAAAGGATCCCAGCACCCAACAGCTCCTACTGGTCTCAGTGATGCCTCTGCCAATTGCAGATGTGATTCTAAGGCAAAGGTCTTGACTGCATGCTCCCAGTTTTAATTACTGCTATTTAATTGTAAAGTGAAGATGGAATCATAGGACAGTGCAGGCCACAAGCAACTGCTGAAGGTCGTATGATCCATACGGTGATAACGGGCCTTTGCATCTCTTTCTCCCAAAGAAATGCGACCCACCAGGCTGCAAAGGCACTCTGCAAACTTTAGATTATTGGCTCATTTCAAATGTGTTTGTGAGTGCAGGGCTCAAAAAGATACTGAAAATTCTGTGGAAGCAGGTGGCTCTCTAAGAGATACCCAGTGGCATCCACATTCAAGGAGCAGGATGTGACAATTATTCTGGGACGCAGGTTAGAAATGCAGGAAAGACAGAAGGAGCACAGGACAAATTTGACATAAGCAAGGTGTCATTATTTTGCTGGTATACACTGACCCTGTAAAATCCATGGAAGTATCAACCCTGGCTGGAAGATGACAGCATCAGCAGGTAGCTGTGTTTGCCAAGCGCCAGCACGCTCAAAGCCAAGGCACACGTGGCACATCCACCCCAGCCAGCATCCTGCCCCTTCCTGACAACTTCACTTGTCAAGGGCAGATTGAGGGTTTTACACTTCTGAAGCCCAAGAGCATTTATGGATTAAGGCAAAGCACAGCACAGCTTTGGTCTGAGAGCGCTTCTGTGCACTGCAGATGCAGGGATCATCAAACAGAGGTAACTGGAGCTACCACAGCTGCTTTCCCCAAAGCTGACACCAGGTAGGGATGTTCTTGTCCACACCACATTGTGAGGTTCAGGAAAAAAGCAATCCAACCACACTCATTTCTCTGTGTGGTCAGATTGTTTTTAAAGAACATGAGAGGAGCAAAGCCCCTTTAGGATCTTTGTCCTTATTCCCTGTCAAGGCAGCAGCCGCAGCGCTCACACTTGGTGCTGCACAGCTGAGATTCCTTACCCCGTGTCAGTAAGGTGAGCTCACCAATGCAGAACACCCTGCACACCCACATACTTCAACACTAATTACAGGAGAAATGGTACAACATGATTTTGAAGCACAATTAGCTTTCACTTACAGCTCACTGTTTTAAAATCACACAGATTAACTGCTGGGCAAAATATATACTGCTGGAAATTTCCTGGGGTTTACTAGGTACTCATCATTACTAGTGTGAATTAAACTTCAGTTACTGTTTATACTGTTAGGCTTTGAAGGAAAAGGATTTTTATTCAGCAGCACTTTGAATTTGGGAGACTTGAGAACCTGAGGGAATCTAGGCTGTATTCTAGTGAGTGCATCTCCAGCTTTGGCTTCCAGTAGTGTTCCAGTCTCTGCTCTTCCTGGAGCTTTTTTTTTTTCATTCTCAGAGATATCATTTTTATCCCCCACCAAATTTCACTGAATCATTCAGCACCATTTGAGATACTGTCCTGTACTTATCTACGTGAAGCTCCCCATACAAACTGGGGAAACATAGCAGACATCTGGAGAAGAGGAAGTGTAAATCTCTTTGGTTCCAGCTGTGAGACTCAGATAGGTTAAGACTTACTCAAGCTGATAAACACTTACATTTTTTAAAACAGATACATGAAAAGCCGTAACACAACTTCATGTAAATGAAAGCTCTGCAGATGCCAAGGAGGTGGGCAAGGCAGACTGAACCAGTGCCGTGTCAAACTCTCAGCGATGAAAGAATTTGATACCAAATGCAGATGTTCAGACACTCAAATCAGACATCTCCAGACTCACACAAAGGCAGAACAGACTAGGAAAGCACAAACTCACCTGCTTCTCTTTTCTTGGATTTGACTTTTGGTTCAACATCCACTAGCAAAGTATCCAGAGGCAAACTGTCTGGCAGAATGAAGTAGCGGATGTTGTTCCCTCGAATACTCAGCGTCTCCAGCTGTACAGGCTCTCTGTTCTTCAGTGTCATTTTCACCGCTTTGAGATGCGTGTTCATGCTGACATCCACTCCTGTAACAACACAAGCCTGAATTCAGGTATGAGGTCTCTTGGTGCCTGTTTTTAAGTGTGCACATGAAATGAGATTTATCCTGTTCATCAACACCTGCTTCTGCCACTCATTAATTACTCGAGCCTCTCACAGAATGAAACTACATCTCTTTTCTCTCTTGAATTATGCCAGTTACCAACTGATGCCTTTAGCTCCTCATGGTTAGAGATCTTTACCCAGGTCCTGGCAATAGCTGCTTTGCAATTGGTTAAAATAATTCCTCTGAACAACAAATAAACTACTGCTTATTACAGAAATCTAATGCTAATCTTTAGTCCTTTAAAAAGAAGAAAACAAACCTTGGAAGAGGAAAAATAACCTGAATAATTTCCTTTTTCTGTAAGCTGTAGGAAAATCCAACCACAAAAGCAGCATTTATCTTCTGATAAAATACATCCAATACTATTTTGTGTGAGTGAATTTTCTATGAAAGTACATGAAATACCCCACTGCAAGGAACAACCACTGTGGTTCCAAACTCTGAGAACAGCCAGTATGTAAAAACTGTAGGGAATCAGTACTGTGCACTCTATGCTGTGTTATGCCTAATCCCAAACTGGATAAAAAAATCTCAGCTGGATGCATGTACTGTGTAACAGCCATGAGAAGCAGTAAAAAAAACCCCAGAAATTCTTATTTTGCAGATCATAAACTTTATGTGGGACTTGATCTCCAGCTCTGAAGATAAAATGACAGTGACTTTACTTCTTCTGTCCTCTCCTCCTCCTTCTAGATTTTATACAGCTCCACCCGACCCAGTCCCTTGGTTGGTGTGAGGGGCATTACACAAAATCTGCCCCTTCATCCCTGCTCCTGCCCTGGTGAAGGGAAGAAGAGGAGATTGTGCAATCTCTTTACAGATTCTTAGCAGAAAATGAGAGAGGCTTTGCTCAACAATTAAGCCTGAAAGAGCAGCGAGGTCAGGAGCCCAGCAATGTGTTTGCTTCCCATCTGGCTGGGTTCAGCAGAGCATGCTGCAATCGAGCACAGAGGGGGCTCACTCAGCTCTCATCAAAGCTGATGGACCTGGCTGCAAAATAATGCCGGTTTTGAACTCTGCCAAATCCCCACAGATTGCTACTGGCCAAAAAAACACCTCAGCAATCTTCTGGAATAAAATTCAAATTTAACAAGAGTTGTATCTTTTTTTTTTTTTTCCCCCAAGAGTGCCTGGGCAGAAGAGTTTCTAAAAGCCGCCTGGGGGTGAGTTTAGGAAGGGAGATGAAGCAGCTTCTTCAGCTCACCCGCGAGGGCTTGCCTCATTAAACACAACGTGCCCCACCCACATCACACCCGATAAGTAAAGCTCACAGGAGTACTCTCAGAGCAATGTCCCTCGCTGAGGTTACTAAAGCAAACAAAATAGCTTGCACATGTTTTAATACCTGAGAACCACATAATGAACTGGAAAGAATTCCCTGCAACCTTCAGCACAGTGATACAAAGAAGCACCTGGCAATCAGGAACTCCCATGAACCGACAGAACAGACCTCCGGCAACATCGGGGGAGCAGATTCTCTTGGCCACGTTTCCTCTCTGCCCTGTATCCCACACCCAGCTCTGCGTTTTCAAACACGTCTCATGAAATTACACGTATATAAATACGCATTTCCATCTCGATTCACCTTTACAAAAAACGTACTCAACAGAAATCATTAACTTTATTTTTTAGATTAGAACTGCCTACACACAAAATTTAACCAATTCAAGATCACATCAGCTGGAACAGGTTGCCCAGAGAAGCCGTGGATACCCCATCCCTAGCAGTGCTCCCTGCCAGGCTGGATGGAACTCTGAGCAGCCTGGTATAGCAGAAGGTGTCCCTGCCCACGGCAGGGGGTTGGAACGGGATGATCTTTCACGTCCCTTCCAACCCAAACCATTTTGTGATTCTGTGATCGTGCTGCTACAATTCTAAGAGACTACCAAGCAAGGTCTGGAAGAGTTTGCTTCCTTCCCCCCCCGGGCCTGTCTGCAGGCAAAGCTGCAGCTGGGCTTAGAGGCTCCCAGTGCTACAGCAAATTTACAGCTCCCAGCAGAACCTTTAAAACAGAGAAATCTGATCACAAAATGCACCCCCAGCGCTGGTCTGCCCACGGGTGGACTCATCCACTACTACACATCAAAGACAACCTGTGACCCACTGAAATTCCCAAGTACTTTCGTGGTCGCCTACGGAGAGCTGGCTGGTCACAGCTCCCAGCAACTCCCGACAATATTCAGACACTTCTGTAACACAAACACACCTCGCGCTTGCACACAAAGATACGAACTACAAAACCCATCTCCTGCATTTTCCTGTGCCGGTCCCCGCAAGAGGGAGCACAGGACAAAAAACTCATTCAAGCCGCGACTGCCAATTGTTTGCCGAAAGGCAACGGGGAGTATTTTGCTGCATCCTCCCATCCTACCGTACCTGTGATCGTTCCATGCACCTGCGTCCCATTCTTCAGTTCAATGGTCACAGTCTCATGGCTCAGCTTCATTAGAAACCTGGGAATTAAAAACGCGTTTAAAAAAACCCAAACCCGTTCACTTCCACATAAAGCCGTACGTGTTCGACAGGCAGCACCACGCAGTTCCGCATCCTGAGCTCCCAAAGACGGCGCCCATGGATTCTGCTGGGGATATTTAGTGACACACTCCACCTCCTGCCCAGCCACCGGGAGTTGGGCCTCTTGAGCGATACACTGCCGGATCCAGCATCTACTTCCAGGCGATACAGCCATTATTGTACGAAGAAGGAACCATTTTACAAGTCGTTACAATCCCGGGAAGCCAACACTACCCCAGCCCGGGGGCTTTCCCTCCAAAAAGGGAGCGCTGTGCCGAGCGACCCGCGCAGGCCCCGGGGCGGGAGCGCGGCCCAGCGCAGCGGGGCCCCCGCCCGGCCCAGCC
Organism: Corvus kubaryi; assembly: GCF_017639235.1. Lineage (NCBI taxonomy): Eukaryota > Metazoa > Chordata > Aves > Passeriformes > Corvidae > Corvus > Corvus kubaryi. The sequence goes on from NW_024581137.1 coordinate 13,308,904, forward strand.
CATCCTAAGGACGTTCCCGCCGGGCCCACCCCGGGCCGCTCCCGTCCGCGGTGAGGGGAGAGCGCAGGGCGGCCCTGAGCGCGCGGGCTCGCCCAGCGCGGCCGCCGCGGCCGGGCGCGGGCAATCCGCCTCCATCCGCGCCCACCCGCTCACCTGACGAGCTTCATGGCGGCGGGCGGGTGGCCCCGGGCGCGGAGCAGCGGCGGGCGGGGAGCCCCGGGCGAGCGGAGTCCCGAGCGCGGCGGGGCGGACGCGCGTCTCGGTCAGGCCGCGCCGGGCCGCGCGCGCCAGGAAGCGGCCGCGCTCCACGGCGACCGACGGGCGGGAGCGGCCGTGACAGCGCCCTCTAGCGGCCCGGCGGACCCGCCGCGAGTGCCGGGCAGCGCCTGGTCCCGCCCGTGGGGGGAGAGGGCGGGGGAAACGGGATCGGGGAAGAGAGACAATAGCAACAGATGAGGATGGGGGACGGAAAAGAGGGATGGGGGGAAAAGAGGAATGGGCACGGTGGGAAGGAGATGTGGATGGTGGGAGAGGAGCAGATAGAAATGAGAGGGGAGGAAAGGCTTTTTGTAAGGTTCTACAACTGCCAGCTTGCCTTCCTTAATTAAATACACATTTTAGAAAAGAAAAAAGTAGACTACTTAAATCTGCTTTGAGCTTTACAAAAAGAAAAGTCCAACGCCTAGAACCGGTACAGCACTAATTTATTGGGAAAAAAGTTACAGCTTCAGCATCCAGAACTGTAATAGTAACAATTTTCTGTGTATGTGTCAGTCTGTTCACCTAGTGAAGGTAAGAGGGAAAAGACAGCTTGAATTTCCACCTCTCAGTATGGTCAATGGGACTCTGAAGTGCCCTTGTGAGGAAAGAGGCAAAGAACCACTGGTCCTGAGCAGATGTGACACCTGGGATGCAGCACTGGAGCTGCAGTAACTCTCCAAGCGAGATCAAGCCACGGCAGCGAAGAGTGGAACACCACACAGCACAGCCTGACAGCAGGCACTGCGTGAGATCATCACTGTTTGAGCACAGCACAGGAAGATCCCCACCTGCAATGAGCAGACACAAAACCGAAGCATCCGTCAGGTGTGAAACAGCTCCTAAGGAACATTTAGGGAACAGTCTGCTCCAAAGCACAAAATGCACCACAGACAGTACATCTAGAAAAGTTGAACATTTTATTGTCATTTAGGAGTATTACACCATTTGTGATTTTAGAAATACAGACTCTTTGCAAAGCACTGAATACAGGTGCCTTCCAACTTCTAACACCTACCTTATTCTATGTCTTACAAACCTTTTATGTTAGCAATTCAAGTTTGGTCTTTGCTGCAACAAGTTCTTCACCAAAGATGCAACAACTCAGTTCTAGACTGCAAGACAACCGAGCCAGGTTTCAATCTCCACCTGCCAGCGAACCACCAGAACCACTCCTTTCAAATATTGAGTCTATGATGTTCTTTACTTTGTGCCCATGAGGGAGTTCACCTTTGAGAATTTTAAGTTAGGAGGATTTCCAGTTAACCACCAACTGGTATTTTTCCATTACAGCATCTAGAAGCAAAAGGATACTTTGCAAGTACTAGTGCTCATGAACAGGTTATGGTTACACAAACCCCAGAGAGGCCTCCAGAAACATTCAAGGTTAAAATGAACAGTTATGAAAGAAAAAAAAAAAAAAAGAATCTGTACATATTTTCAGTCATAACACAAGGGAACACTGGAGTATCAGTGTTTTGTGTTCTAGCTTCAATAGTGACACTTGTGCTAGTCCTAGTAGTATTCTACATGTTTGTCCCTTCCCCCCCTTTAAATTTTATACTCGCAATCTGAATATACAGCTGTACTTACAGGAAATATTAAACAATGCACAGCGCCTTAAGCAAGTTCCATGTCTGGTTTTGAACAAACCATATAAAATAAGTGACAAAATAGTTTAAAATTGGTCCTTATTTTTATACAGCTTGGAAGCACTAAATTTAAAGACACACATTAACCAGCACAAATTAGTCTGCAGCTTTTTTTTTCTCCTTTTTTTTTTTTTTTTTCTTAAAAGAGTGTGTTACAGTATCATGCATGTAAAGCAAGCTGCTGCTCCCAAGTAGAAATATGGAGTTTAGACTCAATGCTTTCTCCTTAGGCTGTTATTCCTTCTTTCATAAATTATTTCAATATAACCAAGGACAGAAGCAGCTGACTAGCAAAACAATATGAAGTTCACCTTTTATGTTGTGACCCATTCTTAAAGTAATGAAGTACTTTGGGACTTTAGCATAAGGAAGGTTGAATAAACACTGCAAAGGACTTTTACATTCTTTGATTTCGTGTACATCTTTAGAAAGAAAATTCTACATTTTAACTCGCTAACTACTGGGTTTTCATATGGAGACTGTAGTATTGAAACAGTGCAAGACATTTGCAACTTCAGGAACATCCAATTACACTGCCCTTTCACCCAAACAATGATTAGCAGAATATTGCATCAGTTCTAGATTAACAAGACAGGACAAAAGCCTCATTTGAGAATAGCATTAGGATTCAAAAATCTTTCATATTTAGTGAAAAGAATCCACTCACAAATATGCACGAAGGACTCCTTAACACAGACTTTATCACAACAAATGTAATCCAGCTGTAAGTCTGGACCTAGACTTTTTATTGGTATGAAGCCATATTTGTTCAGAGACCACTATCAGATGTTCCATTATTAATGCTTCAGCATTTGGATATTTTGAGACATGAACAGCATCAAAGCTCTCTCCTGTCAAGACCAAAAAACCAGCTGAACCAGCCCAGGTGGAACACGAGCTTAAGCAGTCCACTTAAGCTCCAGAATATTCCAGACACCAAAAAGCTGGCTTTCGTCTTTGCATTACTCTGGTAAGAGTGGAGCCCTGTCCACTAATGCAATATTCCAAAGACCATTGCAACTAAGACTGTCAAGTCAGGTCTCAGTTGAAAGCTACCACCACCACAGGACACGGTTTCCTTACCCCTGACCCACCCCCCACCCCCCCATTGCCAAGGAAGAAGGTCCATAAGAGCATTATTTGGTGTGGAAAGCAGGTCAGTAGAGACTCCAAGTGTGGCTTGAAGAATCCTCAGTACCAAGCCGCTTTCCACACACACAAATTCAGTCCATCTTCTCCTTCTGGACCAGCTTGGGTGCATCTACAAAATCCTTGCCATTGTAAAGGATGATAGCAAAAGTTCCAAAGCTGGCACTTCCCCAGAAAAGCACATAGGCCAGTGTCTCAGTCCATGTATCACCTGTGAAGAACAGTCAGATAAACCTTTTAGCTCATTATCTCCAATTACCAGAGTTTTGCTTTAGTACAAATACAAATATTTCAAGCTCTCCCTCAGAGATCTTGAAATGAAAGATCCTGCGTCAAATGAAATCAGAAGTCTTTCACAGATCTTTTTCTGTTTCCTTACCTTGGAAAACCTGTATTTGCCACACAGTTCTTGGAACACATTGAACAGAGACCTACAGAAGTCAGTCAAGAACTCTACTGGCACTAATGCTAGAAAATTCAAGGCAAAAACAGAAGGCAAAAACCTTCACCACTTCCAATACATGAGATTAAAGGGACATCCATCAGAACCAGGCTCATGCCTGTATCTGACAGTTCTGAACTGACTGTCTGCCCAAAATTAGACAGTTATTCCTCTGGTGCTTCATCCAGCCTACAATAAAGTTCAGGTCTACCAAGGTGCATCTAAATTTGGGGACAATTAACTGTCCCTTAACTGACTTCTCCATGAGTTTTAACATTGTTTTCAATAGCACCTCAGTTTTTTCCACATTAATGATACAGTGCTAAACCTCAATCTCCAGAGCCACACTCAAGCACCTTTTAGAATGACTGAGAAGCAATTCTATACTGAACAAGTTACTGGTAATCATCTACACAAAGGTCACAAAGAAACAAGCCAGTTTTATAGAATTAAACTCAATAGTGACTTACCAGCCATTAGCAAACAAATAATGCACATGGAGAAAGCAACCACCATAATAATAGGCAACTAAGGAAAGAGAAAAAGAATAATCACTTGATACAGCAGTACCTACGTTCCTTAATTTCCTTTAAGATGAGTTGCACTGTAAAGCTATTTACTTGCTTTGCAGTGAACTTGCTTTAATTCTCAATTCACCTGTATTCAGGTACAAATAAAAGTTTGGATAGTTCCAAAATTTGGAAGAGTGTGTTCAGTAACTATTTTGAGAATTAAAATACACCTCCTGTGCATTAAAAGAGAGGTTGAGATTTATGCTTTGTTTAAAAAAAAAATAAATAAATACACCAGTTAAAACCCATTATGTTCCCAAATCCCATTTCAAAATAGAAAGGGAAGGGTGAAAAAAATGAAAAAAGTGTTTTTTTTGTGTCACAGTCTATGCTTCTGCATGAAGTGTGAGAAAAGAACTCCACAAGATTCTTGTGCAGAAAGAAACATTCAATGATAGTAAGTAGCAGAATTTCCCCCTTTCCACATCGTGAAGCATATTTTAAAAAAAGCAAGCAGCAGTTTTTCCAATACCTCAAGGACACTCAATTTTCTGGCAAGGGAATGGTCTGGGTTTAATCCTATAAGCAGGTATCATAGAGACATTACCAGATTACAGGGATGCTTCATGCCTAACAGACAAGTCCTACTTAGGCATAATGAAGCCAGTGACTAAACAGTTGTGCTTCTTGTATCACAAATAAAGTCTCCATACTCACAGCTAAGAACTTCCAATCTTTCTTCACATGTAAAGGACTAGCAGGTTCTACTTCATCCACTGAATAATTTCCAAGAAAAAGATCAATTGCATCCTGGAAGAGAAAGGGAGGGCAAGAGTTAGAATGCACAGCAATGTTTACCAAATACACTTCCCCATGGTTAAAAGCTTAACTTACTTGTCTAAATCCATCAGAAAAGTTGTTTTTGTAATAACGTATTAATGAGTTCCAGCCATCCATTATTAAGCCCCACTGAGTTCTCTTCCCAGTTCTGCAAAAAGAAATTGTGAAAAATATTTAAAATAGATGTATAAATTCAGGACTGTAATTTCAGATTTACATTCTGTCATTATATCCAGATGTGTACTGCATTAAACGAACACCAGCACAGGAATACATTTATCTAGTGCTGCCTCTGCATTATTACCACGCATACTTGTAAGAAAATTAGAAAATAAAATAACAGTTCTTTCCATCACATAATATAAATGTGCATCTTCATGGCACAATGCCTTGGTTTTCATTTCCACACAGCCTTTACTTTCACATAAACACAGCAAAGAACAGTGTTCTGGAGATTTTAGTCTGACTTTTTACCAACTGAACCATTGCAAAAAACTCATTAATGGCCTAAGCCCCAGATCAATAACCTCCTTAGATATGAGGGCTCAAAGAAAATCCCAAACATGCCCAAAAACCCAGAAGGCCCTTACAAGAAAGGCTGACTTGCCTTGTGTAGTCTGTCTTTAAGGCACCAGTTCCAGCATACTGTTTGGCACAAGCATTAGCGTTATCAGCCCATGCTATGAATAGGAAAACAATAAGAAATATTAAGGAAGTTATATACTCTATTCAGAGAAAAAGTCATTGTTTGAACTCTATAAACAGCCTACCATTTTTGTAGATTTTCTCAAAGTCTGCCTGCTCTTCAATTCTCTGTCCCACATGCAGAACACCTAGTCTCTGAAATAAAAAGCACATTGAGGCTTGCTAGGAGTTTGATAGAAAAATTAGGATTTGCTTTCAGAAAAAGCTGTATTTATCAAACTTGAATCTAGTCAACGCAGCTCAAATAAGAAGTACAGTAACTCCACTATGTGAGCTCTTACTGAGTGTTCAAATTACATTTCCATTCCAAATGGAAAGCCTCTCTCCTCTTCCAGCTTGTTAAAGAAGAGTAAAACAATTACCTGAAGCTGGGCCTGGAGAGACCTGCGTGCTAACAAGCTCTGGATCACGTTAGTCCGATCCAGGCAGTCCATGCAGTTACTGCGGAACGTTCCTTCCTGCTGAGTCACAATTTTACCCTCCGAGTCAACTAGAAAGTAACTAACACATACAACACATGTATTTAGAGATAACAGGCCATATAAACCACATGTTTTCACAAGTAAATATCCTAGCAACCAAAATGCAATTGTCCTGAGCATTTGATGAGTTCTCAGCCATGTCTTCAAACTTTGATGCCTCCCTGAATTCTTCCCATGCTGGAAAACAGCATTAGTGGATGAACATTGAGCAATCTCAGGGCAGTATTCACTCTTACATTCAGAAAGCCAACCAGCAATATTGAGTTATATGCCAGTGGGAAGAGCAGCTTCTGGTGCAAAGTCAGGGACACGTATTTTTTTCCCCAGTTATTTTAGTGTCCCAGCTCCACAGATACGAAGATTGTTAGCAGAGCCTAACAGCAGAAGTAACCAGATTTGTTTACAACTGGTCACCCAGTTCAATCCAGTCAGCAATGCATGAAAAGTCACCTAAGTTGTCAGGCACAAATCCTCCAGAAAGGTACTCAGATTTTTTAATGCCACTTGGAAAACATGGAAAAATCTGCTACTGTCACATGACATTCTCTCCATTATGTGAACACGTGGGGGAACCAGATATTCCCTCTTGCATACGCTAATTGTTACCTCAATCTTTTTAATCCACTAAACCAGGTGTTTCCAGTAGTTGATAACAAACAGCTCATTTTAAGTACTGAATTGCACACATGCATTGCAATACTGAGCTGGTAGAACAAATATTCCAATCTACTCATCAACTGGATGTGTGAATGGGACAGAACTATGCCTGCCCTGCCACAGCATGAAACTTCAGCTGTCTACAGACTTACAGATCATCATCTATAGATTAGGTTACTCCAATATGTAATTATGAAGCCTGAATGTGGACTAGCATATGATCCACTGTTGAGCATTTTAAGATTATCAAGTCTAGAGTGATGCAGTACTACAATCAGGAGCCTTAGAAGCACATGAATTTACTTTGATTAATCTTGTGTTGTCTTTTTAAGAGCCATTTTCATCATTCTTGAACTAGTTTTGTTAAACCATGTTTTACATTGTTGCAGACTAAAGGAGACAACAACAGCTGTGAAATCCTCCTTTTCCCCCCCGCATTTTGCCTACAACTGGTATTAGGATAAGATAGTTTGTTATTATCCTAATTAACTAGAAATGTCTGTTCTTAAATGCTGCATCTCCTATAGCTGCTCTAAAAAATTCAAAAACTAACAATAAACACCTCCACAAACCCAGCTCTCCTTTCTGACAGATCTTCCACAACTGGATTTAGCCTGCAGAAAGTAAGAGCTGTTTACCTCCCCAGGGCTTGCAAAACCATTTTCTACGAAGATCAGAACTTAAGACTTTTCTGTTCCTATTTAAGCAATAGTCATTACAGATGAAATAAAACAAGTTAAGTTAGATCCAGCCTAATCTTGAGAAAAAGTCTTCAATTTTGTATCTTGTTTTAGAGATGAATAGCTTTTTTTTTTTTTTTTTTTAAATTTCAAAGAAACCTGGTTATTTTCTACACCTCCAATGGCAGCTGACAGTAAACAAGTTATGGGATTCAGTATTAATGCTGAGAATAAAGGATCCTTGCTGTGTAGGAAAAACGTGCAATCTTATTTCTCCTTATTTGAGGTGTTCAAAGTCAGTTTATTGATTAGGTCTTCATGAGTTTTTAAGGCCTTTTTTTTGCAGTGGACAGAATATTAACTATAATCTGATTAATTTATATCATTCCCATAGCCATCACTCCAGGTAAGAGACTTCATTAAGAAGACTCCTGTTCTAGTCCATACCTCACCTCATTTTATTTTGTTAGGATGGACTATACCACTGCTAGTCTTGTAATGTTTTAGCTGATCTGCTTTGTGCTTTAGGCACAAGACTTCAGGAACAGGAAGGAAGCAATCAGAAAAGCAGAACAAAGTAAACTATTTCCTTAGCAATCCACATGTCTACAAGTAGCTATGACCAAAAACACACTTGTGGGACTAAAGATTTAAATTGATTTGGACATTTTGTGTATTTTTATATGACTAAAGAAAATGAGAATTTGTTTCCATTTGGGTTACTTATGTTAGCAAGGGCTAACAATCAATGCCAGTGCAAGGTCTGGAGCCACAACAATGCGTGTGTTAGAGAAAACATTTTTACAAACGCCTGTGGAAGGAACATCCAGTGTTGTACACTAGGTGGCAAAACAGTCTGCTGTCAACACCACCTGGAATTACTACTGGATGAAAGAAAAATATAATCTAAGGAGACTTTCTTTTAAATAGCTCCAGTTACATGCATGCTCATTTCTTTGTCTAGCCTTTTACCCAGCCTTACAAAGGCAGCTCTTGTCACAACTCAGGGTTGCGGCAATTCTCAGACCCACTTTACTGAGAAGTAACACGGGCTCTACATCTTACCCCCTACCAGATCTCTAACCTTGCACATGATATCAGCAAGACACCAGAGATATGGACACACTAATGCACACAAATGCATCTTCTTCATAGAAGATTACACGTCTGCATTGCTGTGCCTTAATGCAAGACAACAGAAACTTTGAGGAAGTGCTCTCATTTTAACAGCACAGAAGTGAAAGAACTGCAGAGCCTTACCTGAACTCATCTTGCTGTTCTGCTAGTTGATCCATCAAAATCTGAAGCCGATCCCACCTCATCCGACTGCACTCTTTATGGAAGTCAAATGCCACGTATCTGTCCAGAGACAGAAGCATCTTTTCAGATTACATATGTACTGCAGTGAGGGTTTACAGAAAACCCTACAGCAAAAGGCTGATCTATAAAAGAGGTAGTGGCAGAGGATTTGTTTTTCTTTAGAGGTGACTTTCAGCACATCTGGAGATTTTGTCAGTGCTCTGTAATCTCATGCTCCCCTCTTAGTGTGAATGGCAACACCATCTAAAATTATTTACAAAATGCCACTAGTCTGGGGAAGCACACAATTCATTTCCAAGTTCTATGTTCCCATTCTATGTTCTGGCTAATATTTTTCCTCCAGGAAGTACAGAAGGGATATGAATCTTATTTAATGTCTTTTTTTTTCCCCATCAGGATTCTTTCATTCTCTGTTCACTTTGAACTAGAAACAGGTGCTGAAATCCAACATTCTTTGCTGGCATAATTCCCTCAATAACTCTAGAAACCTGAGACAGGTTCTGTTTAAGCAGCTAGTCTAACTGTCGTAAGAAAATTAAGCAGCTACTGACTTAGAACAAAATTTTAACAGCAAATTTCTGGCAAGAAGTGCTCTAAATGAGTGGTGCTTTATTAATTAAACATTTGTATGTATATGTTTGCTGTGAATTACAGGGCATTACATTCCCCCCCTCAAGCATTCATAACCCAAAAGTTATTTGACAAGATTTCAGGACTATGCATGAAGAAAGATGGTCTATACACACTGAAACAAGTAACTGAAGACTCGAGTTTGACTCTGGCAGGTAAACGCCATCAAAAACGATTAACAAAGAAAGTGGATTTTGGTAGTAATAGTAAAAAGGGGCTGCCAAACACCACTTTTGAACCTATACAGAACATCATCAAAATGCACTTCCACATAATTTCACATCTTTGTTTCCACCAGATGACTTTATAGCAAACATGCACAGAATAAAAAAAGCCACAGCACAGAAATTTCAAGGATAAGGTAGAGGGGCAAATATCTGTGCGAGTTGGATGCAAGCTCTCCCTCCAGAAGTTAATGAAAGCGAGCACAGACAGGTTGTAAAATTGTGTACTGCACTCACTATTCCCACAAAGAGATGGAACTCCTCATAATCCAAGTGCATTCTCCACTCCTGGCCCTTGTTACACTGAGCTCCAGGCATTTAAACTATTTGTTCCCCTTACTGTTCCATCCTGTTTTGCTCACACTCGACACTCCCTCACTAAGTTAGCAATGTAACCAAGCCCTTTTGCCAGAGCTAGCTCTACAGGGCATGATTTTCCTAAAATGCAGAAGACCTCCATTGCATACTAAGACTCCCAATACTGGCATTACCATTACCTCTGAATTTCCTTCTTTATTCTGCCTGTCTGATCTCTTAGCAAGTTACTCCACAAACATAAAATGCAAACAAATCAGAGGGTTGGTAAAGGCCCCCAAAGAACTGACCACTCTGTGGGTCTCAAAGGCAATGCCTAACATGTAACACAGAATGTATCACTTCATGACATGTACCTGACCATTCCATTTGCCATGCTGTTGACCATTTTCGAAAAGGTTTGTTCGAGAGGCTTCTCTGAGCCTTTTTGGTTAACCTGGGAAACAGGAAAACAGAGACACAGAATTACTCAAAAGCCTGCTTAAAAGAACAACCACTTTTTCAGGAAGAACAAGTGAAAGCATACCAAGTTGACAATCATTTGCTTTCCATAGCTAATTATTTGTGAGTCAAAATGTCTTTGGAAGCCATCCATCTAGAAGAGAAAGGAAATGTGTTGACAGATGTACACTATTATTAAGATCTGTGCTTTACAAGAAATCTCCATTATAATCTGACGATTCTTATAACTAAGTGCTTGATGTTCTCTATTGTGCCAATACATTTCCAGTTTCCTCCTCCCAGTCCATTCAGTTCTACACATTAAACATGCTGCAGATAAGGAGTACTGTACAGCTACTAAAACTGCTGCAAACTGGATCCAAAGAGAAACGACCCCCATTGATGTCTGCATTTTTTTTCAGCCTCTGAATTCATGATAAGAAGTACAAGGTTTCTTGCTTTTTTAAAGAATAAAGCTCAATCCAGTATTGTTGATTTTTATTCTTCTGATTACAGTTTGCTACCCTATCACACAAACATGAGCCCAGTAACATGTTAAAAACCCAGGACACAAACACTCACATACATGATTTACTGACTTGCTGATCTGTGGCTTTGGTTTATACTTGAGGTTTGGTCTTTGAGACCAGAAAAAAGGAATAGATCCACGGGTCTGCAAAAAAATGGAAAGGGTTTTAAACAGCAGAATTTAGAAAATTCACTTGACATTTAAAAATAAAGCAGACTGGTTTATTTTGTTAAACTAATTCAGTCTGTTAAGTTTTATTTGCATATCTTATATATTCTATATTTAAGAACACAGACAGAGCTATCCATGTATCTATGCTCCTTACAGTGACTTTACCTGAACAAAGGATGCTTTGCTCCCCTTGTAATGCACAATTTGCTCTGTCTCAACAAAGTTAGCAGCGTGCCCTTCTGAATCAATACCTGTGTAGGAAAAAGACCTTGTTAGCCAAGTCAGCCTGGCTGCAGAGCAGTGTGTTGGGGTTTTAGTTTAGTCTGGTTTTTTTTTTTTCCTGTTAAAGGAATTTTCTCCCATATGCATGTTGCTAGGGGACAAATAGCTGTACTTAAGAAAGACAAAAGGGGAGTGGGGCGGACCTGGCTACTCTTTTGTCTACACCTGGGTGTGGGGTCAGTTCGCTCTGAGCGTCCGGAGAGAGAAGCTGCAGAGAAAGGAGCTGCTGCTTCTTTCTTTTTGGCCGTTCTTTCTTCCTGCTGGAAACAACGCCGGGACCCCAAAAGCCGCTTTCCCTGCCCTGCTGGAGACCGGGCTGTGGCTGCCCTGCCCCGCTGCTGCTTTGAGCTTTCGCTACGCTGTAGCCCTGCTCGCCCTGCCTGCCTGGGCCTCCGTGGGCTTTTCCCATCTGGATACATCTCGTCTGCCACCCGGGATTTGCGTCCGTCCCTGCCGCTTCAGCCGCTGTTCCTGAGAGTCCGGGATCGGCTGCCCAGGGGTTTGTGAAGCCTTTGTTCCATCCCTTCCCGGGATCCCAGAGCACCAGTGCCGCGTGTTTCCCGAGCTCGCTCCGGAGCGCCCCCTGCAGCCGCGGGGGAACCATCGCACCTGCCCTGCTCACCGGGAGTCACCAGCGCCCCTGCCGGCTGCGAGCGGAACTGCACCCGAGGGGAAAGGGCCCGACAGCCGAGAGGGCTGGCACTGGGTTTGTGATTGCTGTTACTGCCAGAGTTGTTGTTGTTTTGTTTGACTGGTTATATACATATATATAGAGAGAGTAAAGAACTGTTATTCCTATTTCCCACATCTTTGCCTAAAGGCCCTTGATTTCAGAATATAATAACTTGGAGGGAAAAGGGGTTATATCTGCCACTTCAAGGGGGGCCTCTGCCTCCCTTAGCAGACACCTGTCTTTCAAAACCGAGACACAGTGTCAGTGTATACATCAGCTAAAGGCTTCCGTCCCTTCCCTTTTAAGTCCTCAGAGGAAGCACAAAGCTGCCTGACAACGTAAAATAAAACACACCCTTGGTAAAAGTTTAACATGATCTGCACTAAATTTAAGCAGAACTGTGCTTCTTCAAGTTAACACATTTTGATACTTCTAGCACTAGAAATTATCATTTAATATGAAATAAAATACCAGTGCTCTGACACCAAAATATTCACAATTCTGTAACAGTGGTACTGCAGAAACAGACTAATTTCTTTAAAAGTATGTATTTTGGGACTAAGAACAGAGAAAGTAATTTAAATTCATTTCCCTGTTTGCTTTTTAACTTGAAACAATTAGAGAACACCACTCAGGGCTCCCCTGCCAGCACCAATGATGCTCTTAGCTGGATTTACTGCTAGACCAAAAGGGCTATTACACACTTGCATTTAACACCAATGAAAACAGTCACATGTTGAAGATCATTATAAAATTTTTGCAGTTATGCCTTAGAGACATAAAGAAGAGTCACTTTTAATAAATGCCAGAAAATGCTTCAATTCCTAATATTTTCTCTGGAAGAAGAACCTAAGACAAACTAAGCAATTTTTTTTTGCAAGCCATTATACAGCAATTATTCAAAGGTAACTCACATGTGCAGATGGAATACACATTATTTTTGAAATAAATCAATTTTCTCTTTTACCTCTTACATAGTAGCGTACGCCAGCCCTGAAACAGCTTCTTCTGGAAACAAGCAGCCAGTCAAAACACTTGCCATTAATAGAACAAGAGTGCATAGTGATAACTGATGACCAACACTTAGGAAAAGCCCCGACATTTCATTAGGATATTTTTACACATCAACAGGTAAGAAACATCAAGGAACCAAGAGACTACATTCAAATAAATCCGTAAACATTCTCACCCCAGCAACATTAAACTTGAGGGACAGTAACAATATTAGGATCCACATGCAGATCGCAAAACAACACTATGGTGATGTCACTGATGGACAGACATTAAAACTACTGTAATTTTCAGAAAATGTGAGTCTGAAGAAGATTATTCTGGGTTTTATGGTCCTAATTAAAAATTAAGAATCCATCTCATCCATAATTTTATTAAACTACCCTAACAGTTTCTTGCCCCTATTGCTTTTAAAAATTAACAACTACTTGAAAAAACACCTCTTCAAAATTTTTTCCAGGCTTTTAGAAGAGTAAGTATCTTGGGGGTATATACTTTGCACCCATAAGTGCAACATACATCACATCTACAAATACCAGAACTAGCAGTAAAATTGACTGGCTTTCAAATCCATATGAAGAAAAAGAGAATGAACACACACCAAGACTCCAGTGTGAGCTTCTTACACAACAATGGTTTCCTGCCCAGGCTGCAGACCCTGCCAAATGCACCTGGGACTAACCAACAAACAGGGAAAATGGCAACTAATTTCAGTTTTAGCTTTGTTTTGTGCTGCTTATAATGGCACTTATTTGGTCTGCAGTGAGCTATCAAGTCTAATGGAGACCAGCACTCACGAAAAATTTCTCAGGGTAGATTCACCAGCTTTCATGCTTTGCCCCTAAAAACTGAAACCCACCACTTCAAAGCAAGCGAAAGGCCAAAATGGTCAATTTTTTGATTAGTGTACTGCAGTCTTCTCTTTGAAGATACTTTGTCTCAAGTAATATTTAGGTTCTGCCATCTATGATTCAAATGGGACATAAAGCAGCTGCATCACACAAGCACCTCAGCTATGTTAAAGAACACACTGATTTCACACAAGTCATCTTGATTTCTGTTTGTATTTATGCAAATACTGTTTGTAAACAACCCAAAAAATATAATACAAATTCAGCCCATCCAGAATGTTCTCACAATTTATAAATTAAGGCTGAAAAAATACCCATTCCTCTGTTTTCCTGGAAAATTACTGCTGGGCCCTCCCCCCTTTAATTCAACATTTGTACAGCCAACAGTATTCTGCAAGAAAGGTTACCTCTAACTGTAGCTGCTTAGCAATTGTCAACCTCTTTTCTGCTGGCAATCTGTCCTCACTTAAAATGACAACTTGCTATTAGCAACTTCCACATACACAGAAAAGGACAAGGCAGAATTTACTGTTCTTTAGAAGGGCTTTTGATTTGGAGCAGCAAGGGAAATACGAAACATAGTTTTGGGCTTTAGGTGATCAAAATCTCAAGTATCCAAGTCCATTATTTCTCATCCCTGAAGGACTAGAAGCCCAGTACACATAGTTGAAAAAAATATATTTGGGTTTACATGGGGAGTGGGGGAGGAACCTTTTATATTATTGAAATACCTACTAGTGGCACTGTAACAGTTCTGCTTAGGGCTCTTCCTAGCATTTTTACCACTAAAAATCCAGTTTCTTCAAATTCTTGAGTTCTCTAAGGTTTTGCTGTAATTCTAATCTAACCAAACATTACTTATGCTAATTATTTATATAGTGAAAAAACAGGATCAAGGAAGGTGTTAATTGCAGTCTGTCAGTTGTTAATTGCAATTTACCCAGAACTAGCAGGATAAGGATTAGTGTGTTTCGACAGTTCCCTTTTTCTATCTTCCCTTTGTCTCTCTGCCTACTCCCACAACATTTTCCATTAAATGAAGCCACAGGAAAGAAGGACTGGAGATCTGCCAGCTGCTGACAGTCCTACCAGATCAACCAAATCCATCTGGAAGCCATTCCCTGCACACACCTGAGAGGCCTTTGCAACAGAGGAACAAAGCAGAACATGGCATGAGTTGCTCTGTCCAGTCTTGCCAGTCCTTTTCACGCTGTCTGTCCAGGAGCAACTACCTGGGACTTACTGTTGATCACACACTGCCTCCAGAAAGCATTCAGCTCACTTGCAGCATTCATCCCTTCTCAAAAATAAACTCATGACTGCTTTGCTAAAAAGGCTGTTACCCAAAGTGTCGGTGCAGGAAAAGCAGCTGCCTAGGAGAAGCATCCCATGAGCCTTCAGAAGAACTTCTTATCCTTTTATTCATCAACAGGAACATCCATAAGCACTCCTTCAAGTCAAAACTGTTCTCCCTTATTTTGTATCTAAAGTAAACGCATCCTTATAGCAAGATAAAAAAGTACTGAAGCTGATGTAAGAGCATTTGCCATATTAATCTTAACCTTCCCACTGAAAGACAGTTATGCAAACCATGCCTGTAAAATGAAATACATTAAGCCTTCAAAGCAGAATATTCAAGGGCGTTAACACACGAGTGGGCTATCAAACAATATGTAACACCCATATATGAGCAAACCACAACTTATTTCTGACATTGTGCTCTATGTTCTAATTGCCAGTGTAACAATAGAGCAGCCTCAGCAGCAGCCATTTTGCTCCGGACTACCCATACCCAGCACTCAGTTTTACAACACAAAAGGATACATCCATGCATCACTGGCGTAGCAAACCTATGGATCTGAAACACACAAATACATGTTAAAAATATTAAACACTAGTAGCCAAAAAAGATAAGCGAGTGACTATGCTTTGCCTAAGGGTGTTGTGATAGTTTCATATACTTTATATCATTTACTTTTTGTTTAGGGTGAAACATTCCTTTCTGAGAAAAGAAGTTCAGAGAAAACAGCAACATATGTAATCCTCATTAGCAGGATGAAAAAGGTGAAAGTCTAATCCTAATTAAGCAGCCTGGACAAAAAGCAAGCTGCTTTGTCCTCCTTATACATAGCATTTACTCTCCTACAAGCATGCCAGATATAAAGCAATACTTGCTGAAAATCTTTTGACATGGTATGTTTGCTTTACCTTCACAGTAGGACATATGCAGAGATAGTAGTTACAGATGCCTTCAGTAAGATATATTTTTATTGTGACTGATACTCAAAATGCTTGTTCCAGGTTTTTTCCTATCCTGCCATTCCTGAATAACTTAATCTTTCCAGAAAATTTTAAAGTTCTCTAATACTAGAAGTCAGAAATTCCACACTTCATTCCCTAAAACTGTTCCTGCTTCAAGCCACCTGTAATCAATGTGAGGAGAAGTGTAGCCTAAAAAACCAGTTATCTCCCTTTTCAGCTTCTGTGTTTTGCCCCCTACATCTGTTTTCACTAACCAGCCACACTTGGCTTTCCTTTGCTGTTCCCACCACAGCTTCTCTCTCATTTCCCAAGCTTTATTTGCATAGCACTACGCAAACTTTACACCCAGTCATATGCCCCTGGAATATGCACAACAGTCCTTCTCTAATTCATATCTTCACATTCCAGAAGCACTGCACAATCCAGCCTTTTGGAACAGTGCTGTCTAAAGTAACAGCACATCTCCACAGGTTACCGAGGCAGAAATAGAAGCCATGCGTCATTTGCTTTGATAAATGCAAAGTACTGATGGAGAGAGGAGGCTGCTGTAGTGCAGGCAATTCAAGGAGTTTAACAGACAGAGGATGTCACCAGTAGGAAGGAGCTTAGACAGTCTGGCCATTAAGGTGCCACAGTTGTGGCTTATGGTAATGCACTTGTATTTGCTGGACTAAATGAATTCAAAGATTACATTGTGCTAATCTTCATTTGAAATAAACTGAAAGAATCTAAACAGTCAGTCTTACTATTAATTACCAGCTTTATGATCTATTCACTAGGAAAATGGAATTTAAACTGCACTCATGGAGAATGATGTGAGAGAGTCTTAGAAAAAAAATTATGAACTTGCCTATACCCAAAAATAAATAAGTAGCTAAACTTCAAAATGCTTGAGAAGCATATGCTGTGCACTGTAACTTCCCCTCTGGTTTATATGAGTAGGTATCTTCACAGCACAGTATCTTCAAATACAGACACTTCCAAAAAATTAGCTTTCTAGAAGTACTACTGAGGACATCGACAAAGTTGGAAGTTTGAAAGCAGAAGACTCACTGTGCTAAACTAGATGATGAATAGCCACGTTATACTAGATTCTGGCTGTCTGAAAGAGACAGAATTACAAAAAACTGTTGCATACTTATAGTAAAAGCATATTTGTTCTCTATTAACTTAATCATTCTGAAGTGTTTACCTCTGGTTGAGCAATAAATTCTCTCAGAAGGTGTCCATTCCATACAAACCGTGGATCTGCCTGCAGCAAGAAAAAAGCCAACATGCTTTTAGAGACAGTCAGTTCTGTTTAGTTCAACATAAAGGCAATATCATAGTATCCATGTGTCACGCAAGTTTAGGTGAACAGGTACAAATGGAGATGAAGTTCCCTTCTTTCATCAGTAGCCTTCACATCCTCAACTAGAAATCTAAATAAAGATTGGAGAGAACTGTTCTTTTAACTATTCTTAAGGGTGTTGCCTGACACTTCTAAACCATTAACAACTGAGCTGCAGAACATAATGCTTTGGTGCCCCTATACTGGGGTTGTTTCCTTCTACCAGTACTGTGAAAAAATAACAAACACAAATATCAAACAAAAACACCCACACAAACACAGACCAGACTTCTCTTGCAGAGGCAAACTGGAAATGTTCAAAATTGCCACCATCCTTTTGATAAGCCATTATACTGCAGCCATGGGCATATGAAATTACACTGAAATAATCTTAACCATCCAAGATCTGAATTTACTTGAAATTGATGCCTTTTGACTGTACTTTGCCTTTCAAACAACCTTCTGAAGTGACACAATTTTAAGGCAAACAAATCCTTTTGTGTCCTTGCTCTCCCTGGCAAGAGCACCGCCAGAGCAGCATTTGATGATGCAAAACAATCCCCAAATGTAAACATTTTTTCCAATATTACAAAACCAAACCAAACCAAAAACCCATCAATACAGACACAAGAGAATGTCAAGCTCAAATTGCATTTAGCTGTTGTCTTTAAGACAAAAGCAGCATACTAAATTCATGCTTCACACAAAAAATTGGAATACTTTAGACAGAATACAACATCCCAAGACTGACAGCCATAAAACCCACAGTTCTATTCCAAGTTATCCTTGAAAAGAATATGAACACAAGTACAATTTATTCCACTTTGGATTCCTCCCCCCATTCCAGGTCAAAGGAATAACTTGCTTTCTCACAATTTTTCTGCTTAGCTCCTTCTTATTGTAATTAGAAGTGTTCAATATTAGAGGCAAAAATTTAATTTATTTTGGATTTTTCAAAATCCATTTAAAGTAGATCTGCCGATCTGGAAGTGTGACATCACATCAGAACAGATCCCTAGAACATGATACTGCTCACAAACTGAGACTTGTGTGAACCAGTGTGTTCAGACACAACCCATAATAGCTTGGATAAAACACTGGAATCATTTAAACATCATCTGCATAAAACTGACTGGCAATTTCCAAGACACAGACACAAAGCAAACTCAAATCCTTACCCTCTCTAGAAGGCTCATTTCCTGGAACTCTGGGCTCGTGTTGGCCAGCCGTTGCAGGGTGTGTGTTAGGTCATAGGTTGTTGAGAAGTAAAACCCGTCCACGCTCAAGACATGGTTAAGCATTGATAAAAACACTTTATTGTCCTGCAACTGTTGAGATGAGGGAAGAATAGAAGAGCTGTCATATACTACTATCAAAATATTTTCCTCTTATCAGCTACCACTACTTTTTGAAGTGATGAGATGAATTTTGCTAGTGCTCTAGCAATGCATGACATCATCCAGAGATTACCATACAAGACGGAAAGCATGAGAGTGCAATTCTGATACCAGTTCACTGGTAACTTGCAGCTAGCACACTGCAACCAAATTCTGCAACAACAGTGGAGACCAGAGAACAATATTCCTGTGAGGTAAATAGCTACTGATTTTAAACTAGTTCTAACAACTTGCAAGCAAAAGGGAAGCTGTTAGTTTCCCTGAAAACCACTCAGTCAGTCAAAAAAAAAAAAAAAAAAAAAAAAAAGGCAAGATGGCAAGACAAAAGAATAGTTATCAGACACTAAGTTATAATTTGTATTCTGGTTCAAGTTCTGATTAACCTCATTCCTTTCCTGAAAAACTATCAGATTCCCTTCCAGCTCCATTGGTTAGACACCCTGACCTGCTTTTTATCAATCCACTACATATCTGTTTTAAAATATATTCCATCTTTCCCTCCCTCAAAAAAAAAAGTTAATTCTTCCCTGCTGGGTAACTATGTAACTGAACAATTCCAAAAAGAAAGCAAGATAGATAAGATGAAAGCAATGCAGTTTACTGTAGGGGCTGTCAGAAGAGTAAACGTGTGAGAAAGACTTAACAGAAGCATTAGGAAGGGTGTACCATCTTAAGAGAAGCAAAAATGCACATCCATAAATAGATGATATTCTAAGTTACATTAATAGCTTCATCAAATTAAGCTCCTGTGGCAATGAACATTAACATACAATAACATTCCTCCATACTCCCCTAATCAATGTACCTACCTGAATATCAGTTAAGTGCAGCATGGTCTTTTTGTAGGAGAGGATGTCAAAGTCTGTTGCTTTCCAGATTGCATGACTGAAAATCTCACCTACTTTTTTCTTTTTTGTTATTACAATAAGATATGTGCCTGTAAAGCAGAAAGAACAAAGTTAAAAAAAAACAAAACAAAGAGCTGCATATATTAAGAAAAGCAGCCTATAACTGTATCAGAAAACTGAAACCAACAGAACTTTATGTCCTTAAGTGTAGCAAAAGCACACAGGGCTGGAGCAAAAGCAAAATGTACTTGCTAAGCCACCCACTTCTCTATGTCCAGAGACCTTGAGCTACTCATTAAATTTAAGGAATTTTAAAAAAAAGTGGACAAAATAAAGTGTCACCTACTCTTACTTCTGATCAGAGACAATCTGAAAATCTTCACGTTTGCTAACTCAAAAAGAGGCCAGTGCTCTTGAATGCGGTTAGAAAAGCACAGAGCAAGTCCAAAACACATGAAAGGAAGCATGCTTCAAAAGCCAAAAAGACTATTCAACTTATCATGAAAAAATATTCCTCCTAACAGGTTCAAAACAGAACAAAGACATTTGGGTGTCTGTTAGCAATTTAAGTCAGGAAGTTTGCTATTTCCCTGGTTGCTTAAGTAACGAAGCAAAAAATCCACCTCATAATCATGGACAGTTCACTCAGAGCAATTAATTTACACTCACTGGTGACCACAACATAACCTTATTTCTAAGCATAGCATATTTCAGTGTCATCTTGCTTTTGAAGGAAAAGTTTACTCTTAATAGTGCAACAGACAAAGAATATTTATATATGTTAAAGAGGCTGCATTGCTAGATACAGGGCTGGTTTTACAGTTAACAGCAGTGAACTGCCTAATAACACTTAGCTAAACATTTAATTTAACTGCTAACATCTTTACTTTGACAGCTCAACGCTAACACTCAGTGCAAAGCTCTAGAGGGTAGAATGAAAAAACCCCAAGCTTTTACATATTCTATATTTTATTTAATATTCAGTCAGATGAATAGCAATCATTACTGAGCCTGTAAACTGCCTTTGGGGCAGTTCAGTTTTAAAACAGTCAGCGCTCATCAAGTCCCTAAGACACATGTATCCATTATATTACTCTTCCTCTGCAAGACCCACATCTCTTTAGAATATGGGCATAGAAAATTCAGCAGTTTTAAGATCCTGTCAGAAGTCACTGCATTCAACACAATCACCCTTTGCTTCAGTTGAGAATACTTCAGTGAGTGATCTTTTATCCTTTCTACACATGGAGATTGCATTCAGTATGTATCCTGCTTATTACATAATTTTTCAGACTACTTCAGTCTCAAACTCTACCAAAATCTACAAAAAGGATTGTTGGAGCAGCAATGCTCACTTTCCTGACAGCTTACACTTTATACATCAGGTTTATTTGCGGCAGTGGCTGCTTGGATATGACCACTGAGACACTTAGAAAACGGAACAACTTATTCTTACGTTATCCTAAAACTCCCTTAACTTAGAATTGGTCCCATCCGCCTTTCTCCTTTTCATGTTGGATTTTCTCCATATTTGCAGGGCAGTTGCAACACAATCATTACTTGAACAGCTGCATCTACTTGTCTATCACCCTGTCACTCTCAGCTATTTGTGTACCGTGATTATTGATTTAAAGTCAAGCTTCGCAATGCAACAGTCAACTGTTGCATCAAATCCTGCAGCTAAGATTAAAACAGTTACAAAGAATAAGTAGATCAGGTTCTTTGCACTCGTTTGAAATGCATTCCTTAAAACTCAAACAACCACCAGTTAACCCTACCTTTAGAGCACCTCCTGGTTTTAGGAGTTACACAAACATTCATGATAAAGTAGATTTGGATGCCTCCATCCTCTACAAGCCACAAGGAAAACATCATTCTGATGAAAGTGCAACCTCAGATACTTGCAAATACTATTTTTGCCTTTAGAGCTTCTTTAGCAATCTATTTTGTCTAAGTATTTTTAAAGAGCACAGTTCTGTTCTCCTTACCTGCCACCAACCGGATTGTTCCCAATACACCAAATATAGGCCTCGTAACAGCCGAAGGGGGAACATCTTTTTTAACTGAAAAGCAGAAGAAAAGAACATTTCAGACTGCTTCTTTCATGACTGTATTGGAACACTACTAAAACTAGGTTTCTCCACCCTTCCTGGTTAAATCAAGTTTTGCTACAGTGTTAAATATAAGAAACAAAGCATCAGAATTTAAAAGCCTCATGGAGGTTTGGGAGGAGGATCTGGAATTCTAACCCAATTTCTAACCAATTTCTCATGTTTAATCAAAGTTGTCATTTAACTGAATAAATTCAAGCTTATTTACATGATAGTATAGCAAGTAGACTCCTCAATAATGTATTGTCCTGCCAGCTTCCAGAAGCTTTGTTTTGAAGCCAGCAAGACATAAAACACAACCAAACCATAACTGCTTGTGCCTCCCAGGTCTGGTTTGCTTCTTCTGAGCCTTGGTCTACTTCTGTCTCTACCTCTAGTTTTGCAGGCTCTCTCTGCAAAAACTACCAACAGCAGCATACACGTGGCAAGGGACACAGTATTCCAAACAACATACCAAGAGATCCAAGATCCAAAAAATATCCAAATATCAATTAAAAGTCTTAGCATGTGTAAGTTTCATCAACCTACACTTCTAAAACAACAGAAGGGATATTAGAGAAATCTAAAGAAACCCAAAACATCCCCTAGAATGAGGCATTTTCCCAGAACTCAGAAAACTGGGAAAGGTAACCCTTGACTCTTACTTTGCTTTAGACACCCTTGCAGGTTCATCTGATAAAACACTAGTAGTGAGAGAGATTTAGACTAACAAAACACTTGGGATAACAATCTTTACAGTTTTGAAGGGACAGTTTTGCAGGAGAAATTGAGATAATATACTACAATTCCAAAAGTATTAGTGGGATGGGCACACTATTCTTACATTTGGCTTCTTATACAAGAAGTCTAATAAAAGAGAGAGAATGACTGCTTTTATATTACTACTACTGTAGCATTTCTGTCTGTTTGGAGATTAGTAATACTGTGGTGCCAAACTCCTAAAGTATCAAAAGGGAAGTCTCCCACTGCCTTCATTTTACTGTTATTTAATCAAAGTTCATTGTTTCACATTGTTTAAAAAATGAAACTAAAATTTTCAAGACATCAACAGGCTTAAGACTACTCCCAGTGACATTTGAATCCAGATTTGCAACACAGAACAAAATTTACACCATGGGTTTTTTACTGTTGCTATTTCTAGAGGCTTTATGAAAAGTCAGGTTTCAGTTTTATATAAAAAAAAAAGCACTGGGACAATTTGGAAAAGCTGCAGAACCCCAGTGTCCAATCCTTCCCCTGTTTGATCTTGAACTTCTAGCACCAACCCCAACTAGATTGGATGAGTCAGCTTCCCCTGTTGTGATGGACAGTCTTACCAAAAACAGGCAAGCACTATCACCCTGGTTACCCACAGTGAAAAGGCATTCGAAACAAAGCTCTCCAGAACAGAATACAAAGCACTGCTTTAAACAGTAACTAAAACCAAAAACAATTATGTCAGTATCATCTCAGTAAGGTTCTGAAGATCTTTTTGGACTCCTAGAGCAAAACAGACAGAAAGGACAGAGAAGACTGTATTGAGAAATACTGGTGAGGAGAGTCACCTGTAAGAGTGACTTCTGTGGAGACTCTATCAATAGCAAGCACATCATCTGCTCCATCATCACAGGCTTCCACATAGAACTTCTCTGGCGTTATATGTCTTTAAGAGAATAGAGAGGAAAAAGGAATTAGTTTAGTAAAACTAACTTTGGGTTTGTTTATTCTTTACCACCTGAAGACAGAGCAATCAATTTTACACCTTATTTCAGCTGCAAAATAACAAAATTCTCACTGGATTGCTTCCCAACAGCCACTGACGTTGACAGTGTGGAAAAAGAAATACAAAAAGTAAATCCAGCTCATCCGTTATTGCAAGTGTCATGGCCTGTTTAACAATCTTAATCCTTTTTTATTACCATAAGGTAAAGATATGAAAGTGAGTTTGTGTACATAGTGGTCCACTCTAATTCCTGTAAGCTTGAACCATACCTGAGATAAATCAAAACCCAACACAAAATCAGAATTTTTTTAAACCAAAATCTTCCTAACAGATCAGACCACATGCTTAATGCAAGTCTAATAAACATAAAAGTAATGTACGAAATGATAAACACACCTGCTTCACATTAGTGTTTTAAGTATTGCAAGAATCCACCAGAAACAACACAGTAGAAATGGAGAAGTTCAGTGGCACACTAATTTATTGAAGCAGGTGTCCCAACACTACCATTCCCCAGACTTGTTAGCCAGGTCTACATGACACACACATCATAACATGTATCCTCCCCACCAGACAAGTCACGCACTGACTTCCTGTTCAGACTTCATTGCCATCTTTCCCTTCCTTCTCTTCAAAACCAGCACAAAATCCAGTGCTAGTCATAAACAGTTTTTAGAAGTGTTCCTTAAAAATACATCCATTAACACAGTTGCAAGAAGCCAGATACACTGTGCATTGGTAGGAGAGTTATGCAGAAGTGACTTGTAGCCGTACACAGGAAATGCTCAGCAAACAAACAAAACACCCCAAACACTCTTAAAACTAGTGTTCTTGACTCTTACAGTGATTTTTCTTAGTTTAAGGCTTGACAAGACATGGGGTCATAGTTTTAAAATTCTTGTTCTAGTAACAGGGTAGATATTTTTAGGCTCTTTCTCCCTAAATAGATCTTGCATTTCTACACATCTTTTTTATTTTTTTTAATCCTTCAGAAAGCTGAATTGGAACCCTAATTTAGATCAGAGGACTGTGATGGCCAGGTAGCGGAGGGGGCTACAGGACTGGCTTCTGTGAGAAGCTGCGAGAAGCCCTCTGTATCTGACAGAGCCAATGCCAGTGAGCTCCAAGACAGACCCACTGCTGGCCAAGGCCCAGCCCATCAGTGATGGATAACATATTTAAGAAGGGGGAAAAGCCCAGCGCAACAGCAACTGCAGCAGGGGACAGGAGTGAGAACATGTGACAGAAACAACTCTGCAGACACCAAGGTCAGTGAAGAAGGAGGGGCAGCAGGTACTCCAAGAGCTGGAGCAGAGGTTCCCCTGCAGCCCCTGGGGAAGACCAGTGAGGCAAGGCTGTCCCCCTGCAGCCCATGGAGGTCCATGGCAGAGCAGAGATCCACCTGCAGTCCTTGGAGGGCCACGACAGAGCAGGGAGATGCTGGTTAATAAGTAGTGCTAATAACACCAAGGTTTGATCCTCATATGGGCCATTCACTTAACAGATGAACTTGATGATCCTTGTGGTTCCCTTCCAACTCAGAATATTCTGTGATTCTGTGAGGCTCTGACCCCATGGGAAGCCTGTGCTGGAACACTGGCAGGACTTATGACCCTTCTGGGAAACCATGCTGGAACGGTCTGTTCCTGAAGGAGTGCACCCTGTGGAATGGACCCACGCTAGAACAGATCGTGAAGAACTGCGGTCTGTGGGAAGGACTCCCTTTGGAGAAGTTTGTGGAGAATTGTCTCAGAGTCTCCGGGAGAGGGACCCCATGCTGGAGCAGGGGAAGGAGTCCTTCCACTGGGGAAGCAGCAAGAGAGACAAAGTGTGATGAACTGACCACAAACCCCACTCCCAGTCTCCCTGTGCTGATGGGGGAGATGAAGGAGGTAGAGAAAACTAGGAGTGGAGTTGAGGAAGAAGGGAGGGGTGAGGGGAAGGTGTTAAGGTTTGGCTTTATTTTTTATTATCCTACCCAGATTTGACTATTAATAAATTAAACTAATTTCCCCAAGTTGACTCTGTTTTGCCAGTGACTGTAATAGCTGAGTGATCTCTCCCTGCCCTTATCTTGACCCAAGAGTTGTTCCTTTTATTTTGTCTCCCCTATCCAGGTGAGGAGGGGAGTGATTGATCCGCTCCAGGGGGCACCCAGGATCAACTCACCACAGAGTCCTTAAAATGAGGTCTAGAAGACCCCACTTTCCACCCACTTAAAGCAGGGCCAACTCAAAAGTTTATTCAACTTCTAAGTTAAACCCTGTTTCTTAGGGTGTGTTTTGACTCTCACAAAGGATGGTGATTCCACAACCTCACTGGGAAATTAAGAGGAAAGCCAGAGGAGAGCAAATACTGAACTGAAAAAATCCACCAAACACCAAATAACACAACCAACTGTAAAGCAATTAATAGTTAAGTGTTCATCAGATAATTTAACTTCATTACAGGAAAATTAGTCTATGGGTCCTAAAATGGGAAACACATCTACAGCATTTCCTTTGTAAATCAGCAGCCTTAAATCTTTCAGGTATACATATTAAATGCTTTATCTTCAAAAATAAAAACATCAGAGTAAGAAATACAAATATGCAGTTTGCTGAATGCTGAAGCCTTAAAACATCTACTTTGCTTTCATTGTTTCTGTTTTTGATGAAGTGCACATGTGCACCCCCAGCTTTTTAGGGGAGTTTCACAGCAATAATGGGAGCTGGTTTTATGGCAAAAAATAAACAAGCTTACACAGATAGAACAGGGGCAAGACAAGCTTAAACACATCTACAAACCCTCCGTTTGTTAAAGCATCAAAAAAGAAAGCAGGATATACTATTTAAGATGCAGTCAGAAACCTATTGCTAGCTGGCAGGAAGCAACAGGAGGCATTTTTTCCACAAGAGAAAGCTGCAGCTTATCTTCCATTGGTTTAGTTGAACACTCATCTTTCTCTGGGATGTCAGTTGACACACAAGAGTCCAGATACAAAAACAGCCATGAAGAGAATCGACAAAGTTTAATATTGGACCTCTTGTGCCATTAACACAGATGCTTATGCAATCCTACTCTTTTACAGTCTTACTTAATCTGAGTATCCCAATCAAAATAAGTTGAAAAAGTATGTTAACCTATCAGGTTGAACAGTCTCCAAAAAAAGCGTTAGGAACTATAGTTTCAGTTTTTGAATACTCTGTATGAAGAGCACAACACGGACAAGACATCTACGCTGACTGGACAGAGCACAAAGAGCATTTCCATCCATGATCAGTATTTTTAAAAGCTGCTCCTTACATTATGAAGTGCAACATGGCCATGACACTACTACAGTCTCAGCACAGAGATTCACATGCATATTGGTTAAAGCCTGTTTTTAACCAACTGAGAAGCTTACAAATGTCAAATAATTGTCATAATAAAAAAATGTTTTCTTTACCACACACAAGAATAACAATTTCTCCCTGAAGAACAAGCAGTCTTTTATTCTCAATATCCCCAAACTGAAAAGAAAATAGAGAGAATTAACGCTGCCACTGCAAATGGTGTTTGTTCTCTCAGTGTGTGTCACAGACCCCACTTTGCTAGATCAGATCCCAGCATTTCTCTCAAATCCTTGACCACATTATCTCCTGCCACTACCACTGCCCTTTTAACAACTCTATCACGTTTATCTCCTCTTACTCAATGTCTATAGTTTAAGCAAAGCTAGAAATTTATGTTTTGCATTCATTCAAAGTCCTCCTTCCCACGGTCCTCTCCAGGACCAAACTTGGTGACAAAAGTGTCATAGAGAATGCAAGACAAGTCATCCCTGTTTTCAGCTCAATGGACCAAAAAGGCTTCAGCAGCTTGCAGCACTCTGAAACAGAATTGTTGTTGACTCTTTTGGATGTCTTGAGTGAGAGGGGAGACAGGGGCAAGAAGAAATCAAGTTACCAATCTACAAAGTTGACAGAACTTGAACAAATACTACACTGTTGGGATCATCCTTAAAACCTGCCTTAAATACAACTGTGCAACACAAAGTGGAAAGCCTAAGGAGCTGCAAGATATTAAATCCATGCTTCAGAAGAAGTGGGATAATTAGTGCTCTTCAAAATTTTCAACAGAAAGATGATTCACTTAGTCCTTGCTTCATTTTTGCAAGAAGTTCAATGTTTCCTAAAATAAATATAGTTGAGGAAGAGGATAAGACTCAAAGCAGTTCCAGCCCAAGTTTACAACTTTACCAATTACCAGAACTAGGCTACTAGTCTCATTCTCACTCAGATGACCTTTTCTATTGTAAAATCACTATAGTCAAGATGATTGCCTCTCACTTGTCTTTCAGAAAGGAAGCTGATGAACACTGCATGAATAGGTTAATCTCCAAACTGTATTCACTAGCAAGCTTGTATGTCTATCACAAGCTTAGACAGATGATTAGACAAGATTAGACATGCTAATTTTACTGATTTGACAAGGAGATATTAAATGGTGAAGAAAGGATCATTCATGACTAGGAATCTGCAGATTCATTCTATTCTTTTAATGCATAAGGACAGATGAAAGTCCAAGTGCCAGTATTATACAAAAAAAACCAATTAGGAAAGCAGTATTTTATGGAAGGCTAAAGTGTCTGTAGTTATGTTTAGAACTCGTTTTCACACACCAGGCCACATTCTGTTTTTGTATAAGCTTCATATTTGACAGTAGGAGCCTGCCTTCTCCTCAGCTACATTGTCACTGCTGTCTAGACCCATACAAGACATCAAGAACTCTCACCACCAGTATCTTGCTCCCCTTACAACTTAACAGCATATCAAATCTTCACAAAATTGGAGTCCTTTTATTCCCTTTTTTTAAATAAAGGAA
The DNA here is from genome assembly GCF_017639235.1 of Corvus kubaryi. Taxonomy (NCBI): domain Eukaryota; kingdom Metazoa; phylum Chordata; class Aves; order Passeriformes; family Corvidae; genus Corvus; species Corvus kubaryi. Next base: position 13,337,223 of record NW_024581137.1, read on the forward strand.
AACTTAAAATCATTATAATGAACTATTTCTCAGTAGTGCTAAAGAACAAAGGAAGCAATAAACACTAATATTTTACATTGATAGCATAACTCACATTACTCAAGAGAAGTATTGAGGAACTGCAATCACCAAATTCCCATTTAAAATATTACTGAAGGTGACTTGGATTTCAGTTTGATAATCTTCTCCAACTGAAACTGTGTGGATTGCTGCCAAGACATAAAGCAACTCAGTAGATTTCATTCCTACAATTCAAAGTTGTGGGAAAAAAGTATTGATTCCTAACATAACAGAAACATAAAAAAACCCCAAACAACCAAAAAAAAAACCTCAAAAAAGAACAAACCACTGTTGCTTACACCAAGTGTAAAGTCAGATTCATTTACAATTAAGTGAGATAGTATTTCTTTTGTTTGTGTATTTGTTGTGAAGTTTCACTTCCTTAGTTACGTTATAAAGCAGCACTGTGTATAATACAGATGATGCAGTTGCATCCCACATTTTAATTAGGTTGATCTTACAGATAGGAATATTCCTGTGTTCAGATACAGCATGGAAGAGGACCCATCATGCTCTAATGGCCACTAAAGATAGTACTTCACTCAATACCACTTAAGCCTTCTAGGCCTCAACAGCCAAACCCTTACTTCAGTAATTGATCATTTCACCATAAATACTGAACATTGCTCTAATGCAGGAAACTCTTTGATGTCAGCCTCTGACTACCATAAAAAAGCAAGCCAAAAGCACACCCTGTACTGCATAGAGATGCATTTGGTATCTTGAGCACAGCTAACTGGTCTGCGGTGATACAGGAAAGATGTTAGTTTATGCAGAGTCCCGATGGTATGTTAAGTAACAGAGCTAACACACTGGTGGTTTCAGCACTCCAGAGATTCCAGATTTTCTAGGTGAGCAGGTGTGCTAATTATATGTCTCCCATAAATATTACTCCTTTAGCAGAAACAGCTCAAGGAATTGGAACACCTCCCAAAGAGCAGTAGTTGTTGCAGGGAGAAAAACCCCAGGATTTAGAAAACACTAATGGAAATACTATTTAAAAACAAAACAGAAAAGGCATTTATTAAAGGCTTAGCTACATAATGTCTATTTCCAGCGAAGTTTCACTCTAGATGAAAATAATTTACTGCATAAGTTAATGTCCTGCTCCACCAACATCCCTGAGCTTTACCACGACAGCCACTTAGATGGAGCAGGAAGAAAAAGATTTGTAGCTGTTCTTTCTGGAAGCATTATTCAAACCAAAACACCCCTTTAGATGTCCCCCCAAACACACACAAGTGAAAAGCACTGTGCTCAAGTGCAGTAGCTACTAAAGACTGACAAGTACTTCCACAAAGCATGTGAAGCAACATAACTATGGGTAGGAGGAGTTAAATTTGAAACACAGCTAGTCTCATGGACCCACAGGATACTGAGAAGGCTATCAGCAAGATAAGTCTTCATCCAAGCACTAATGGAAAAAAAAGTGATTTTAACTGAGCCAAAACAACAGCCAGAATTTTCTCTATTCTGCAGACAGCTTTAACAATCAGTTTTCATACATTAACTGGACTGGCAACTCCACTACCAGTTGTGAATGCAATACCTGCAATAGCTGCTTGAATTTTACCATTTATTCCTGAGGCTACCAGAAGAAGTTAATTAAGTATAGCAGTGACACAGATGACAACTATGGATAGCAGTTTTCAGGTTCACAGTTTTCCCCAATAACTGTTGGTGTAACTCAATCAGTTTCATAAGCAGCCCAAATGCCAGACATCAGCACTTCTACTGGTATCACCTGAACTTGACTGATGTCACTGGTCAAAGCACAAAAGTTGTGAACCACTACTTTTGATAAGGTGGAGAACACAAGAAGTTTGTGTTGAGAGCTAGAACCTGTGGCTGGATGTACAGGATGCAGAGCACTGCAGTCAGGGAAGCTCCATCCAGGGCCACCAGACTACACAGAAGAGGTACAGTCACAGAATCTGGCCTCATTGAGAATGAGTAGCCAGTTAAAAATCCAAACTCAAATACTGCCACCACTAAATCCTGAAACTGAAGTCTAGCCTGGATTTTTCATAAGAACATTCTCCTTTGACCTTGACAACCCGGTAGGTTTGACTCATCACCCAAGTTATGGCTCTGTATCTTCAAAACACTTAATAGAAAATCTGCAGCCATGATCACAACTTGGTGTAATGACAACAACAACAAAAGCTCATTTTTCAGAACACAAACCAATTCTGTTTTCATGTTTATGAAAAAACTCACGTTAAACTACATCTGAGACAGCCTTGTTCTAAAAAGATCAAAGCTTACTTTTAGCCAAGATTAAATTTTGAATGATAGAATTCCTTACTAGCCTGTATCTAGAGAAGTGCTTTTACTTGAAAAAAATGTCAGTAAGAACAACGTGTACTACAAGTCACACAACTGCTACTCACACAACTCACCTTTGCTCCTCTGCAGGCAAAAAGATCACAAGATCAGCTTAAAGAAAGACAAATACTGCTTAGGTGACAAGAGGAAAAAGAAAAAGCTTTCTACCAAGTAAAGTCTTTCAGCCATCACTGCTGATCTTACTCTTCAGCAATACTCAATTACCTCCAGGGTCCGTGTACCCTCATACAACTACCTAAACAAAATAAGAAGCCCAGTGACTTTGAAACACGAAACAGCATTATGGCAAACTGTTTATACAGACCTCCAAAAGACCTAAGTATGTTTGCTCTGAATCCAAAAGATGACTGTCAAATGAAATTTAACAGACCGTAAAGTACAGTTAAATCAGGCTTAAGAATCACTTTCAGATACTGCTGCCTGAAAATGGTATCGGTAACTCAACTGTGGAATTTCCAGCTACTGTTTAGAGGTCAAAAGCCTGGGAACGCCTTTAGGACACACAAACACACTTCACTTTTGGTTTCAGTCATGAAGAGTCTCATGCTCAGAGTAACACCCCTGGGAGTTTGAACTGGTTGGTGTGAGGGTTTATCATGGAAATGCCTCTTGCAGCGTTAACTTTGCACTGCTTTTGGTTATGCAACTTCTTCTACTGTATTAAAAGCAGCAAACAAACACGTGGCATACACACACATTCAAAGGGTTACAGTCTCCCCTAAAAAAAATATTTGTTGTAATAAAAAAATTACACTGGGTAGTTAAAAAAAGTACACCGGGAAAGTCAGAGCCGGCAGTGCACAGGAGAGTCCCGAAAGTTCAAAGCCCTCAAAGTTCAGTCATCAACTGGCATCAAAACCATCACACACCACAAAAGAAAGCCTATTTGTGTCACGAGAGACCGATGGACAAGCACGCCTAGGGAACCTTCTGCTGGCAAGCGGCGCTGCGCACACACAGCCTTACACAGTGCCCGAGCCCCTACAGCAGCTACCTAGAAGCAGGAAGGCGGAATCACAAAATCGTTAGGGTTGGAAGGGACCTCAGGAGACCATCTAGTCCAACCCCTCTGCCAAGGCAGGATCACCCAGAGCAGGTGACAGAGGAATGCGTCCAGGTGGGTTTGGAATGTCTGCAGAGAGGGAAAGTCCACGACCAGCAGGCAGCCCTGGCTCCTCACGCCGAGGGAAGCCCCGCAGGCACTGACCTCCTGGACACGCGGGAGGGAAGCGACACAGACACGAGAGCCGCCCGCCCACAGCGCTATCGGACGGACGGCGACAGGGGACCCGTGTCCGCGGCCAAAGTCCTCCCTCCTCCTCCTCCCACCCTCCCGCACGCACTGCCGCCTCAGGCCAAGCCCTTCGCGGTCACTCGGGTGAGCGAGGGGGCCGAAATGGGCAGAAAGGGCAGAGGACAGGCCCGGGAAGGGCAGGGGACAGCAAGGGACAGACGACCGTCGCTCCACCGGCGGCTCCTCCCTTCCCCTTCCCTCCCCATTGGCAGGTAGCACAGCCGCATCATCCCTGTCCCAACAGGTCACTCACAGCTTCAGGCTGGCGTAGGCCGCCGCTGCCGTGGTTCCCGCCGGTGCCGCCGTCGCCATCCGTCCCCTCGGGCTCTCCCCGGCCGCCGCCAGCTCCGCTCCGACCCGGCCTCTCCCTTCCTGGCCGACTGACGCGTCCCTGGGCCGGAGCAACGGGGCCTCGCTCGGGACAAACCTCCGCGGGCGCGCGGCGAGCCTAGGGCGGGGCGCCGCCTATGGCAGGAGGGGGCGGGGCCGGGCGGACTCGGCGGCGCCGCCATTGGCTGAGCCAGCGCGGGAGAGCTGTGCTGAAGTACCAGGGGCAGGAGCTTTCTTCCGAGCAGGGCCAGTGGCGCAATGGATAACGCGTCTGACTACGGATCAGAAGATTCTAGGTTCGACTCCTGGCTGGCTCGGCTGCTCTTTTTTCTCCCGCCTACTTTTTTTTCCCTTGCACTTCGAGGCGAGGGTGCTGTCTGGAGCCCGCCCCCCTTTCTGCATAGGCCCACCACTGCCACCTGCATGCCCCCAATGTGGGGGTCTCCAACCTCCCAGGGTTAGGTGGTGTTATAGGGCTTCCCACCCTTGGCAGTCCCCCAAGTCAGGGACAACTGCTGTGCGCCCGGGCACCTTTTCTGACCCACCCCCAGGCCATGGGGTTTGACAAGGAGCAAACCTGGGGCACCTCCTGGCCAGTTTCCCACCGGATCCAGCTCTCTGGGTGTCATGCCCCAGATTTGGGCAGCTTTTTGCCTCAAGGAGGGGGAACTATATTTAGTTATTCCTATTTACTTGCTTCATTTTAGCTGACAGCTCCAAGCTGCTGTGGTGCTGCCTGGCCAACATCCAGTCTTCAGGCGGGAGGTGTCCCGGTAGCTGATAGCAGGGGCACCATGTGGCTGCCATGAATCCCAGAGCCATGGGAACACTACCCAAAACCCTCTAAGGAACCCATCCCTGCCAACACTGCAAAGGAGATTCCCATGCTGGGATTGGAGCCTGCTCTGACAGGTAGCACATCCCTCCCCAGCTCCTCAGCCTGGGACCTGGGTCTCCCCAGAAGGATGCCAGAGCAGGACAGCCTCCAATGGAGCTGCAGCAAATACCAGGTGCCTGCGAAGGACTGTAAATTCCCAGTGAACCCCACTGAGGTGCTTCTCCCCACCTAGTTCAGCCACTGAGGTCTGGGGACAGGAGTAAGGAAGAGGTTGGGAAACCATCATTTCACGGCATAACTCACCCCACTGTGGACTCTGGGCAATGACAATCATTGCAAATTTAGGAAAGAGTTGACTCTGAGCATTGCTTAAGATATTGTCTTTAATCACTGAAATCACAACAGGCCAGTGGCTTTGTTCTGCTACCGGTCTTCATTCTTTATAAATACTTAACAGCACAGAAGAAAAGAGGGCTGTGTTCACAGGAGGCTAAGGTTAGTTACACCAGCACAAATCCTAAAACACTCTCTCCTGAAGCTAAGCTTTGGAGGAAACACAAAATAATTAGTACCATTCAGTATCGTTAGCCAGGCTCTGGATTTGCTTTCTAGATCCAGAAAGCCAGAGCCTGTGTGTGTGCCTGGGTCCCTGCCTGGCCATGCACCGCAGACCTGCTGCGTGGGGACGAGGGTTGGTGCCGGCAGGGCTGGGAACTGCAGCCCAGTCATCCCTCTACCAGGGCCGCAGGGCATTCCTGCCTTTACAGGACTCTTTGCCATGTATTTGCACGTGGGGACAGTTTCTTCCCATCTCCTGTCGTGTCTGAGTGGGTTGCAGATGTATGTTGCCACACCAGCTTCTGCCTGGAAGAAAGCAGGGTAATGACTTTTATTGCTCAGGAAAGCTTTGCTTCTCCTTAGGAAAAGGGTGGGTGAGCAGTCCCAGGCCCTCTCCGGAAGATGTCTGCCCAGTCAGCTTCAGTAAGTACAGCCAGGCCCACTGCAGCCAGCGAGCAGCAGGACACAGAAATGCAAAAGGAAAATGAATGCACAAATACTGTGTGATGATGAGAAATGCAAACCCCTTCCCAGCTTCTCCCAGTAGCACAGGCACTCACAGGATGGGGGAAAGGGATGTGTATCTGGTCATAGCCCTTCCCTGCCCGCAGGTACTGACTCCAGGGGTATTTCCCAGTGATGAGGCCTGGGTCAACTTGTCCTTACATTCACACACAGAAAGTTGCTCAAAATGCACCTACAAGCACTTGGTGCAGGCACAGAGGTGTGAAAGGCAGCTGTCTCACAGGCAGCACGTGCCACATGCCCATGTGCATAGACACAACTGCACACACCACCCCAAAAGTGAGCATATAGCAAGCAGTCAAGGCCCACATGGGACTTTTTTTCCAAAAAATGAGATAATCCTTTCTTTGGAATGGCCAGCCAGATGCATGCCAGCTCTTGGAAGCCCAGTTTCTGCCTTTCAAGGCTGCCACATCACACCCGATTGCTGATGAAACTCCACCATTTCCAGACTAAGCAGCTATTCACTCTGTAGTAAAAGGATCTACCAAAAAAAAGCGTTTAAACCTTGAAAGACTGGGAAAACATTTTAAAAGCCCCCAAATGAAATTCAGAAACTGAAGAGCCACAGATCTTTTCAAATGCTCCTTACCAGAGTGTTTGAAACTGCTGTTCCCTGTGTTTTAACATCAGGGCAGTTTCCTAAATTGCTTTGATCACAGGTGTTTCTTATACTTTACACAAAAAATGTCTGCTGCTTCTGTAGCTGGGGCTTTCTCCCAGCTCTTATGCAAAAATCCCTATTTAAATGAGTTTCTGTATTCTAAGCAATAGAAATTTAACAGCATGATCTGAATGAAAAAATCTTTTAAGCTCTGATTCCTGAAAGCAGGCTTCAGGGAATTCACTTGAATAACTATTTGCATGAGAGTTACTCATTAACAGCACAATGAGACTTCCAAGGGTTCCTTACTCTAAAACCAGTCAGAAGAACTTGCTGGGGGAGGAATCAAGACTAACTATTCATAGTACATTTTCATAGCATCTTAATCAATTAAAAGGCAACAAGGTTCATGTGAACAGCAAAACCCAATGAGTATCAGCCATGAGATAGTTGGAATTTAACATGTTTTTTGAAATTCCTCTGCAGGGGACAAAAAACCTCACATGTCCAGCTCCAGAGCTATATTTCCCTTTGGGGGAGCCGCCTGAAGGCAGGCAGTGAGGGCTTGGAGCTCCACAGACGGCTGGTAGAGGGTCAGAAGGAGGAGAAGGTTCCCCTGTGCAGGATGCCCCTGCCTCCCCCCGTGCCAGACCCACTGTCAGGCAGCTGCAGAGCTGGGGACAAGCTGGGGAAAATCAACAGGGACTCAGACACTCACAGCCTGGGAGAAATAATACTGAGCTTAAATGAATTCAAACTCCCAGAGATAGAAGCAGTGGAAGTTAGCACACCCAGGGGTGCAGGGCAGTGCAGTAGATGCTTTAGCTTCAAAACCACAAGCTCACAGGCTCCTTTTTCAAGAGCTTCACACTGTCATTTCCATCTCTTTGTAAATACAGGAAAGCAGAGTGTTGGCATTTAATAATTTATAGGGGACCTCAAAACTGGAAGCAGGGCAGCCTTCATTTCCCCAGCACTGAGGGATACAGGGTGGCTGACAGGAGTAAGAAGACACTGTGTGGGAGCAGAGGCCAAACTTTCTGGTGGTGCAAAGAGGGCTCCTGCAAGACAGCTTGCCACAAACTGCCTGCTTCAGGCTTTCCACAAAGGAAAATTGTCCTTCTCCCCGTACCCTTCTCTCCTGCTTATTTTGAGGTTGTAGGGAAGGCTGCAGTGGTGAGACAGAAGTTTAAACTGCAGTTTAAAAAGAAAATACCCATCCCACTAGTGTTTCCAGATCTTTACAAAACGAAGGCCAAAAAATGTGCACAAGGGCTTGCTCTAAAAAATCAAGAGGTAGCAGAAGCATGAGCTACATAGCATCTGGTCTCAGAGACAGCAACAGATGATCAAGGCTGGTGTTACCAGTACACTTCCAAAAACCACTTTGATATCTCATCACCTTTGCTGCCAAAAGCAGCTCAGGGCGGAGAACCACCTGCCCAGGACTATCTGAATTATTTACTAGGGATTGTGAGCTAGTGTTATTTTCCACCTCAGCCCCTTCAGACAGTCCTAAGATCACAGTCACACCTTGAACACCCCCTCCCTGCTCCAGCCTAGCTGTGCTGCAGGACATAAGCTGATGTTGTGCACTGGGGTGAGAGCACTACAGGATTTGCCCTGGCTGTTGTGGCCCTCGATCCATCTTGCTTGGATGCAGCACTGCTTACGTTTTGTGTCAGCTCCCATCCCTTTCCTAACCAGCATTTGGAGGCTAAATTTAAAGCTCTAGGAGGGCTCACATATTTGGGGTCAATTTTACCTCCTCTAAAATCACAGGTAAAACTCTCAGAAGATATATTTCACAGTGGTAAAGTGCCCTCCCTTGAGCTTTCAGTCACTCACTGAAGGGATGCGTGTCCCCAGGAAAAATGGTGCCACAGAGCCAAGCTACACCAAAGCTGTGGATGGCTTCCAGGCAGGACCAGCCTCCAGCCCCGAGCTGCCATCCCCATCCTGAAGAGCAGCAGAAACAGGGGGAAGCACTTGCAGCTGAATGGGGCAGAGGGCGGGATAGTCAGCTGGCACCATGAAACTCCATGCCAAGCCCACCAAGCTCCTGAGGCTGGGGCAGTTTCACATTTCAGCAATGGCAAGATGATTTATTAGCACAGGCAGAGACAGGCAACTTGTTGCTACCTGACACCTGTGCTGCTCCAGATGGGTACACGTTGCTGTCTGACTACATCGAGTGAAGTTCAAGCTACATCCATGCGACTAGAAAAGAGGTTTAGTTGAACTATAATGGGTTTTCAGCATGGGCACGTTTTGGGAGTCCCAGTGCCATGGCTCAGCTAACTTATTGTAGTTTCCTCACTAAAAAGATCTTCAAGAATGTCATCCCATCCTTTGCTAGTCAGAACCAACTTTACATCTTTAGCATAGGTACATGAGGATTTAACTAATTTTCCACACAAATGACAGAAAGAGTAGTTAAGATCCCCAGCTGCATCCAAGGCTTTAAATTAAGAGATTTTTGTTAAACAAAAGTACCAGTACATGAGGGGCTGCTCAGCTTTGGTATGTACAGAACATGCAGTGCAGGCACACCCATCACATATGTAACACATATGGGGGGAACAGATTTCTTTGACTATAAAGCAGGGCGGGGTCAAGAAAAGAAACAATCTGCCTTCCTGCTTTCTCAGCAGAAGAGAAAGTAAGGGCCAAACTCTCTAACCCCTTACTCAGATAAGCTGTTATTATTCACGGGAGCAAATCTGTTTATGCCAACATACTCATATGAGTTCAGGTTGTAGAGCTGGGCTCTAAATGTAACAAAGCCTTCATAACAATCTCGAGTTTGCTTCCCGAGCTCTAAATAAGCACCACTATGAAATGGCTTTGTGCTGGGTAAACACCATGAAAGGAACAGGCAGGCTGAGGGCTGCGCTGTGAGGACAAACTGGAAAACTCGGGCAACTGTCTGTGTATGGAGAGCTTTTTTCCAACACGAGCTCTGCAAGCAAGAATGAGGATGGATTTCCCCCATGTCCACACGTTCAGCATCCCGACCTTTCCTTTCCAAATATGATCCACTATGCAGACTCTGGCACAGCAGACTGGCCCCTGTGTGTCATGCTGACACACAAGCCTGGGCCCCAAGTCATTGCAGTAGCTTAGCCTAGCTTGTTCCAGTTTTTTGTTGTTTGAAATGGGATGTTGGCCTCCAGTTGCCAGACAGCATTGCCTGTTTGTGCTTGGAGAGTTGGTGGTTTTATAGCCTTTTTACAGACTTGATACTGGAGTTCAGGGAATTAACTGAAAGGTCCAAGTGTGCCATTTTGCACAGACCCCTTTCTTTTCTTTTCTTTTCCTAAAGAATTAATAAAAAGAGAGTGTATCTAAAAAACTGGTACTAGTAGGTTGGTGTCCTTCAGGGAACCTGATGAAATGTGCTTTCAGGAAACAGTAGACTGATGGGATGTCCCTGGCAAGACAGCCTCTGGCTTTTTAATTGTGCATGGCATGATCCGAGTTCATAGGCACGAGAGCAAATTGTGCTTTCACTGGATAATCTTCCAAAATGAGCCCAGAGGAATTTCCAGGCGGCAGAAAAAGGCACGTAAAAGTAAACTGATTGGTTTAGGTAACATGCCACATTCTTGGTCAAGTAGACATGGTTTGATGCAGCTGAAATCCTTTGTGAATCCAGCAAAAATCTCTCATATCCTTTTACAGGAACGCTGCCGACTGGCGGAAAACATGCACAGGAAATCAGCTGAAGGTGGGGAGAGGGAGATCATGTAACAAGTCTTCTGTCCCGGCTTTCCAACGCTGGCCACGCTGACTAGTAGTGGTGCTGGTAGGCAGCTGCTGGGGTTGTGCCATTCTCTATGTGTTTCAGGTGACAGGAGTGACAAAGCAAATGTTCATCCAGTGGGTAGCAGCGATGCCCGTCTTCATCGTTCAGCTCCATCCCACAGTCCTGCAAAGAGAGGCCATGCCAATTATTAGAGCTTGTGTTCATCTTCCAGTGTCAGCTGGGGTCTGGCTTCCAGGAAAGTGATTTTGTGACAAGGACAGAAGACACCCAGCCAACAGCTCCTTCCTAATAGGTCCAGCATGTACCATGAGAAGAAAAACATCTAACATAGGCATTTTGATGGACAGCCTTGTACAAATTTGTTTGAAGCAGTTTTACTGAATAAGCTTTATCTTGTGGTAAGGTGCAATCCTCTTACATGTATTTTAAACATGCTCGTGTCTCCTTACACTGTCAGGTAGGATTCACCTCTTCACATTACAGTTGTACAGTGTCAGGGCCTCCTTTCACTGCATTATAAGCACAGTGAGAAAAGACTATTTATTTTAATTCACAATGCAGAAGTATGGAGGATTTCTGAGAAGCCCTGCATGGAGACCAAATGGTTTGCAAGAGCTGGCATCTTGTGGAATTTTTTTTTGTGCAGCCACATCCTTTCTCCAGCCCCAATGACACGTTCATTTCCCATGAGAGTGAAAGTAACTTATACCCCACAGGATCAGTCACCACCTTAGCATTTTTCAACAATCTGACCTGGAAATCAGATACACTAATGTGATCTGGAGCTTGGGGCTTCTGAAAGGCAGCAATAGACCTTACTAAGTCACCATGCTTCCTTCATTAATGAATAAACTGCCAAATTTGAAAAGCAATAATTAACTTGTTGCCCGCAACTTTATGGATAGCAAATGAAATTACAGCTGAAACACGTTGCTGCAAAAGCTTTCATCCTCAATCTGGAAATTTCTCAGTCACTGACAGAAAGGGTCTCACACTGCAAGGTTTGCACTGCTCATCTACTGCTGCTGGAAGGCAGCAGTAAGATTTATTTCCATCTTAAAAAGAATAGCAGTTATGACTATGAAGTGCCCGCTCCCCGAGAAAGCTGCTGACCTACCTCGCAGTGGTAACATTCCACGTGGTAATCCTTGTCCATGGACACAACCCGAATGGTCTCATCAGACCCCTGTGCACATTTGAGTAAAGCAGAAATTACAAAGGATTACAGCAGGATCAGACACATGCACTTTGTAGATTGCTTCCTGCAACAGAATGAATGTTGAGGAAATGCATTTGGGCAGCTGGTTGGAGACCACAGATAAATCCTGCCACTTGCAGTTATTTTTACAGTTAATAATAAATATTTTTACAGAGGATATCTGCAGTCAGTATCGACTGACTGCAGTTATCCTCTAAAATGTGACACCGGAAATGTAAAAATGTTCCCTGTTTAACAGTAACATCTATCAGAAATCACATATTAATCACTAGGTAATTTCAATAGAACACATTTTTCAGCATTTTAAATTAGTTTTGCCCAAGATTCATCTCCTCCAAGTATTAAAATGAGTTACATTTAGGAGTACCACCAGCATCTATTGACATAAAGGAAAATTCTCCTGAACATAAAACTAGCAGCAGCATAATCCTGCAGGAGATGAAAAAAGCAGCCTGACCAAGGAAGAAGAAGGTTCATTACTGAACAAAAGAAGGGTCACATTTCAAGAACAGTGCATGAACTTAGATCAAAGGGTTGCACTCCAGAGGAAGCGACCATCTCTCCCCATCCACAAGCACATTCGTCTTGACACAGGGTCAAGTGTGAAAGAGAGCAAGGCCTGACACTCCTCCCCTGAGGGGATATGGAATAAAAGGCTCTCACCTCAGAGGGCAGAATGGGAAGTCCACATGCTGCACACTTTGGAGCTAAAACTCTGGAAGAACAACAAGGAATTGAAGGCAAGTTATGGATCAACACAAACAGAGAGGACTGTATGTTCTCAGTGATAACATGAAAATCTTCAGCTGTAAATAACTTACCCACAGGAAAACTTTGTTTCCCAAGATCATAAATTCATTTTAGCATTGATTTTAAGTAATGCTTGGCACATGTTGCTCGATCAGGCAAAAAGAGTATACTTTACACTTAGTGCCAGAAAAAATACAAAATTCCCTATAAAATTCTTGGCTGCTACTGAGAGATTTGGAAAAGAAAATGAGGAGGAACTGAGGAGGACTGTCCCCAGAAAAATACATTGAAAGAAGTGGCAGCCTCAGGGCAGGAAACTTCTGAGAAAACACCACATGACTGTACAGCTTCTTAAGGCCTTAGAATAATTACTTAAATTAAATTGCAGGAAAATATGCATAATTTCAGAATAATGATGGCATACAAGGGCACTAATCTTGATTGTAACAACTCTAATTCTGGCACAACACTGAAGAGCTCCAAGGGCTGCCTGAGTAACACTTAATACTCTCCCTTCTCAGAAAATGGAGCAAGGACCAAAGCAAGCCAGAAGGACATACAAAGTGTGTGCAGCTCTAATGTCATAACTACCAGCCAAGAGCACAGCCATTTTATGTTACTGTCTAAATAAGAAGTGATTTTGAAAGTGGATTTATCAGTTGTTTAATTTAGAACTGGGTAAAAGTTTTGCTTTGCAGGTTCAATGGTGATTCTTTAAAAGTCAAATTCAGCCCTTCAACTACTCAAAAAGTAAATCACATTGATTTCCACAGGCATTCACAGGCTTGCCTTAAAGCAGACTAATTTTGCACATCACTGAACACTTCAGGAGCACTATTTCTCACTGTCTCTGCTTTGCAGAAGGGGCATCTGAAGCCCAGAGGTTATTTGACTTCATCAGAGTTACACAGGAGTCAACAGCTGGATAAGAGGAGAGGGGAGGAATTTCTAGGGTCTAGCCCCATCCTCAAAATTCTAACCCTGTTGCTATTTTACTAATCTGCACTCCTAACTTGCTGAAAAGCTAAATTAGAGGCTTGTTGCTTGGAACATCTCTGCTGTTTATTTTGCCCTTACTTGTGGTAATCTCTGACACAGTAGATTTTGTTTTCAGAGTCTACAGTGAATGGCACACCATCCAGACACTCGTTGCAGATGACGCATCGGAAGCAGCCCGGATGATATGATTTCCCTAGAGCCTGCAGGATCTGCAACAGAGCAGGAGAGAGGAAAAATGCACATGAAGAGCCAATAAAGATGAAAATAGTAAACACACAGCTTTACACCAGATAATGCTGCATATTCATCAGCAGGGCTGTGTCTTTTTTCCCCCATCTCATCTGAAAAATCAGTTAACAAGGATGGAAAGGGCAGCTGGAATCAATATATAGCACCTGGTTCCAGAAATATTGATTATTAGCGTGGGTAAGAAAACAATTTAGAGACTCAGTCAAGGTATTTAGCATGACAAAGGAGAGAAAATAATTTCTGAAGTCAACAGGCAGAGAATACTTATCAAGATCACAAGGCAAGATGTACCAGCCGAACAAAGGAAATACACTTTTATATTCTCCATGAGAAGTTGGAAGTAATATTATTGCTAGGTTTTCGTAATTCCTTAGATATTGAAGGGCTTTGTACTGGCTTTGTACTGGCTTTCTAATTAGCACAGACTATGGAAACTGTGTTGAACTCAACAGCTGCAATTCACTACCTGGAATACCACGGTCAGTAGAAGGATCAGACTTCTGAGTACGAAACAGCTTTTCCAATTGTAATGCTTCCCAGTGTAAGCAGGCAAACAAAGACAATTAATGATAAGCATTAGAAAATGCTGGGAGGTATGCTGTGAACCAGAAATTCCTAATTTCTTTGCCTCAGCTGTAGTCTTACACCACCAGCTATATTGGTCTCCCTCTGAATGTCCTACAACTGAATGCTGACCCCCCAAGCGTCCCCCACCCCATGCACATCTGGAATGGATGGTACCTGCTGTAGGCTAATCCTGCTTCACAGATCTGAACTCTGAGGTCTGGGTCACACACTGTAGGTCAAACCTGCTCCCCAGAGTATCAGTACCCACAGAAAATGACAAGGAAGTGACTTCATCCAGAAGACACATGGGAAGCCACAGCTTGAGTGCAGGAAAGAGAGGCTGAGAGAGCTGCACTGATGCCTCACAGCAAGGGAGCACTGCAGAGCCACGACACTGCTGAGCAGGAAGCATCAACAGGATTACAAATACACTGTCCAGGGAAGCCCAAAAAGGGAAGAAAGAGCTGGAGGCTCTGCTTTTCAACACCCGCTGAAAACAGGCAGAGCTGTGTCTCTGCACCACGTACAGTAGCATGCCAGCTTCACTTGAAAAAACTCAACAAAAGGCTCAGAGGATTGTCCTTCTGATACCAGTCTCACACTAGGCAAACTACCACATGACAACAGACAGTATTGGGTATGAATATATTTTTCTTTTGATGCATTCTTCTAAAAAGCTGTGGGAGTTTTTTCTCCTTAAGCAACTGTCACTTACCATGTCCATTATCAAATGACCACAAATGAAACACCTGTCAGCTGACTGCTGGAAACCGGAATACTGCAAGGACAAAAAAGAATTCACTTAAAATTTCACAAGGCCACTCAAGCACAAACAACAGTGTACTGTGGAGTGTTATTTGCATATTTGTTTGCATAGGTCCTTTTTCTGTGCTCCTTACACAGAAAAGCTAAACTTTCCAATGCTTTTTTCATTATATAAAGGTTTGGATGGGTTTCCAGAGGATATAAATAAAGACACCAGACTGCCCAGTTTCAGAAAGAGTACAAATTCCTGTAACTTCCAAGTCCAAAATTTAACTTTAATTTAAAGTACAAAAATAAATACCATAAATACACATGCAAATAAGGCAGTTACTAATAAGACTTATTACATGCTTATTTGACCACATGAATCTACAAGGCAGGAACCTACTTGTGTTTATCACATATTCATGCCACAATATCTGTATATATAGGCCTGGAAAGCCAAATTTTTCTTTGGTTACATGATTATAATTCTGTTGAAGCTTCTCTGAGGTCAGTGGTATTGTCCCAGCTCCTTGTTAGGATAGCAATCAAGTCTGGCCCAGGGCAACGTTTTTGCTGTTTTTGCTGAGATCTATTGGTAAGGAACTGTCTGTCGTGCCCACAACATGCACCTTGGGCACAGCACATCATCTGTCTGAATGATGGAAATGCAAACTTGGAAAATAAAATATTTTAGGTGCATTTAATCAATCTTTTTATTTTCAGCCTGTGTAGAACATACTGATGAGAACAAAGAAGATGAACTTACCTCTCTCTGACAGAAATCACTAGGCTTCACCAATAAGTAGGCAAAAATGGCTTTGTCAAGTCTCAAGGAAGGCTTAATCTACCAGGACTCAGGGGAAGAAGGGTGTGTGGCTTTTTATCTGCACCAGCCAAGGAGAGGGCTGTGGGGTTGCTTCATGCTTAGGTACCCTCATACAAAATCCATTGAGGACAACAGAAAGATATCCATTAAGATATCCATTAGGTGAAAAGGGAAATTCACCCATTCATTCTTCTGTAGCTATTCATCTCACTCCTGCCTCCACAGTATGGCCACGGAGACAATGCTTTGAAGGAGACATCACAACAGATTATGGCTTCAGCTAGAGGCTCTGTGCCACAAAACCATGCCCTCTCACTCAACTACTTCCAGCACCACACGTGGGCAGCCACTGTGGCTGGGGCTGGCCCTAGGTAAATGTTGGAGCAGAAGGGGCAGGCAGGATGCTGGACCAGAAGCATGTGAAACACAGGCAAAGCTGACAGGCAGAAAGGCTGTGTGTCTGCTGGCAACCCTGAGATGTCTCATTACAAGAGTCAACTGGGTGCTTACCAGGAAGTCTTCTTCACAGAACACCTTTCCATTGACAAAATAAAAGGCTTTTCCTCTCAGCTTTCGACCTAAGGGAAAACAAAACCGAGATAACAAAAAGGTCAGCAGAGAGCAGGGAGAAAATGTGAGCAAAACCTGACTGCCGAGAAGCAAACAACAATGAAGACATCCAAGGACAGCTGTCACACAGCTGGAAAAGAGCACCCAACTCCAGCACATGTCTTCCCAGACTCCAGCCCACCAAACCTTCTTCCACTGGTGGTTGCTGGTGAATGCCAGTTGGTGGATCTGGACAAAAGTCCCACCTCTGGGCAGGAGGTGGTAGCTTTGCAAGCCTGGACCACATCCTGGCAAATTACTGTGCGTGTTGTAACTCTGGGAAGAGTGAGTGAGGATACACTGACTCATGCTGGAAAACACCCCAGGAAAGGAGCAAGAAGGAAAGAAGAAAGGGCATACAGAGAGTAACCCACACTTGACTTAATTCCTCAAAATGTCACAACCTTGCTGTTTTGCTATGAGCAGCAGCTGCCAGACAAGGCACTGCAATACCCGAGCACCCACTCTGCCCCACCAGAGCACTCAACAGGCTTCTCTGCTACCTACCAGCACATTTGTTACTACAGCTGCCAACAAAAAGCTTCGAAACTATTAAAAAAATTTTTTTAGAAAATCCGAATGTCATAATCAAGAAAAGATGACAACGTTTTTCCAAGAAAGGACTCTACATATGGAGAAGATTTGTATTTACTGCAGCTTTTGTGTTTATGCCTCTCATTCACCGTCTGTTTTCAGTTCCATGTAATCATGGCAATGTTTGCTCAGGCTGCCAGCACTCCTAAAGGCCCTGCATTCCCCCAAGAAAAAATGGCTAGGTTTTGTTTGTTTATAAAAAGCTGCTCCTACCTCTTTGCAGCCTGGTTTCCTTATTGAGCCCAGGGTTTGAAATACAAGCCTGGCACTGGAAAGGTTCTGCACTGGAGCCCCAAGCCCGTGCCAGGAGACAGTGCCCAGGGCAGGGGGAGCAGCCCTGCCTTGGCACAGCTGGAGCAGGACCTGCTGCAGGCTGGTTTTGGACACCTACCAGGCACTGCTGGAAGGAAATTGGGTCTGAGACTCTGGGACCCAGAAGCCTCCTGCTTGACGTGCTGAATGTGGCCAGTATCATTAAAAAAGTGATTGTCAGCTGCTGGGTGTATAAATGTAAACAACACACAGGACTGGTCTGGGGATCACTTTATGGTATGCACCTACCCAGCAGACTTCAGCGAAGAACCGTGCTGGCTGCAAGGCTTTAGGAAAAGCAGGAAGCCAAGTAAACCCACTTGAAGAAACTACAATCTTTACAGTCTCCTGCATACACCAGAGGGCACCCTCAGGCTGGGAAACAACTCCCGCTACCCATTTCTTCCTCTGCTGCTCTCTGCTTCTCCCTGCCCACTTCTGGGATGGACTTCTCCCAGTGTCTCTTCGAGGTGAGGAAGCACTTTCTTATCATACAATTAGGAAGGCAACATACAGGAAAAGCTCACTTCCCCAGGCTGCACTGGGAACTGTCCCAGTGGAACACCTTGAGAAATGGAGATGCTCCAGGGAAGCTCCAAAGTTTTGCCAGTGAATTGAGGCAGACAAGCATTTCATCAGCAGTGCCCTGCCAAGGTCTCAGGCAGCAAGGCAGGTGGAGGACAGGGCACTGTGCTTTCTCAAGGAATGAGCCCCGGTTTGCGTGTGCAGGAGCTTAATGGTTAAACTGTGGGCATTGCTCAGCTCTGTGTTTACTGGACCAGTGCAGGAGCCTAAAGCACATGGCCCCATCATATTCACTGTCCCCCAATCTCTTCTAATCCCTGCTAGGGACAACTATGCAACCTGGAGGTCAGATATAACCCAGGGCAGCAGCCCATCCTTGCACCAATGCAGACATGGAAGAAAACCGGACAAATCCGAAAGCATCCCACTCTGGTTTTTCTGATTTTGCTGAAACCGAAACAGGACCCAGAGTTCAAAACAGAAAGTATCTAATCTGGGACATGTAATCTTTGTGGCTCATAACCCAGGGTGTGTATTTGCATGATAACTCCACCACATGTAATCTTTGTGGCTCCTAACCCAGGGTGTGTACTTGTATGATAACCCCACCTGTGTGCCTGCCTGTCCACAGGTAAGCCTGGCATGCTCACCAGCAGCTCTACAGTCACAGTGTCTGAGGAGGGACAGGAGAGGCATGGGAATACCTGAGATTTGCAGCACCTTTGTCAAAGGGTGGTCCTAAGCAAGTTAAAAACAAGCCTAATGCAGCAAGAAGTACTCTTGAAAATCTCCCACTGATTGAAATACGACACTGGGATTTAGCACTCCTAAAAATGAAAAACAAACAAAAAATATTTAACTTTGGTTTTATATTACATGGTAGTGAGGGCTCCAGTTCAGTGCAACGGGCAGGTGCCCAAGTGACTTTCCCACTTGCGTGCAATGTGTCTCCTTAAAGACAAGCTGACAGTGGTGAGGAAAAACATACACATGGGGCCATGCAACGAGGAAATGCTTCTTTGGATGAAGGCCCTCACCTGGTGCATGAACAGCAGCCATTCCAACAGAAGGGATGAGGTTTGGATTGCTGCCACGACGTCATTCTTCCATGGTGACAAAAAAAGCATTTACCAGCCATTCTGCATCCAGTGTATTTTTAACACGGTGACATTAGCAGGTTAAGATTGATGGCAACAGACCTTCAGTGAAGGTGCCACAGCCAGTGTGCTATGTCTGGGCTTCTGCTGCAAGCTCATTCAGCAGAGGGATAAACCCCTTTATAAAGGATTCATAATCTGGCCATGGGCATTTTATGAGTCCCTGAAGAAGAGCTGCTGACACCAAGAGCACTTTGAGGCAGGACAGGGATGATTTAATTATGTTTTTTAGGGAAGAGGTGAGCATATTAACTATTTTTAGCTCTCTATTACTCTCTTTAAGCTCCTGGCAGAAACGTAAAAGGAAATTAGCAAAACCCACAAGTACCAGGTGCTCCTGCAGCCACCGTGGGAGTGGTTCATGCAAACACAGCCCATTTCTTCCTCTGCTGCTCTCTGCTTCTCCCTGCCCACTTCTGGGATGGACTTCTCCCAGTACTTCTTCAAGATGAGGAAGCACTTTCTCATCGTACAATTGGGAAGGGAAGATGCAGGAAAAGCTCACTTCCCCAGGCTGCACTGGGGACTGTCCCGGTGGAGCTGGGATGTTCTTGCTGCAGCCACACCAGTAAAAGCAACAGCACTGGGACTGCCCCACAGTGCAGAGCAGGGCAGCAGTGCCTTCTGTCCCTGCACTGAGCTCCCTGACATGGGGTAGTGCCTTAAACTAAACCAGTCCCTCTCAAAAGCGATACTTCTGACTGGGCCCGCAGAGGCTGGCACAGGTGTCATTGGAGCATGAAGATGCTGTTTTATTTTCACCAAAAGGAAGGACTGAGAAGTTAAATGGCATATAAGGAATCACTTGTTGATAACTGCCTATTTTCAATATGCATCATGAAGAAATATCCTTTGATAAACCCAGGAATTTTTAATGCATGGCTTGCTGCTTTCAGGATCAATTGTGCTACTAGTCTTATGCTGCTGGCTCCTGACTGTATTTCACTTTCACTTCACCCTGAATTTAGCTAATCTCACACCTGAAAAGATTCAGACAATTAAAATTCTTTGGCATTTCAACCTTACTGTCTTCACTTGTTACAAGGTATCTTGTTCATTTCTCTGACAGGAAGTTTGAGCCCTGAGCTTTTATGTGCTGCTCATCCCTCACACGTCTGTCTAATCTGTTTAGCTGTGGGACCTTCAGGATGACCTCGAGGTCATTTCAGCACCAATTTCAAAATATTTCAAGCTTAGTCACTAGTGCCTTTGTGCTAAAATAAACACACTTTGCTTAGCAGCTGATAATAGGCATACCATCAGGCTGCACTCCCAGGATGCCAGTGCTTTTGTCCACCGTTTTCTCAAATGATGGCTCTCTCCTTTTGAAGTTCATGCAGAGAGAGTTTTATGAGGGACTTGCAATGTCCCTGGCAAGGAGGATCCTGGGAGATGCATCATTTGTTTGCTGGGGAGCTGGACTCGACTTTCTCTTTTGAAGTTGCTTTTCCATTATTTATGAAAAGGACAATGGCGGTCACAAACCCCCATTAAAAGACAAGAGATAGCTCGTGATACATACAATGGAAAAGGGCCATGTCTGGATCCCAGGGCTCTATGGGGATGCATGACCAGGATTGCTGCATTGCTGGAAAGGCAATGTGTGGACTTCACTTGTCACTTATCTAAGCACCATGGAACTCCCTGTGGTATCTGCACAGCAAATGGGCAAAAATCACTGCTGACTGGCAGCTACTCCTGGGTCCCTTCCACGCTGACAGCCCTGGGCCTCTGCCATTACAAAGATCAGTGCTTTTTAGAGTACCACAGCTGTAAAACAAATTTGGATATGTGATTACTGATGGCAGGTTAAATTCAAAAGGATTTTATTTTCTGGGTTCATTGGATGTAACCTTCTGACAAGCAGGACAGCAGGTTGGAAACACCATCAGCCTGGCTGCTAAGGATCAAAGGAAGCTCTACTCAGTCCTGGGTGGCTCCGGCTCAAGCTGCAGTCCTTCCCCCAGTTTCCATTCTCCCCATGGAAATCTGCAAGGAGATTTGGATTAAAGAACCTACTCTGATCCATGCACCCTTCAGGCAGTAAATTGGGTACAGGCAGAGCCCAAGGACCTTGGCTCCTCCCAACCACTCAAAAGTCCCTGCTGCCCACAGCACAGGAGCCCCCCCGTCCCCAGGCAGCATGTGTGTTTTGGGAGCCCTCTGTGGACACTGCTGACAGGCAGTATGGTGCCCTACCCTGTGCAGCAGACTAGGTCAGGCATCAGAGAGTTCTGCTTAATTTCTGCCATCTGTCCCATTTATGTTGGCCACCGTTAAAGATGGGTGCAGCACTGAGGCTGACACAGAAGCGTCAATATTTCCAATCTGCTCTAGAATTGGGCCTGCATGAAAGGGTCACTTCAATGCCTGTACATCCTCCAAATCAGGTAAATGGCACACATCCCAGGGCAGACCAAAATCTTGCTGAAACCATGGGCAGGAGGATAGGATATCTCTGAGAAGAAACTGCTAGGACACAGTAACTCCATTACCATGTAAGTTGTTCAGTTTCTCTCAACTCCACCAGTGGTATGTTAACATTGCATGTGCTCTCACCATACATGAGGCAGTAGAAAAAAAACCAAACAAACCCAAGCAAAAAACCCTCAAAACTCTGAGAAAATGATCTGCTGCCTGAAAGCCAAAAACATGCTCTGGCACATGGAAGAAAGATAAGCAAGAAAGATAAGCTGCCTCTAAGGGCACCACAGGTGCGGGCAGAAATGGATCCCCAGAGGAAAACACTGCAAAACCACAGCACACCACACAAATGAGCAACACCTCTCCTTTGCTGATGGCATACCAGTGCAAGAAGATATTCAAGAGTTCTTCTTTTTAGGGAAAACCCGGAGAAGCATCAAAATTCAGAGGTAAAATACAGTCACCCTGGGACGAAGCAGTGCTTTTGATCCAGATGGTCCCTGCTCAGTAACTGGTTTCCATCCCAGTGCTCCGCCACTCTGCATCACTCTAGAGACTGCTGCCCTGTTCCCCAAAATGCACCAAAACAAGGTGGCTGTCAAGAGCTGGCCTCCCACCCTGTCACCCAGTGACTCATCGAAACACACAGAGCCTCAGAGGAGGAAGGAGGGGGAGGCAAACTCTGTGACCTCAGTGAATGTAACTGTCATTGAAAAGACATGAGAGAGTAATTTTTAAATTTCTCTGGTTATGAAAGGGGCCTCAGTGCTTACTGAGACACTACTCAGAAAATTACTCACAGGTATCATTAAAACATTGCAAGAAACCCACTAAAATCTTTACAGCACAAATTAATCCTATGCCTGTTCTTAATAGAAAACAGTACTTTGAAGATGACACTATAAAACAAAAAGACCAGAAAGACTGGAAATTTATTCCACTAAAGATTTCAACCTTTCTTTTCTCCTCACGTTGTCCTAATAATTTCAGACTTTCAGCCAGCACTAAAACACATGCAATTGACTGAAACCACTATTACACTGATAAATCCCTGACTGCATTCCCTTGTGTGAGCTGAACACCTGTATCTTTCCATCAAGGATATCTACTGAGGACACCCGATCCATGCCAAAGCCCCTTCAGGTCAGGTCCCATATCACTGCTGCCCTGAAATCTGGCCAGGAGAGGAACAAGTACTGTCACCTTACTGTAAAACCTGCCCTGGCTTTTCTCAGCTATAGCAAGCACTTCTTCTGACAAACAACAGGATTTTTCACCAGTGAGCTGAGACTGAAGACAGCAAAACATAACAAAAAACCCATAAAAACATAAAAAAGTCAGCAAGAACATAACAGCAAATTAGACTGAAGCAGAAAAATGTGCTGATGAATTGCCTGTCCCCTAAACTGCACATCCAGACAACCTGAATATTTTTTGACACTACTTTTGCTAAAAAATTATATTGTTTACTATGCAGACTCTGGCATGATAATTTATTGAAGGGATCCTGAGGATGTATTACTGGCAATGCTTTGCACTCTCCACTCTGAAGATCTGCACATTTCTCAAGAGAGTTGATTGGTGGGGTGGTTTTTATCCAATTATAGGCAGTAAGTCCTGTCTCCACTAGAAGAGATGGCAGTTTCTGCATCTGAAGATAACCATACACATCCATGTGGCTGCGGGGAAATTCACTTGGCAAGGCTGGCTATCCTGCTGTCTGGGATTAAGTCACATGTGCAGAAAAAGGTGACTTTCTGCTTGTAAAATTATTTAATGGTGCCAATAAAAACCATGGCATTCTTGTTCTAGGAGTTACATACTAATACAGGACTTGTTTATTCAACATAATTAGCCCAAAGACACCAAGAGTTGCATTGCTCTAAGTAGCCATGCTTTATAATCACTGCAGCAAGACTAATTAGCCCAAGCAGAGAGCTATGCTTGTGGAAAATACTGCTTTGCTATCTTAGCTACCTAGCTTAGTAAATGACCCTTGATACCTCTAAACACAACTGTATTTTGAAATATTAAATAAAAAAACATATATACACAGAAGGTGGCAAGAAGCAGCCAGCTCGTGTGATTTCAAAGTCACTGGAACAGCAGCCTGTTAACCCCTACACTGAGATCAATATTAATCTGACTTTGCAAAAACAGAGAAGAAAAATAAGGTAATGCAGTGATGTCGACATGTCAAAGATTGAATTCTGTAATCTAGCAAAGCATGCAAGGTTTCCAACTCTTTGCAGTAAGGAGCCAAAATCTGGTCCTTATTTTGGCCCTCGTGTTGTAGTTCAACATCAAACCCTCCTTCAAATCACCTTGCAATCAGTTCTTTCTTTCTGACTTCCTTCCTCGCCTACTGATTTCCTTCACAGCCATCTCTAATGCTTCCCTTGCACTTTTTTAGCTTTCAGATTTCCTCTGAGGACCAAGTGGCTCAAGTGCAAGACCCTTCTGCTATAAATTACACTGCTAG
This sequence comes from Corvus kubaryi, assembly GCF_017639235.1. Taxonomy (NCBI): domain Eukaryota; kingdom Metazoa; phylum Chordata; class Aves; order Passeriformes; family Corvidae; genus Corvus; species Corvus kubaryi. The sequence goes on from NW_024581137.1 coordinate 13,361,013, forward strand.
CAGAGCTAAAAAGGTCTGTTTTCCAGGCAACCTGTGGCATTTGGATATAAGCTGGGCTGAATCCTGAAGAAAACACTGAAACACTAAAACTAAAACAGCAGGTTAGAGTGATACTGTCTAGTTAAATGTATATAATTTATAAGGTCTCCTTACTATCTAAACAGTAAATATCAACATCTGGAGACACATGTATCTTTTGTATTCTGAGGAGGTATAAAGTAGTAATTTAATTTAAATGGTTAATGTGTAACAAACTGTTTGATAGCTACAACTGTTCATCCAACAAGCTGCAAAACCCCCCCCAAACCCCAAGGCGGAAACTAACACCTTGAGCATGCAGGAAATAGCTCAAGGCGTTTGGAGGCCTTTTTTTTTTGTAACCTACTTTCATGGCCCTCCTGTAAAGCAAATATCATTTATTATTAATCCTGCAGAAAGAGCCTGAAGTTTTTTTCCTCTCCCTCTCTGAAAAAGGCTGCCTTGTTTGTGCCTCTGCCCTGTAACAAACAAGAAGATAAATGAGACATTTATGCCAAAGTAATAATTCTAAATCTGTTGGTTTGACCTCTAAGCCAAATTTTCTGCATTACATGCCATTGGCTCAGATAAGACAGTACATTTTTTTCCTGCCAAGTGAACCCTGTAGCATATGCACAGCCCTGTTCAACAAATTGGTCTATCATTTATCTCTGAACATAAGTGTATTGGGAAGCAGAGGGCAAAGGAAATTTGGCACTATGAGGTATCATCCCCTACATAACCCCTTGCTTCTTAGGCCCTCTTGATTTTCTCTGTCGGGGAAACCAGTGCACGTTTGGACACAAATCCAGCTAGGAGCAAAATTAGAAATCCTTGCTAAAATGAAAACAGCAGGACAGTGGTTATAAATATCTAGAGGACAATATGCTTTACCTTAATAGGTAATTTTGCATATTTTATTTATTGGAGTGGGGGATATTCAGTGTTCCACCAGAGCAGAAATTTTAGTATTGAAATCATGAGCAACCTTGACTTTTCCAAAGTCAAGTTTGTATTGGATGGTGTCCAAGATGAACTCCACTTGACCTTAAAAGCACTACTTACTTTTCAACTAGAAACCAGAGTTTCCACATAGGCTGCTCAAGATGTGCTTTGCAGCTAGACAGACAACACCATCCAAATATATATTTATTTTTCTGGCAGATAAAATGGTCTCATCACATTTACTGCAGTGACACAGGTGACAGAAAGGCTGCAGAGGGGCATGTGTCCTCTCTGGCTGAATGACAGAGTGCGTGCCCTTTATCCCCATAGCAGCTGATGGTCTGTGGGGCCGGGAAATTACTTTGGGCTGCGAAAGGGAGGATTCCCCTCAAGGAGGTTTCCTTCCTGAGTGCAGGGCAGGAGGGTATGTACCTCCCCAGGCAGCATCAGGCAGGCAGCCACAGTGCAGGGGTTTGATAACTCAGAAAGTCAGCCCAGCACAGGCCGGGCCACAAAGCCCCGGAGCAAGTGACTGGTGCATGAAGGCGCTGCAGACCACAGGGGCAGTGCAGGAAACCACCCCCTGCACTGAAGGGTTTCTTGCAAACCTTGCTGCTCATAGAAGTCTGTGCACATGAGGGAAAACACCACTACTGTGGGGGCCTCCCTCTGGCACCACTCTTTTTGGAGTGCTGGGAATCCCATGCCACCACACTCCTTCCCCTCCATCCACCCATGCCATATTGCCAGTTTCCACTGCCTCCAGTTTCCATTTTAGTGCAGCCACTGCCACAATGGGAAGGACTTGAGCTTTCATGATTACTCTTCCAAATGTAACAAGCTGATTTATGTTCTCACTTATATGCCCATGACTTGCGTTCCCCTTTTTTATGTTGTTTTGAAATACAGTATTTTCTACTGAGTGAAATATCCTTACTGCTCCCACACCCCTTGCTTTCCCCCCTCCCCCATCATTTTCACTAGCCTTGTTTTTTAATTTTACTTTCAGTTTGAAACCCTTTGCCCCAGCACATCTACTCAGCACATTTCTCAGTTGCAGCCTGGGTAAGAGAGAAAATGGGCTTCACTTTGCTAAACTTGGCTTCTTTCCACCTAAGCCTCACCTGACATCCACACCTTTTCATCCTGCACTGGAAACGTTTGGAAAGGGTTGACTTTTAGAATAAGCAGCAAATAGCTATTCTTTCAACCCTCACCAACCCACCTCATTAGAAATGGAATTAAACTAATTTTTAACCAAACACAGACAAACAAACACATAACCACAGATACCTCTGCAACCACAAGTACCATTCTAGTGCTGGTCTCCAAATAAAGACTGTAAAATTCATTTTAAAAGGAGGATCTAAAGTGTTCCTTTCTAAAGCACCAGTTGCACGGTAGTAATTTTAGAAATTTAAGACAGCTCAAACCTGCTGCTGGATTATTTTTAACAGGAGCTTTGGGTGCAAGGGCAGTTCAGAGACTGCCTGGCCCTAGAGGGCGAGAGGTAACTGAAGCAAAGCCCTGGCTGCAGCCAGGAATCTCTCCATGGGAGAAGATTCATTAATTTCAAATTAATTTTTAAGAGAGGACAGAAGAGTAAGCTGCTGACTTCTGAGCCTCTAGGAAACTGCCACTATATGCAAAAACCACTTTCTCTTTTCAGTTTTCCCATTTTCAGTCAGATGATGGTGAAATGCTCTACTAAAAGCATAGGTGAGGGAGGGCAGCTGGTGTAGGACAGCTGGGAAATGGGCATACTTCAAGGCTCAGCTGTTATTAAAAAGCATATACATCTTTCTATATTTATTCCGACTTTACAGCTCCAAATAAAACACATGCAGTCCTGATGAGTTTACAACTCTAAATACAGCTCAGGAGGAAAAACCCTAAGCCTCATCTGGGAAAACCAAACTCACACATACAAAAGCAGCAGAAGATTATTATTTTTTCTGCCACCACATATTCAACTATAGTTCTAAAAATACACTAGCGCTGGAGTTAAACCTAACAAAACAGAAAAACCACTGTCTTACAAATACAGCCATGATTTAAAATCAAGTGGCCTGTTCTTCACTCCAGCTCCATCACAGACCTTCTCGAAAAGCTGCTTAGGAGGATCCATACATTGCTGTACGCCCCAGCAAGCTCCAGATGTGGGTCTGACAAGCGACCCACAGGGAGCTCAGCAGGGCCAGCTGAACTATTTACTCTGCTTCTTGGGTAGATTTCACAGGGCTCATCATTGCTGCTCCCAGCCTGATACCTCTCCACAGTAACCAGTTCCCTTCCTGCATAAACCATAAACCAAGCCGTCAGAGACATGCCCCTCATCTCAGGGCATGGCTGCATTTCTCTGGAGAAAGAGAGAGCAAGATGTGTAACCTGGCTCATTCATGCACCTACATGCTTTGACTGGAGGTCTTTCAGAGGGTCAAAATGATTTTAGCAAGTAAAAGATAATTCTTGCAGCAAAAACACTGTCACTGGATTTACCATGCAGCAGCTTCATCTGAAAAGTAAAGCCTGCTGAGACAAAAAACATGCCAGCTAAGGCATACGCACTGCCACTTTGAAAAAATACTCTTGTAAGTAAGAAAATGTGGATATAACTGAGAGGCAGAGGAATGAAAACAACCATCCCCCATACCAGAAGCCCGGCACAATCCAAAATATCTTTTCTACATGCCTTGCAACAATCCATTCAAAAACAAACAGCAAGAACCACCACCAAGTCATATAGCTGCAGCAGACTCCAGCTGGCAGATAGTTTAATAACTGCTTTCTTTTTTTCCCCCCTTTACACCAGAAAAATGTTAAGCCCAAAGAGTTTGCTGCAGGGCCTGGCACCAGTGTCAGACCAGGCCAGGGATACTCACTGCAGGCTCCACAGGTGAAACAGCTGTCATGGTAGAGGTTGCCCATGGCCTGGCAAGCCTGGTTTGCTCCATACACGCCCTTGCTGCACTTCACACAGGTACCTGGAAGAGAGAAGAGGGAGACAGAGGTCACAAGCGGGACCTGGGGGGATGGCTGGGGTCACTGGTTGGGTGACAACACATGTAGCTCATCATGGTGGCTGAACAGCTTAGGACCAAGTGGTTCACTGAAGCCACAAGATGTAGGTGACATCACCATCACCTGCCCTGAGAGATGCTGTTAACAGTGGTCATGACGGTCATCAAACCTCCAGGGTGAAAGACTTTTGCAAAAGAATAAACTGCAAAAGAACAGTCCTGTCCGGGTGCAGTGACATCTCCTTCCTTCTCCCATCCTTCCTGACAACCTTTATATGTATCTAAACCTGCTTAAGGACCCTCACAAAAGCAGTGAGGATTAATGAGCGGTGCTCAGACCAGCAGTTTCTGCCACTTACTGTATAAGATAAGCTTGTTGGTTGCAACTGAGGTGAGGAAAACACGGATCTTCACTTAGGAGTGAATCATCCATTTCAGACCCCAGTTGTGCCTGCTGAAAGCCCTAATGATTTCCCAACAAAACAGAGCTAGACTACCTGACACCTACCTCTCTTACCGAGGAAAATGGCACATCAAGCCACTTTACTTACTTCAGGCATTACCCTGTGATTGTGACAGGCTGTTTTTAAAGTAGCATCACCCTTGAACTACCTCTAAATGAGAAACTTGAACCTCTGTTTAAGCAAATAAATAAGGGACAGTGTGAAGGAAAAACAGATGATGTGTTTCTGTCTCTGGTCTGTAGTGACTCCGATGTGACTTCACCTCCTCTCCTTGCACCACTATCCTGTCCCATTCATTCTGGCTCTTAAAATGCCTGGTCAAGGGACTGTCAGTCACACCTTGCTCCTACTGGCCCAGGAGGAGGGACAGCATCATCTTGGTGGAGATCCTTAGTTATGCTAAGGTTGGTAAACAAATCTTCACCTCTTTTGGGGCACTGCAAGCTCCAGAGCAATTGGAAAAGTCTGGAGAAAGTTAGGAAGAAGTCCACTGTGCTTATGACAGTGCTGAAAAGTAACTCAACTCTGACAGCACCAGGCTTGCACTGCCAGGGTGGGTAACAATTTCTTCCTGCAGCTGATAGCCATGGCCGTCAGTTTTCACACTCCATGGATAAAACCACTTGGGAGTCCCTTGCAGTAGCCTACACATGGCTGCTGAAAAGCTGACACTTGGTTTTTGCAGAGCAGACCTGGCTCTCCGTGCTGCAGCTGCCTGTGTGCATTCAACCAGCATGCTGAAAGCCGTCCCAGCGCTGTGCCAAGCCCCGCTGCACTCAGAGCCAGAGTCCAAACTGACACAAACCTGGAGAGAAGGCTGCAAGGAATAATTAGTTACTTTGTTTTGTCCAAATCCAACTCAAACTGAAATGCTCGCTTGGCTATGGGCCCACCCCAGCACTCAGGCTGGCACCAAGCGAGCAAAATTTCTGGTTCTTTTTGAACTGAGCAAGTTTATCTCATTTATTGAAAGAAACATTTTAAGAAAGATAAATTGTACAGGCATTAGAAAAAAGGTTAAACAAAAAGGTCAAGGCAGAGATAATAAAAAGTTGGCTTTTCAAATGGATGTGCTCTCCCAGGAATGCGCACATTCAGTGGCAGCCTGAGTTTCTGTGCAATGATCTGACACAAGAGCTAACGACTCAAAATTCCCTCTTGACTACAGCAATGCCGAGCAGAAAGTTTCGAGAGCAGAAAACCTGCCAATTTTCCACGACACCCACCAGGCTTTCCACAGAGCCGACATATTTATTGCACTGCAAGCTCTGCATTTTCCCCTTCTCCGTGCCAATGAGCGGCTGCTCCAGAAAACTTCACCAGCATGCTCCGATTTCCTCCTTTCCACAAAGCAGCCGGGTGAACCCTGACTGTGGATGAGCAGCAAGAAGAAGCAGGAGGCAGAAGGCACAGCAGCTGAGTGCAGGCACAGCACCCAGTAAAGATGCTGGCAGGTGTAAGCCACTATTAAGTACGCTAAAGCAAACCCCATGGAGGGCAGAAATTGCCTCTACCATGTCCTGTCTATCCCATCACGCTTCAGAGCGTAGGCATTGCCCCTCTGGGTTCCCCAACAGGACTGATCCTGCATGAACTGTCAAGGCTCCTGCATCTGTACCAAAACCTTCCTCCACCTCCCACTCTTCGACCACCCTGACCACCTTGCCACCTTTCTTTCAGTCCATGATCCATTTCACCACCTGATTAAAACCCTTTTACCCACTTCTTTCAATATTTAGGCCCCTAAAACATGGAAAATAAAGTCATGGAATGAAAGGGCTTTTAAAATAAAGACAATGTTTTCTGTAAAAACTGTAATGTGCTAAATTACTCAACTATGTAATAACCAGACATGCTATAAATATTCATACATATCCTGTGCCAAGGTTGACAATTGAAAAATGGCATTATGGCACATCTGAATCTAGTTTATGTTCTTACATGTATCTGCTAAATCTTACTTGAAAGCCTATTAAATCTCAGTAGCAAGTGAAAGTACTCTCTAAATAAGTTTTGGCTTTTTCCAGATATAATATTCTGAAGTATTTTAACCAACATACGTGAGCCTTCATCTCTAACTCTCAGCACACCTGTCCTGAAAGAGGGGGGAAAAAAAAGTGATTTTTATTGGCTTTTCCTTTCCACTTTTTTTCCCATTCACTCCCTGCTGTCACAATGAACCTGATCTTTTCGCTTAGGCTATGCAAGGAAAAAGCAAGGAAAAACCTGTTGCTGATGGCAGCCAGCCGCTGAGGTTGGCAGCACATGTGCAGAGCCAGCTGATGGAAGCCAGAGCAGCCAGGGCCACCTCCAACCCCATCCCACTGCAAAACGGGCTCTGCGCCCTGCTCCACGCCAGCTCCAACGGCTACTTCCCGAAACAGTGCTGACTGTGCTTTCTGCTGGTGTTAAAATGTCAGCAGCATCACTCCAGCCCCACATGCCACTGACACTAGTCAGCAATTCCGGGTAGTTTTCTTGGCATGGAGTGGCTTTTAGCAAAAACTTCTGTCCTCAGTGTGAAGCAGAGGGATCCTGAGCAGCCACAGTTCAGCAAGATCCCTGACTCCTGCGCTTGGTAACTTTGCCACTCGTTACAAGTGTTTATGCAAGCACCAATCCCAGCAGATATCCTCTCTGAAATTACGGTTTTTAACCTTAGACAACATTATTAAGAAGAAATGACAGGTTTCTCTTTTACCACCAGGATGACAAACCCAAACCACCACACATGTACAGCACCACTAAATTCATGCCCGAGCGCACAGGCAGAATGGTAGCCAGATATGGGAAGGGAAAGAGATGGAAATTGCTGATTTCTGCTCAATTTCTGCCGGCAGGGCAGCCGGCCCCGGACAACAAAGAAATCTCTGTTCCCTTTCACATCATGCAGCAAGCAACCGCCCGTGCTGCAGCTGAGAGTCTGAACAAAGGGACCTTTGGAACAGAGCTGGGACCGAAAACATGCCCTGTAAGCCACTTCCCAGCACTTGCCACACTCCAACTCAGCACTGCAGACCAGAAGGGCTGTCACCAGGAGCAGCCTTGGCTCATGTGATCCAACAGGTTGGATGCAGACTTCTAGGGCTGCTAGAAATGAAAGCGAACCCGGTACTCATTCTGAAATGTCAGTCCCACCCTCAAAATTCAACAAGTGCATTTCCATTTACCACCAGACTCAAAGGCCCTGGAGACATTTTTTCCTCCAAGTGCTGCTATTTCACACTCACCAGAAGGAGTTTAGTTACTTACTGTATCCAACTCACTAAAATTTCAACACAAGCCATGCTGAACAGCAGCATTTTCTGGGACTGGTTGGTATGATTTATTTCCAAATTTCAGACAACATCGATCTACAGACCAAGACCACAGTTCTTCCAGCAGCACCTCCCTTCTCAGCAACATACAGCACAGCCAAGCTTTCCAACACGTGCTCCTGGTTGGGTTTACTAATATTGTCACTTCATTTTGAATGGCCAAATGTGACAGTGCTTCAGTGGTGAGATTTCTCGCCATGCCAATTTGGTCCCAAGTAAGAGGAATGCAGCAGCAGGATGATTCTGGTGGTGTGGGTCTGCATGTGGCTAATCCAGAAACAGCAAGTCTGTCCTACCCTTCCACATACTCTCTGCAAGCCACATTGCCACAATGAGATTGATTGACTCTTCTCCATCAGATGTAACTGTTTTTTGCCCCCTCCTTACAGGAGGCTGGATTTATGCTGAAGAACCCCCAGCTGAACTTAGAAGAACCCCCCAGGAGTCTTTGCACCTCTGGTGTCATCATTCCCATCATCCCCCATGTGTCCACACATGCACACAGCTAATCCAGAAGTAGACCCTGATCCCTCTTGGCAGAAGGTGTACCTTCACAAGTGTCCTCGCCATTAGAACTCTGCTTGATACTCTGACAAGAGGACCCTCTGCAGGTACAGCTGCTGTGTTTCCAACCCACCTTTTTATCCCAGGAGAACCAAGCCCTCCACTTGCATACATGTGTTTCAAAGAATGTCTGCTGAGAAAAGCCTTCACCCTGTCATACACAATGAGATGCTTAGTTCTCCCGGTTTTACTTTAGAATTTCTCTGGAACATGAACCCACCTTCCCATGGCTCACCTTAATCAAGTAAATCCTACCTCAGACTCTAAATTACACACATTGCATGCCTTGCTACGCCACTTATCCTCTGCTGAGCAATAACTCGTGCTGGAGAGGTGATTTCAAGGAGATCTGGAGGCCCGGGTGAGACAGGAAAACCTGGCAGATTGGTTCCATTCACCACTGAGTAACTGGGTTGTCTGTACAAAGATGGACAGGTACTCCCTGCCCAAAGAATCACAGAGTCGGTAGACAAAGGTTTTCTGTACCCTTTTTCATGCCATGTTCTTGACCCCCAACCTTGCTGCAGACCTTCATGTACACACTGCCAGTGAAGGACAAAAATGCCACCAAACTCACGTCAGTGACATTTTAAGTACCTTATAGTGATGTCAGAGATTATGCCACATGAATGAGGCTCCTTATTCCTTTCAGTTCCCACTCGTACTGTATCTGGGCTGAAAGCCTGGTTGCTCCTCTGCCTCAACTCCTTGCTTTTTCTTTCCTTTTGGTAGACTTTTCCTTAGCTTGCAAACTCAGCTGAGCTCCCAAGAGGAAGGCAGGAGAAGCACATACTGCTGTAATCTTGAAGAGCCATATTTCAGGCCAGTACTTATTTGCTTGGTTCCTTGCAGTGAGATAAGCTTTGCAATCTGTACACACCCACTACCAAGTGCCGTGATCCTTCCAGCTTTCCTTGTTCCACCAGGACCTGTCTCTCCCTGCCTCCCCTCCTCTCCGCTGCAGGCAGGTGTCTCCTTTCAGCTTTGGTACTCTCCCACGAGAAGGTAGCAAAGGATGCCTCTGCTCATTCTCAGTGGAAATGGCACTGTCATCATCACCCACAGACAAAACAGACTTGGAGGAACTTTCATTTTAATCAGAAATTCTCCACTTGTCAGCCCTGAGATTACCTTTGCTGCACACAAAGCATCCTGGTGCCCCGCCATCAGCAGGGCTCAGTAAAGTCCCTGGATGTGTACAGCCCCAAAGTTACATGAATTGAGGTTTCAGCAGTGGTGAAATGTTGCATATAGGTAAAACCTTATAAAATGAAGGCCTTGTTGCCTTTGTAAAATCATGGCTCAGGCCTGTTACTTTGGCTAAGTAGAAAAGGATTGTGGGAAAGAGACACATCTGAATTAGGGGTAGAAAAACATGCTGCGTGACCGTCGCATGCTCACATGGTGGTGTATGGTTTGTTATGCCTTAAAACTATGTAAACTGCTAACTGGCTAACTGCTTAAAAAGGCCTGGTTTTTGCAATAAACAAGCTCCCTCTTGCACCTGCCTGGAGACTCCGTGTTGTTTCATATCCCAACAGTGAAACACTAATTCCACTGTGCACTATGCTTCCAAAGAAGCTGGCCTTTGAGCTGCTCACACCCATTCAGAGGTGCTGGGATTCCAGGTCTCCACAGGGCTCAGCAGTTCAGCTACTGCTCTGCTTCTGCCAAGGGGAAAAAAATCTGCAGACTTTGCTATGAGATATTCTCTGCCTGACTGCTGGGAAGCATCCCAGCTTTTCACTGCAAAACAAGATGCCCAGGGCCCTCCTAAAACACCCGCAGCATATCAGCTCTGCTGTAAATAACAAGAAAGCCAGAATACAACACCTAACAAATATTTATGACATGAAAACTATTCATAAAAATGATTTTATAAAAAGCTCTTGGTAAGGGTGTAGCTAATCCTCATCAGGTGGAGATTTCCATCTAGCTGTATGAAAAAAAGCACTGCTAAAAACGTGACGCTACATGTTACACCTCTAAAAGCACCCATCTGTGCCTGCAAATGCACAGATGTCAAACCTCCCTGCAGACCACAGCACATCTCAGCCTCGCCCCTCCTCTACCAAGTCACTTCCAGGCAGTGCAGGCAGATGCTCAGTTTGGTTGTGAATCTGCCTGGCTCTCACCTGAAAACTCATCAGATAAATTCAGTCCTTGGGATGGTGCTGCTTCACCTAATCCTAAACATTTGGGTGGTGCTAACAAAGGATTTGCAACTCGCCTGATCACTCCTATTTAATCTTCTGTATTGCCAAGGGGAGATGAAGGCTGATGCACCCAAAGGAACACCATGGAAAATCAGTGGGATTTGGGCACCTTATTCCTGAATGTTCCCTGGAAATAATACACCAAAACCTAAATACATCCTAAGCTAGCTTCCAGTGACACCTCCCAGGGACATGGGGTCCCTTCTCTGCTGCATGAGAACCAGACTCTCTAGGGAGCAACTTCAGCTTTTCCTTCCCCAGGCAAAAGACCTGGGTGATACCTGAGACTCCCTATGTCCTCCTTGAGAGCCCACATAAATCAAGTCAGCACTTCAAAAGCCCTCTTGGAGAACAGAAATTCCTCCAGAGACATGTGCAGCCCATGCAGCTAACATGTAGGCTACTATTTAAGAAAAAAAAAAAGGAAAAAAAACCAGAGAGAATTCTTGGCTTTGTTTGCTTCTTTCCTTTCACTTATTACACCTACTTGGAGTAGACAAAACCATTTTGCACAGCAAGTTGGTGCTGATAGATAAGACTGCTATTCCTCAGCACAGCATCCTACCTGTATTTTGCCTAGTCCCTGGCTTATCCTTTCCTAGGCTTTCATTTACAAGCGCACGTTTTCACGTAGTGAAGGAGAAAGCAGTTCCTTTACTGTGATCAGAATTAATTGTTCATTATAAACATCTGGTCCTGACTGAGACAGACTGAAGGACAATATGTTAACTTGACAAACAGATCCATCTTCAAAAATATCCCCTTATTACAAAAGCAGCACACAAAATTAGGAGAACTGAAAACATTTTTTTACATTGGTCACTTTTACGTTAGTCCTGGTTTCATTTCCTGGCTCTGATGAACTTCAAAGCTGCTGCAATAGACTTCCCTCCACTGGGGGAAAAGTCTGCAGCAAAACAAACTATTGATCCTTTTTATCACTATTGCATAAAAGTGTTCCTTTTACATCCTAAAGTTTGGTAGCTTGAGGGTAGGGCATAGCAAAAAATAATTGAGAAGACCAGCCATGCTCTTTATTCCTTCAAAGGACATAAGGTAACTGTGCAAAAAATGAAAATAAAAGTGAGAAAGAGGGGGAGAGGAGGAGGCCCAGAATTAAAATACTTCAATACTTGCTCCTTCCTGTTCCTTGGTCCTCAGCAGGGCAGATCTGCTGAACCTTCCCCTGCCAAGCTGAGGATCCACAAAACTTTTTCCTCTGCCATGACTGCGTAATTTCTTTTTTTCCTCTCCCTCTCCTCCTTCCCAAATTTCTCAGACATTACACCCTGGTGCAAAATCTCCGGCCAGGAGGATGTCAAAACACCTCACTGGGGATCAGGCAGCCTCCGTGTCTCCTCCCTCCCTGGGGCTCACTGCTAACTCAGCCACCTGACCAGCCGGGCTCTCCGTGCTGCCAGAAATACTCCTGCTTCACTATGAATCTCCCACAGGACAAAAGCCTCCTCCTGCCTAGCATCCGTATTTTGAGACAAAAATGTAGAAGTAATCTAACCATCAGCTGTGCTCCTCCGCCTCCTCAGCCCGTCCCCAGGCACACTTTGGATGAGGTACGACCTAGCCGGCTTACATGCACTGTGAGAAGAAGACACGACAGGGTCTGTTGGAGAGACCCCTGACACCTCTCCAGTGGAGCTGAATGTCACCTCCAGAAAAACATTCCCATTTTTCAGCACCGCCTCCCACGAGTCTGCTGCCCCAGCCCCATCTCCATTATCAGCTCCTTGCCATGGCATCCAGCCCCCCGCCCCCCGACGAGGCTCCCTGAGCTCGTTCAAACCGCGCGCTTCCTGCACAGGACAGAAAGTGCCAAAACTTGGTTTTGGGCCAAAACACCGTGAGTAGAGCAGCTCAACACATCACTTTCCTGCGACAGGATAAAAAATGCCCCTGCCCTGCCACAGGGCTTAATCCAGTCTCGGATACCAAGATAAACAACCCCAGCGCAGTCCTTTGCGGGCAAGTCCCCCCGCCTGCTGCCAAGAAACACATTTTGTTATGCAATCTGCAGCTGAGTGCTCGGTGGTCCCTCCAGCTACATCCCCAAAGCTCGGTGTGAAGCTCTTGCGTGGCTCAGACCACCACTGAGCCACCCACCAACCCCACCAGACAGGACCCTGTGCAACAGCACCTGTGCAGGCTGAGATGCAAACCCTTCCTCAGCACCAGGCTGAAGAGTTTAATCTGTCCCTGCTCTACTTCTGTGACTGCGAGTCTAAAATCATGAGGAAAATCCATACACCTGGCCTGCTCTCATCGTTTCTTAAGTTAACCATGGAGTTTCCAGCCTTCCCAGCAACTCGGGGTTTCCCTCTCCCAAAAGCTGAACTATCTTATCTGCTGTTAAATTGTGAAGTGGCACAGCAGGGAAAGGAAACACTCAATTTGCCCCTGACCTCCCGCCATCCTGGGGTAGCAAATCAATTTAATCCAGGACATTTAAATATTCTCATTGGGAGATCTTCGCATATAAGTGGTTCCTTTTCACTGCCAAGTGCCAGCGATAACTTCTGGTGGTGGTATGGACTCCTCACAGACCCAAGATTTAGGCAAGAATGTACGTACTGCCTGCTTTTCTGCCATCTTCAGGATGCACCAATCCTTTCACTGCTGATGGGAACCAGCACCTGGGGGCAGAGGGAAATACTGGCAACTTTGGGAAACCACTGCCCTCCCCATCCCCAAGCTACTTCTCTCTTTCCTGAGCTCCATGCCCTTCTCCATGACTGCAGCCTATGCAGGCACAACTCCTCTGCAGGCTGGATGGCTGCCTTCCCACCCACACGTGGTCGAGATGCATCCTTGTAAGACACAGAGACCCAGGAGTACTGTCAAGAAAAGTTAAGTGCCTCCCTGCTGGCAATGAAGGGCACTTCAAAATATGCTGTTCCAGCTTCTTCCCAGCACTGCCCTCCCCAAAGCTGCTAAACTACCTTTGCTTTAAAATTAGAGATGTAGGATTAAAGAAAAATGTGTAGCAGGAGGAAGAGCTTCCAATCCCTGTGATAAGTAAAAGTTAAATTAAAAAAACCTGCTCTGGGCAACTGACGGAGCACAACCAAGCAGCTGTACAGGCAAATGCAATCCTGCAGGTCTGAACCCCGCCGTGACACTGCAGTGAGCCCTCCTCGTGCCGACGGGAGGACTGCTTCCTTACCAAAGTAATCGGCCTTTGGCCGAGCATCCATCTCCTGCTCCAGGCGCTGGGTCAGTGCCTCCAGCTTCAGCTCGGCCGCCGACGGCCCTTGCTCCGGCTGCGGAAGGAGGGTCTGGCAGGGTAGCTTCACCTTTGCTGTGCTGGAGACATCCAGGTGCCCAGAGTCTGACCGTGGCCCGCTCACGCCCTCCGGGAAAAGCATCTGCGGCGCGTTGGGAGCCACCACCCCTCGTGAGGCCAGGCGCGAGGAGCCCGGCTCAGCATTCCCACTGCTGCTGGCGGGCCTGTGGTTCTGACCGTGGGCCACGAAGTGACCGCCTGGGCTGGGGTAGGCAGCGGCGTGCTGGTATTCCACATTGGGAGCAGCGGGTGCGGAGCCTGGTGGGAAGGACAGCGAGACACCCTGGTACCACAGCTGGCTGCCTTCTCCTCCGGCTTTGGGACCGCAGGGCTCAGCGGAGCCCGAAAACCCTCGTGTGGGCTGCGCTGGGGGTGCCGAGAAGGATGAGGACCTCTGCTGTGGCGCGGGCTCCTCTGGCCCCACCGAGGGTGCCGGTGGGGTCCCGGCGTTTGAGAAGGAGGAGGACCTCTGTCCGGCTGGCATCGGGTCACGGCCCCCGACACCTCGCCTCCCCTCGCCGCCGTTCTCCTGCCCGCCGCGGCAGGGCTGGGGCTCGCCGGGGCTCCCAGCCTGTTGCTCCCCGCGCCCCGGGCCGGGCTGTGAGCCCCCCACTCTGGGGATCCTGTCGGGCTCCGCTTCCCAGCCCCGGCGCCCGGCCTGGCTCCCTGGGGCCTCGGCACGTGCGCCGCTGTCTCCGAAGCCCCGTTCCCCTCCCTCGCAGAGCCTCGCTCGCGGCCCCTCGGCGGCGGGGGGCGGCTTGGAACCCCGCGCCACCGGCGGGCTGGGACGGGGGGGGGTGGAAGGCGGCAGCCCCTCCGTTCATCGCGGCCATCAGCATCTCCTCCTGCTGCTGCTGCTGCTGCTGCTGGAGGTGGATCTTGGCCATCTTGGTGGCGAACACCCGCCTGGTCTCCTCGAACTCGGGGTTGTTGCCGGCAGCTTTGTCCACCCGAAAGAGACCGTCCTTGGAGGCCTCGTACATGTTGAGGTCCTCGATGAACTTGCTGGCTTCCAGGCCCAGATCGTCGTACTTGTCCATCCTGCCCGGCTTAGCGGGAAGACCCCCGCCTTCTTCCTCCTCCCCTCCTCTCCTCTTTCCCGCCGGGATCGAGGCAGCGCCGGCAGCGGCACCCGCTCCGTCCGGCCGCGCTCCCGCCGCGCCCGTCCCCGCCGGGGGCGTGGCTGTGGGCGCGGAGCGGAGGCGCGGCCACCCCGCCCCG